>NC_044056.1:15678302-15745802 GCF_902167405.1 Gadus morhua | reverse complement strand
TTTTCATTGCGGAGGAGCTCGTCCATCATGTCACGCTATTGCAGGTGAGACAGTGGTCACATATGCAGATATGATATATCTTGTTGTTATTCACTGGCTGTTTTTTTTTTCCCCAGTGATTCAATCAACCATTCACACATAGTCGAAGATATTTTAACTTATTATCAATTAATCATAGCAAAGATTTTAAGTTACTTCTGCCTCCTGCGAGGAACTCTCAACGGCGTTTACAAATAAGGTGGCAGATGATTTCAGGTCTGAGTGGAGGTTTAAAAATGAATATCTGTGGTCGTTTACGGATCAGGGTTACTCTTAGCACCTTTTAAAATAAGTGTTAGTTGCCAATCTACACAGAATTTGACATATTTGAGAACTGCTGAAAAGCGTAAATTAGGGAATCTTCAATATTAGCAATTACTATTGGAAACCATTCCCCCAATATAAAACTTTATTGGTTTGGCAATTTGCTGTGTTGAGGTAGTTGACACACTGTATAGTAACATTCCCACTGTGCCTCTAACATCTCGGCAGACATTGTGGAAAACTGAGGCAGGAACGTCCAAAACTCATACAACAAGCCCCGCTTTGATAACAAGATCATTTTAGTATGTAGTCCAATACCTTCTCACACTGGATGTACATAGAATTAAAGGATTTACAACATTTACACCTTTCTAATATATAGTTCTAATAAATGACATCCACAAGTTTTTCCGTTCCCACCTGAGTTGGTCCAAACTGGCAGGAAAACTAGCAAGTCTAGCGCAATTCATCACAGATCATACCATCCAACACAAGCACATCCAAAGCCCCTAACTGCTGTTCGTTTTCCATAACCCCAGGAAAACCCTTTCCCTTGAGGACCTTGCTCTTTAGCAATGAAAACCTGTGTGTGTGTGTGTGTGTGTGTGTGTGGTGTGTGTGTGTGTGTGTGTGTGTGTGTGTGTGTGTGTGTGTGTGTGTGTGTGTGTGTGTGTGTGTGCGTGTGCGTGCATGTGCGTGTGTGTACGAGTGTGCGTGTTTGACATTAAGTACAAGGACTTTTTACAATGGAAGTCTACATGGAGGGTCAGGGAACAGGATTTATGCTGGGCTGTGAACAGCAAGCTATATTTAACAGCCCTTAATGTATGATGTCCCAAACGGTTGCCTCTAAAATGCTAGCAAGTCATTTGTTTGACCCCAAGTGACCCCCACTGATGTATTATTCATCGACCGCAGAAACTTCCGTTTAGATAGCCAAAAGAACCGTGTTAATTCATTTTAACGGTTCATTTGAATAACAGTCAACGCAGCAGCCAGAGGATTAAGGTTGTATAATAGTGTGAAAGCATACATTTTTAAAAGTTTTATTTGAAATCCGTTAAGAATTCTAATGGAGGTGGAACAACTAATCCCAGCGATGTTGTGTCTACCTAGTGATTGTCCGGTTGTGAGTTTATGTTGTAACATACGAACACTGGTGGACTTTTATCGGGCATGAATTATCAACAATGATTTGGACAAACGTGTTAACCGGCTTTTGTGTAAGAAGTCTCCTAACTTAAGCCTTGGATCTCGAAGATGACCTTTTGTCCGTCATACTTACGACAACACAGCCAGTGTCAAGACAAAATGTATATTTTTTATTGCGCTAGCATCCATCTGACCCGGCCTATTGCGATTAAACACACTGCACACAATCACTCTGCTACTTCTTTGAGGACATTCTTGGACTGCATGGCTGCCTCCTAATTCCACACCCATTCATCCTCTCCACAGCCCGGCCCACTCTGCTCCTGCACAGACCGGTACACTGGGATAGAGACAGAACTCCCCATTCAGGGGACAAAGAGGGATGCTTCTGTCTGTGCATGGCTCTTCAAACACAACTTTGGGGAAGCTACTTCACGTTGGGGAGACCCCTCAGAGTACCAGAGTACCCCCCCCCCCACCCCAGCCAGGCTCAACGTGAGGAGTGTGGGAAAGGGAGAAAGAAAAAACTATGCAATTGCTTTTCACTTGAATGAGGCCCACTCCTACCGGGAGCGAACACCGTGGGTTTGTCACTCACAAGCCTCAGCCCCCCCCCCCCCCCCACCCCCCACCTCTCCTCTCCATCCATTGAGCGCGGCAGCAGCAGACCTGTGTAGGGCTGGGGCAGACTAATGAGGCAGCAGGCATCCCTCTGGTTGCATGGCGCTGTGTGTGCGCCCATTCTCCCTACCGGCCGGAGGGACGCGTCCCAACGCAAGTGGCTCTCGCTGTTCCTTTTTCCCTTTCCTTCTTCTCAGACTGAAAGGAATTCTACGGCTAATGATGTAATTATGCAAATCGATTCGGCCCCCCCTCCCTCACACAAACCCACACCCCGCCTACTCAAATATCAATCCTGGGGAGGGATGGGATGCATCGCCGCCACCGCTAACAGAGCCACCACCAGAACCACTACCACCCCCATCACCACCACCAGAACCGCCACCACCACCACCACCACCACCACCACCACCCCCATCACCACCACCAGAACCGCCACCACCACCACCACCACCACCACCACCACCACCACCACCACCAGAACCACTACCACCACCACCACCACCACTTCTACCACCACCACCACCAGAACCGCCACCACCACCACCACCACCACCACCACCACCACCACCACCACCAGAACCACCACCACCACCACCACCACCACCACCACCACCACCACCACCACCCCCATCACCACCACCAGAACCACTACCACCACCACCACCACCACTTCTACCACCACCACCACCACCACTTCTACCAACACCACCACCACCACTTCTAGCACCACCACCACCACCACTTCTACCACCACCACCACCACCACCACCACCACCACCACCACCACCACCACCACTTCTACCACCACCACCACCACCACTTCTACCACCACCACCACCACTTCTACCACCACCACCATCACCGCCACCATCACCGCCACCACCACCACCACCGCCACCATCACCACCACCACCAGCACCACCACCACTTCTACCATCACCACCACCACAACCACCATCGCAACCACCACCACCATCACCACCACCACCACCCCTTATACAATCACCAACAACAATACCTACACGGGAGATGGCAACTGCAGCTGCAGCGAGTGTGACAGCTCCGCCTCGACTCGTCGAAAAAAATAATAGCAAGAGTCGTGTCTGGAAGTACTATGTGTTTGAGGCGGATGATCAGGGATTAATAATAGATTCGCAAAAACCGACATGCGTTTGTGTGTGTTTGTGTGTGTGTTTGCTAAACCCTCTGATACAGTTTATCTTCCTGTCACTCATGGGCACGCTGAACAGGGACAGCCCTCTGTTTTTCTGCTGAATGCGTCGACACACCTAGATAAGCAGCCAGCGATGCTGCCGCTTATCAATGAGGCAGGTGGGGCTTATTGTGCTCATGGAAAAGCACACATTAGCGGAACCAATGCTGAACACCTTCCACCGTGCTTCTGCTGTTAATCAGCCAAATGATATCACCATGAACACCATTAGTAAAGGATTAGCTAACTGTCAATCATTTTCAAGTGAATGCTTATTATTGCATTTATTAATTTAAACTATTGGTGGAATTTCATGCCAATATTGTAGCGTGTTAAGAAATATGTTTTACACTTCTCAAAGCTAATCCTACGACAGCTCTGCCTGCCAAGCACACATAATGTGTAGATAACAGATTGTCTCATGATGTATACACGGTGTAATGAATGAGGCGATTCGGTTAATTCTGAAAACTAGCCTACTCAGAAATGGTTGTACAGTAAGCTGTATGGACAGATCTGGTCAATCTAGGATGGCTTGCCTCCAGCAGGCTGCGAAGAGATTTTGAACGCCTATACATCATGTTGGCTGAGCTGTCCTACCATGTGCAACGGAGCCTTGTGATATGGGGGGGGGGTTAGAACCAACCCTAGCAGAGGGTTTGCTTAATTATTATTCATATCATGGAAATTGAGATACACGGGAGTGAGCTGTTTTCACAAGTCCATGAAGCAGTCACTGGTTGTATTTCCCCTGGTAAAATACACTGTGTAGTTAAGGCCTGAAGAACCCTTTCCTCTGCATTAAAGCATTCACATCAGATGTAGTGAAATGCATTGAGTTTCTCTTTTCACTTCAACGTGTCTCACCGTATTCATATATGCAATAACCAATGATAACTAACCACTCCCCTCTCCAGTTCCCACACACAATACATTTTCAATTTTGATGCACTCTGTGACATTTGGCATTGTTGGGATATTTAGGAAATATCTGTCCATTCCTGCCTTTCCACTGCTCTAAACCATTCTCCAGCGCCGGTCACGGTCTTGATGGAAGTCATACAGAACAACCTCCAGAACTATGTGGGGGGAAAGACAAACAATGACGCACCCCAAAGCCCACAGTCACAAGGGGGGAGAAATGAATACTAACGAACGGCAGACAATACAGTTTGTATGTGAGAAGGCTTGTAACTGTGGAAAAAAAAAGCCCTTTGCAAACAGGGTTCCCAGGCGATTTCCGTCTTAGAAGAAAACAGAGAAAACCACGGCCAGCTGAATGTTTGCACTTGTCAGTCACCTAACCCGTGAGGACAGAGGGGAAGGGGAGGGAGAAACAGATTAAGTCAATCCGCCGGTGGAGCGCTGCGGCAGAGAGCGGTGGCGAAGCCCTGGCCGCTTTGTGATACGCTCTTCTGTGTTCTGCAAAGAAAAACAAACCCATGTGTCAACGGGATACAAGCGAAGAATGTTTTGGAGCGGTTTCGTTGGTGTGCGTGGCTACAATGTTTTAACAAAGTCTTGCAAATCAGCTCTGAATAAAGGAGAGCAATTACACGTATTTGGACGACTTGTTAATGACCTTCTCAAGGGAACGTCGAAAACAAGACAGCAGTTATATTTCAAAGCAAAGTTAGTGGAAATGAAAATTCTGTGGAAAAATAAACCAAATTGCAACATAACTACAAGTAAACATATGTAAACAAAGATACATGGTGGTATAGATCATCAGGATCTTTCTTGGTGTTTATAATCAGATCTAATCTAAGGATACGATGAACGCACTATTAAATGAATCAAACTCTTCTTGTCAGTTTGTCAGGGTGCTGGATCACTGTTGGTTACAGAAGCTGTTTGAGGAGGCAGATGGACACAACAGGTTAATTGCTTTAGTGGCCTGCAGACGGTGCCACTGTGTGATTGAATAGGCCCTTGTTTGTTCATTGACAAAGTGGTATAGAATTCCACCTTTTTCCTAAATTAAGTATAATGTACGATATCTTTGAATGATATAACGGTACTTCACTATCGTTGGATAGTCTCTCTCTCTCTCTCTCTCTCTCTCTCTCTCTCTCTCTCTCTCTCTCTCTCTCTCTCTCTCTCTCTCTCTCTCTCTCTCTCTCTCTCTCTCTCTCTCTCTCCCAGACACATTCACATATGCATTCTGCTTTTCTTATCTTCAAAATCCTGTATAATGCATGTTGTTCATAGGCAAACCTATTTGTGTTGTTTTATTCATATTTCCATTGTGATGGGGTGTGCGACCACCTCATTTGCATTTCGGTCTCCTCGGCCCTTGTGGGAGGACTATCAATGAGCCCTGTCAGGCCTACGCCAAGGTTTCTCCATTCAGTTGTGGTTGGCTGTTGGACTCTTGAAACACTGGTAGATCCCCAGTCCCTCCCTTCTATTGTATTGGGATCCTGTGGCTTGTGGCCATAGAGTGGCTGAGTGTGCTCCTGGTCCCAAACTCTGCTGTCACTCACTTTGCAGAACTTGCTGAGCAGTGGGGTAGCTGTCAGGAGGTGCTGCTCTGAGGATCCACCTCAGGTGCCTGCCAGGACAAATGATTTCTTGAGCCTTTCCTTCTTCAGATTGAGCTTGCACATAAACCAAAAGCAACAATTGGATCACTACTTCTATAATAAAAAGGTGACCGAAATATTCATCATTGGTGTATGTCTTTACATGGTGCGTCTTCATATTGATGCAAAATAATTTCAGCTACTCACTCCCCAGCCTTCTGCCCAAAAAATAAATCCACCCAAAAAAAAGAAACTTTCAGTCCCAGGTCTCAAAGCGACGGTCAACCTGGGCATGGCATTCTGGGGGGCCATTCATCTCTCTAATCGAGGGGAGGAGGGGGGGGAGGCGGGGGGTATGTGGGGGGGAGCGCTGTGCTGAGAAAGGGCAGGAGACTGTCGGGGTGGGGGTGATTTAATGAATTGGGTGATTTATGGAGGAGGGCCACGCCCTGCTGAGGGCTGTGTGGGTGGCGTGTCAGAGGACCCCCCCCCCCCCCCCCCCACCCGTCTTCTGCTCTCCTCCTCCCCATACCCCCCCCCCCACGGCTCTCCCCCTTCCCCCGTGCACAGAGCTCCTAGCCTCGCGGTCGGAAACCTTAAAGCGAGCGGAGCGAGGGCCCGGCGCGAGGGCCCGGTTAACTGCCTGAGCCACGGGCGAGGTTAGACAGGCTCCAGGCTCAGGGCTCAGCACACACAAGACCCTCAGCGGTCCACCGGTTCACCAGGAGGGGGGTGCGGAGAGAGGGATGGACAGAGGTGGGGAGACGAGGGCGGAGGTGTGGCTGGTGGTCTTCTGCTTCTACATTGCCTCCATGTGACGATTGAAAGCCCCACACGACGGTTGGTTTGCCTCATGGTAAGGCATCACATTGTTACTATGTAGAATAACCTCTGTTATGTTTTACTGATTTATGTTCTATATAACACATTCCAGTGTATGTATCAGCTTCAACAAATCTTTCTTCGGATACAGTGTTGATAATTAGTTATATGTGAGATTCAAACCCTGTTAAAGCTTAATGAATGAGGGGGGATGAATGCTCCCCCTAAGGGTGAAGGTGGTGTTAGAGCACAGGTTGAAGCTACAAGAGGAACACGTGTTCTCCAGGAACGAGAGCAGCTTCCTCCTGCGTCGCTGCCCTCGTGTCCCCCCCCTACCGCTCAGCGCTCCTCATCTCCCTGTGCAGACTAACGCGTCCCCCGGACCCCAGGCCGCCCCACGCAGTGTTCAATAATGACTGCCTTGCCCCCCGCCCTGGAAGGTGGATCCATTGCCCAGCAGGAGCGGCCTCGCGCAGATGCTAACGGTACCGCCGCCATCTGCCTCAAGATGGCCATCGCCGGGCAGCCCCGTGCCGTGGGTGGGCAGATTCACACCGAGGCCCACGAGGCCCTGTCAGAGAGCCACGGCTGAACAAGACTCACGCACGCACATGCATACACATGCACGCACGCACGCCGAACGCACGCACGCACGCACGCACGCACGCACGCACGCACGCACGCACGCACGCACGCACACACACACACACACACACACACACACACACACACACACACACACACACAACCACACACACAACCACACACAACCACACACATACACACACTCTCTCGCTGTCTGTCTCTCTCTCGCTCTTTCTCGTTCACACACACACACACACATATGCACGCACACCCTCGCACACATATACACATGCACGCACACACATACACAGACACACACATATGCACACACACACTCGCACACATACACACACACATGTGTGCACACATACACACACACATGTGTGCACATATACTAACACACACACACACACACATACACACACACATGCACACGCACATGCACACACACACACACACACACACACACACACACACACACACACACACACACACACACACACACACACACACACACACACACACACACCAGTGTGTGGCAACTGTTGCGACCGCTCCTCGTGACATGTGCGCCGCCGTCTCCGGGCGATCCATCACACTCGACGCCAGGACTTCCAGCTCGGTGATTAATGAGCTTCTCACCAGGCCTGACCTCCTCCCAGTACCGTGGCCTCACCACGGCCCAGCAGGACGCCGGTTCCTCTAACTCAGGACAATCAGTACCTTGAGCAGTGGATGGAGGGGCTGGACAGGAAGCTCTGTGTGGCCTCCTTTCAATATCAGCAAAACATGTCTGTGATTCATTTATTGTTTCCCATGAATCCAACATTAAAGGACCTCAGGCTACACTCCCTCGATGAATGTTTATGTATAGGCCAGGGGGAGAGGAAGTGAGGAGGGCCATCTCAAAGTCCTCTTGTGAAGTTTCCCCCTGCACACTCAAAAAAAGAGTTTGTCTAAAGCAAACGCCCCTGCAGCCAGTCTGTTGGGCTGCTCGCCAGCGAAAGAGCCTGGGGTTAGCTAACCCTAGGACAGACAGGAGTGTGCCGCTACAGTTATTGAACCTGCTGGCATACCTGCAAGCTGTAGCGAGAAGGAAACCAGCACCAGCTGTGGCAATAAGAAAAGAAGAGGGCACCACGTTTGCTTGGCTGCCAGTCTCCGAGCCGAGGGGGGGGTAGTGGATTAGGCGTGCGTGGAGGAATAGTGTGTTGCTAAACAGCCTGTTGATTTTAATTGGTTGTCTAGAATAATATGAATGCGAATGTGAGCCATCTGTGTTATGACTGCTTTCTTGTCTTTATTGCCTATTTCACAATTAAGAGAAATCGGAATATCCCGATGCTATAACCCACCCTAAAAGATTAACTCTTAGCACAGTGATCTGAAACAGGGTCGTTTTTAATTTATTTTAGTTTTTTATATATTGTTATTTTACTATAATTTGATTGTGTTGTGTCATGTGAGCCCCCTCTACCTCATTTTTATTAAAGGGGAGAGAAAATGGAAAAACCAGGGGGCACATGGAGGAAGGAGAGATAGGTAGAGATAAGGAGAAGAGAGAGAGAGAGAGAGGTTGATATGAAGAGCAGGAAGCAGAGTGTGCGGGGGGAGAGGTGGAGAAAGAGAAATGGAGGAATATCAAAAAGGAATTTGGAAGGGGGGAAGGAGAGGCAAACGCAGTGAGATTGTAAAGGTAATGAGAGTAGAGATGAGGAAGAATGCAGGTCAATAGCAGAGGAAACAGAGAGAGAGTGAGGGAGAACTATAGATGAATCTCAAAAAATAAAGATAGAATAGGAAAGTAGCAAGACATCGAGGCAGATGCAGCGAATTGTAAGGTGAACATAACGATGGTTATCTTTAGTTTCTCCAGTTCCATTCAAACACAGAGCTTGAAAAGCTTAATATTTCAACCCAGCCATGGATTATAGACCTAGACTCATAACTATATCGTCTCCAAACATCAGATTCTAGTCCGCTGAGGTGCATATGCTCTGTTTTATTCAGATAAGGTGCTTAATAGTTATCCTTTATATCTATATACTTATATCTAGCATATTCAAGCCATAAATATAGATGCTTATCGCTCAGGTGAGTAAGTAGTTCTTCATACAACAGCGTGTATTTATAATGTCCTTGACCCATGACATCTGGCATAAGCACCTAAAAGATGATAGAGGGAACGTGTCAGGTTTGATCTTAAACCTACTTCATTCCAAATCACTCAAAGGTCCAAATGAAACCCACATATGGGATTTAGGCTTAAATGAGCCACAAGAATGCAATAGAATAGCTTCTGTCTAAGTACGTTGAATATTGTTCAATCTGTGTTCAATTGTACTGTGTAAGGTGTTCTGCACATGTCGTGGATAAGGAACAACAGATAAAATGACTATAACAGGGCTGTAGAGGAAAGTTGAAACGTTTCTTCGTCTAAAAGGTTAAAATGAAACCCATGCATTCCTTGTTAAGGCGACCTTCAGACTTCAGCCTGGTTTTACATCCGCCTGGTCAGTGATCGAAATCAGCTGTCGCAATGAAATGAAAGAAAGGAAATAAATGGCAGGAAGTGACCCTCTACATTTATAGACCTTGTCAGGGTCCCGCTAGGCCGCGCACTGCCCTTGATCTTATGTGGGCGTGCTGATCATAAACCTTCCAGATCCAGGCTTCTCCTGGTTTAGACTCAAAGGCGTAGGACTTCAAAGAATAACCCTACCTTTCTAGAAGTACCTATGTTAACCATTACACTTGTTCATGCAATAATTGCCTGATGTGATACACCAATAGATTTCTTCAAAGAGAATGGATTCACTCTTTAGCATCAGAACATTGCAGCATGATCATTATTCACACTAGCTGCCCTTTCTGTCTTTTTCAATGAACAATGAAATTACTAAATTGCACAACCTTCTCTAGCAGTTTCAATATATTTCTCCATCATTTTGATGACCTTTCATGACTGCAGTAGATAAACGATACACCAAATATTAGTGCTGTGCTGTGTGCGTGCTTGCTCTCTTTCAGGATTATCTTTTTTTGTATGGGTGACCGTCCCTTTAAACACATTAGTGTGTAAACTCCCTGGAGAGTGAAAACACAGGTGTGCAGTTCAGAGAGCAAAAGCAGAGAATAACCTGAGAGGAAGAGGAAAAAGAGGGCCTGCGCCACACTCTGGCCCTACGTTACGTAACAATAAATCCGTTCTTTCACAACCTTGCAAAGGTGAAATGAAAGGAGGAATGAAACATCCTGTTTGTTCCCAAGGGTTACGTGGAGACTCCCACTGGGACAACAGTAGCGTTCCAACCGCACTTTACAGCCTCGTAAAAGTAGCTAAAGAATGACGTCAGCGTGACATAGACCACATCAGCATTTATTCAACTTTAGTGGTCAGACGCATAGTCTGAAAAGGGACACTGTCTACTTGGCTGATGGCGGAGCTGAGCGAGGCAAGATGCTGATTCCTTCAGGCCCCAGGCCGTTCTGATCAGACAGTTAACTCAGTCAGAATGTCTATATGCATGATTTTGATTTATACCTATGCTGGGTGCACACACACACACACACACACACACACACACACACACACACACACACACACACGCACACACACGCACACCACACCACACCACACACACGCACACACACACGCAAGGACACCACACATATACACACACACACACACACACACACACACTGGCATGCAGGAATATGCACACACACACACATGCACGCATCCAGACACAGACACAGACACAATCACACACACACACACACACACACACACACACACACACACACACACACACACACACACACACATCACGCCACATCACGCCACACCACACACACAGACACACACACACACACACACACACACACACACACACACACACACACACACACACACACACACACACACACACAGTGTCCTTATCTGCTGATTCCCTCTTCTTCTCCCCTTGTGTAGTTGCTACCAGAACATAAACTGCGCAATAAACAGAAAACACACCACCAATACTCTGAGGTAGATTCCGAGGCAAGCACAAAATGTACAGAAGCGAAGATAAAACACATTGCGTTAATGTCTAAGTTTAAACAAAGCTATCCCCTCTCCCCTCCCCCCTCATTACACACTGGCCTTTTAATGGAGCCCCCGGGGAGAGTATGTCTCATATCTACACACCAGCTTTCAATCCCCCAGCAGAGACATCCATGGCGTACACCACAAGTTCCACGGAGCTCTACAGGCGCACACATCTCTTCATCTGTACCCGGCTGATGGATGCATGGCACTGTGTTTCCTTTATATATTGAGATGAACACATCACATTATCATATATCGGTTCAGTTCAGGTGGTTACATCTCACACTCGAAACACCATTCATAGAATCCATTTGGATTAACAGAGTACTTGAAAGAAATGACTCAGCGTTTAGCTAATGGATCAGACATTGTCTGTGGGGATGAGGTTTAAAACATCCTTACAGGGTGATAACAGAATATTAAATCGAATTTCTGGACTTTGATTCAGCTGGGCCACGAAGGCTTAAAAAGACTCTTAGAACAAGCTTGAATGATTCACAAGAATGCACCAGGATAGCTTCTGTTTAATGACGTTGAATATTGTTCAATTCATCCGTCAAATCCTACTGTGTAAGGTTGTTAGTGTTCTGCTCGTGTCGTGGATAAAGAACAAGCCCTGTGATAGTCAAATGTACGGAAGAGGATTAGGGCCACACATGTAAAAAAAAATTAAGTTCTGACTTTATTCTCAGAATTCTGAGAATAAAGTCAGAACTCTGACTTTAATCTCAGAATTCTGAGAATAAAGTCAGAATTCTGACATTAATCTCAGAATTCTGACATTAATCTCAGAATTCTGAGATAAAAAGTCAGAATTCTGACTTTAATCTCAGAATTCTGACTTTTTTCTCAGAATTCTGAGATTAAAGTCAGAATTCTGACTTTAATCTCAGAATTCTGACTTTTTTCTCAGAATTCTGAGATTAAAGTCAGAATTCTGACATTAATCTCAGAATTCTGAGAAAAAAGTCAGAATTCTGACTTTAAAGTCAGAACTACGGGTATCTGTAAGGACCAACCTCCGTGGGAGAGACACTTTGCTTTATGCAGTAGGAGGAAACCTATGGAAAGCCAAGAAGGCCACAATCCGGCCCTAGAATGGCGCGGTAAAAGTGCACGTCCCATAGCCAACTCACCAAGCTCACCAAGTCCAGTATTCAGAATTCAAAGCATTTATTCACAAATACGTTCTATTTTTTTGACAAGCGGAGCCGACAGTCCTGTGCATGTATGCAAATTAGCCATGTGCGCGAAACAGAAGATAGACGCAATGTATAGAACTGATTGTTGTGCATTGTTGTGGATATGTAGGCTGGTTAGTTGTGGTTGTTTGTGGTTTTAGTGAAACAGCTTTGCCTTGGAGTTGGAGAAGTTGGAGTGATTGTGTGAATGTGCGAGAAAGAGCGCACCTGCCGTGGTGATGTTGGGCTTATTGTGGGCTTATATGTGGTAGGCCTATCTGTCTGATCGTATTAGCTGTAGATGGATGGTTAAATAATGTCACAAGAACGATCATACTGCAGGCTCTCATTTGCAAATGCACTGATTGTGTGCCCGTCTCCGATATGCTATATACCTGGCATTTATTCAGTTCATGTTCTTCTGAGTGCGCAAGAACGGTGCCAATTATTGTCGTGTTTGCATTGTAATGCACAACTTTGCCCCTCCCTGTTATAAAATAACGTGCATCCCAACAACTTTAGCCAATGCAGGCTCCTATTGCTTTACCAGTGTGTTTAACGTGTGTGCGTGTGTTGTCATGTAGGCTATAGATATAGATTGATTGTCTTGGCTTGCTTGCATCCATGAAATATTGTAATGTTATGGCCGAGCTGGCTACGGCATATCGAGAACAATCTGGGGATGAGGGCATCCCCGAATATTGACGGGTATTTCGCACACTGCCATCTCAATATATAGCCTAACATATACAAATATATCACTGTACTAGACACAAATGTAATTTCCACTAGCTAGTGGTGGTCATTACATTGTAGTGAAACTAGTAAAGACAACACAGCTTTATGTTACGGCGAAACATGGAGGCACTGCAGCTCTAGTCTCGACAATGCGTTACTTTAGTCTGGTATTTCTCTTCACTGATTGGTTAGACAGCCTTCAAACTTAGTGGTCAAGCAAAGAAGAGGGAGGGCTCGTTCAGCATACCTAATATCCGGAGTGATTAACTAATAGCCGGAGTGAATAACTAATAGCTGGAGTGAATGACTAATAGCCGCGGCTATTAGTCATTCAAAACCGTATTCCGTAACCGAATTCTTGCCAAACCGCACGGAATCCGTGCGGTTTTGCACTTTTACCGCGCCATTCATAGGCTTTCCATAGGCTTTCCATAGGTTTCCTCCTACTGCATAAAGCAAAGTGTCTCTCCCACGGAGGTTGGTCCTTACAGATACCCGTAGTTCTGACTTTAAAGTCAGAATTCTGACTTTTTTCTCAGAATTCTGAGATTAAAGTCAGAATTCTGAGATTAATGTCAGAATTCTGACTTTTTTCTCAGAATTCTGAGATTAATGTCAGAATTCTGACTTTAATCTCAGAATTCTGAGAAAAAAGTCAGAATTCTGAGATTAAAGTCAGAATTCTGACTTTTTTCTCAGAATTCTGAGATTAATGTCAGAATTCTGACTTTTTATCTCAGAATTCTGAGATTAATGTCAGAATTCTGACTTTATTCTCAGAATTCTGAGATTAAAGTCAGAATTCTGACTTTTTTCTCAGAATTCTGAGAATAAAGTCAGAACTTAATTTTTTTTTACATGTGTGGCCCTAATCCTCTTCCGTACAAATGACTATCACAGGGCTATGGAGAAAAGTGTAAACGAAAAGGTCTTCTCTGTCGGTTTGTTCTTGACCTTCCAAGAACCCCCATGGCCTAGTAGTTCTTTCCCAGTATGTCTTTCCCTGTGGGTCTTTTCCCAGGCTCTCTCGTGCCGCAAATGTAGCTTAATTATTTCCCATGTGTGGGGAACAATCAGCACAATGTGCTCATCTATTGAGCGGTGGTGTTTCAAGTGGCACCCCCGGCCCTGCACTCTCAGAGTGGGGTGGTTTTCAGGCCATGTATTTTCCCCATGGTCCCTGAAGATGGCTGTCACGGCTCTGGCTCTCACCAGTGGGGAAAGTGGCAACCCAACTCTAAGCGGAACATCTCCTACCCCGCCGCCTTGGCTTGGGAATCTGCTCCCGGTTCCCAGCCCCTGGCTCTCTGTGGAGGGGCCCCCGGCTCTTCGTGGAGGGCCCCAGCACGGTGTTAAGGTGGGAACTGGAAACCCCAAATCAGAGAGGGTGGGGAGGGTTGAGCGGGAGAGGAGAGGAGAGACCATTAGAAACGGTGAGGGGGTGGATTTCAAGAAGAATTTCCCTTCCCATTTTGGACTACTCCTAGACCAGGTTGTGCGCTGCCAGAATCCCTTCCCCCGATCTGCCTGATCCCGGCCGGCTGATGGCAAACATGGAGAGAGGGCCCTGGAGGGAAACCCAACTGGTGGCAGTGGAGCCAACTAACCATGGCAAGATCTGATCTCCCTCATTCCAAATGGACGTTCCGGAGATGATAAAGTACACATGGCCCCCAATTTAGGCCTCTTTGTCCACAAGGAAAATATTCCAATGAATTGTGTATTCAAATCCTCCGGCTTCGCTTCCAGAACCCTCGCCCGGACTGATCTGACCTCATCCCTCTTCACATCTCAGCATGAGCTGCCTCGCCCGGGCGGCCTCCGTCTTCCTTACCCGCATTCACCGTGTTCCACAAAGGCCTCTCCGGCGCACCGCGGAGAAGAGGACTCTTTGGGCTCACGGTGAATAATGCTGCGGGCCCGCTGCCGCTTCAGCCCAACAGCGGGCCTCCAACGCCCCCTGCCATCGCGTTGGCAGGCGCTGATGTGTTGTCGGCTTGGAATCTCTACCTTCTACATACCGCCAAAACAGAAAGGGTTTCTAGCGGAGGGAGCTCCAGCCGGGACCGCAGGACGGCGCAAAGATTGAGCGGTTTTTCTAGCACAGTCCTCCAGAGCTCAGTGGGAGAAGAAGGCTTTTTTCACCCTGGGGAGGACATTCCAGGAGCGTGCATGCATTGCTACAGCAACGAAACAGAACCCGTATGGTTTTCTGAGAAGCCTTGGATTGCCATCCAATTTATTAACGCTCCAAAACATTTTTGTATGGTGGGTTTATAGGGGAATACTGTTTGACGTTTAATAGAAACTAGAAAAACAATGTACAAATTTGAGTTGTTTCGACAGGTTTTCCTTGGTAGACGATTGGTATTCAGATGGGATATGTGGGCCACCGGTCCGTGTTAAAGTGGATTTCAGACTGAATTGGAAGTGACTTTAAGGGAGACATCCCAGAGGACCAGCCGAAAGCCTCTGGATGCATGAGCACAAGTGGTTTCAGGGTTGAATCCCCTTTCCCAGTCCGCCCTGTAAGACTTTAAAACAGGGCTGTTATTCTGGGATAATTTAATGAGAGTTAGAGGTATCTACCCAGAGGTATTGTGGTCTCCCAGACCAGAAGCTCCAATTCTCAAGACTTTTCTTTTTGAAAATATAGCAAAACGTTTTTGAGGGATCAAGTAATACTGGATCTGTTATGGGGTGGATGCCTAAACCGCAAGACAACACAAATGTTATTCTGTTGCAGAGCGCATTAGCCCTGCAGACATTGATACATGAGTGTTACGGAGAAGAGTTGTGAGGTGGAATAATGGGATGCATTTGTGTAAATCTATATTTCATACTCAGTGATCTCTGCAGGACCAGGCGTGGAGACGGGCCACAGCAGCCATATGTCACACCTGTCGGCGCCTCGGCCCTGGGATCTAGAATTCAGCTGGAGAGGTTCAGGCCTAACGGGGCACGTTGGATCAACACGAGCGGAACGGCTCCGAGACGGGAGGCTCAGTGAGTGGTCAGTGAACAGCACGCAGAGAAACTCTAGAACGGAGCACTGACATGGAAAAGGATCCTATTTCACTTTTACCATGCATATATGCATACATTTAAAAAAATATATACATATATGTGTTTTAGGTTTGCCTTTGTCCGAGTTAACAGAAACGCTTTCGGATTTCTGTATTTTATATACTGTCTGATGTGGGCAAATGTGCTGTTTATTATATTATTCATTCACTTTTAGCATGGTTTATGAGTTTTATGATTGCTTTGCATATAATTCCTTACCTCATAAAAGTGTATGATTAACTTTTTTTTTCTGAGTTCCAATTCCAATTTATTTATGATATTGTCTGAGTTTTGTAAATAATTCCTTCGTTCATAAACTCACGATGCAGGCCAGGCCTGTCTTTTAGAGAGGAGACGTGTCTGTATTTTCAGGATGGAATGTTATGAATCATGGTGACTGGGAGAGGTGGAGGGCCCTAGTGAAATATGTACATCCTGTTTGCTTTAGTTGAATCCAAGTGCTAATCCGAGAATATCCACAGAGGTCAAGTTCCCTATCTCGACAACAGGAACTTCACCCTGACCACTTGTCATTAGTCTTCATGAGACTTTTACTTATTTAAGGATTCTGTATCATCCATCTTGCAATCGTCTTAATCATCTTACTCAAATACATTTTGTGTTTCATCTTTTGTTGCTATACATTTCATTAAAAAGCCACTGTATAATAGTGCACAATTATAGTACTGTATTAAAGTGTAAACAAAGTACACTTAAAATTGTGGAAGAACACTTAAATACACTAAACATTGTAGGAGCCTACTGTCCCTCCACCGCCTGTATCAGCTGACAGTGAAACACACCAAATATAGAACACAACCTTTAGTCTTTTCCCTTCTAATTCCCTCTAATGAATCTAGAGAGAAGGCGACATGGCCGCATATCCCCCAAAAGATCATGCATGTTCAGATTCATTATCATCATAGGAGATCTCCATAGTGTTTCAAACATGTTCATGTGAGCCCTGCTTCAACCTCAACACAAACTCTGGTGCTAAGGAGAATTATAGGATAACATCCACATCCACTTTCACTTAATGCATGTGCACCTGTCACACACACACACACACACACACACACACACACACACACACACACACACACACACACACACACACACACACACACACACACACACACACACATGCATGTACATATCCAGACAGGCATGCATGTGTGCACACACACATATACATTAACATGCGCAGACAGACGGATACACATACACACAAACACACACAACCAGAAAAACACACTAACCTAAACATATGCAGATAAAATCACAGAGAAACACAAGTTTACACATGCAGACACAGACATACACATACACACACAGTCACACAGACACACACACACACACACACACACAAACACACAAACACACACACACACATACTCACACACACACACACACACACACACACACACACACACACACAGCTGCTGGGAGTGAGGCCAGCCAGGCTGGGGAGACCCAACAGCTGCTCTGTCGTCTCACCTTTCCTAACTAAACCAAACGGCCCCACCGATGTCCCCAGAGATACCGTCACAGAGGACAGTATCTCCCCTGGTGGGTGCCGCGCTGAAACAGTGTACTGTCTGAGCTTTCACTCAGCGTATTTCCTTCCTCCCTTCAAAGTGCGATAACATGCCAAACGGTTCAAGTTGGGAAACGCAAAGACTACCAACATGCACAGTAGCACAAAGACACAGGGGATCCACCATAAAACACTGCAGTGCAACGTCCTCCAGCAAAACCACGGTACCCAGGAAGAATGAGATAGAGGGAACATTTAATGAGACCGCAAATTGGTTCATTACAGTAGATAGAGGTAATTAAAGTAGAATAAATCACCAACCTGGGCTGCATTGCTCACAATTCAATCACATTGAAACAGACGGATGCAAAATGCTTGACCTCATTTTGTCAGACAGATATACAACATGAGGACAATGAGTGTTGGTTAGTAACATAAACTAAATAGCTTCTGCAAATGAGGCAATTTGGATTAGCTTGTATTCATCCCATCATTTTAAGGAAGCATTCAGGCACAGTATATTCCAGCTGTGACTTGTATTTTATTATTTTATTTTATTTTGTATGACTTATATAGTTAAATACAAAAGTACATAAATTCCTTACACAATACCAAGCCCTGCATCTGTGGCATGGATTCCCATATTCATATTAAATTATAATTGCCAATCTGATATTTTTGGAATTATTGAACATCTAGTCTAAGGATAGTGAATGATGAACTGCTTTGACTTCCTCCAACCCATTATCAGCAAGGGTTCTACTCTGTCCAGCCCCTCTGATGCAGAACGTCTACAGAGCTGCTCAGTTCTCCACAGTCCATCTCTATTGACCTTGTTGTTAACCATGGACCGCCATGAGTCGCCTGTGCTACTTCCTGCTTATATGGCTGCCGTCATATAAGCATAGACATATCAAAGACGTTAAAAGTGTCTCCTTTCAGATAAATAGTTCATACTGGAGACAACATACCGTGTTTTATTATCAAGTGTACTCGTTTGATTTTAGATCTAGGACATGGGAAAGCTAAGCAGTGATCGCACACACAAATTACTTTGTTTTCCAAGTCAATAATTCATTCAGAATGCTTAGAATAAGTCTGGGAACAACAGCAACAGGGAGAAGCAAATACCTGCTTAACAAAAAGCCAAAGTCAAAGCACAAAGTGATGACACAATTTGTGGTACAGACCTAAAGGAGGCCATGACTTCGTGCCCAGCCAACCGCACGGAGGAAAGTTGTTTTGATTAGAACAGCATTGCATGTGACTAAGGAATTATCCTAAATTCTCCTTCCCATAAAAGAGAGCTGCGTTGCCACAAGAACGATTTAGTCATCCAGGGCTCAACGCTGGCACTAGCAATCATTCAGCCCCACTAAAAAGAAGGAGGCTGCTCTGGTGGCTGTTAAGGATTTGTCTGCATTTGTGTTGTCCCAAAGTGTTTTAAAGGTTGTGTAAGTACCATTTTCATTGGTTGAAACGATCTGACATGGATTTGAAGTTTCCTGTTGATAGATCACAGGCACTGCCCTAATGCTTAAATAGACCTGGGCGATCCCTCTTCCAAAACACAAAGTCTGCTCTGCCCCCTCGTTCTGGAAACCAAGCGTCTGGAAAGCATCAGCCGGATGGTCAACAGGATGGCAGTCGACTGTCTCGTTGACCGCCACTGACAAACAACTGTCTTGTGGGTTTCCTATTCTTGTTAGGAAACGTGAGTAACGCCACATCTACTGATATACCATATAGTAACATGGATATATGATGTATTAGCATGTATATATGATAAGTAACACTTCATTTATTTATATATGATATAGCAACATGGATAGATAATACAGTAACAGGGTTATATTATATAGCTACATGTATATATGATATAGTAGCATGGACATATGGTACAGTAAGGCCACTTGGATTGGGTTCTGCAGCATCCCTCTGGCAGGTGGTTCTCCAGGCCTCACGGGGCCACACCGGACCAGGTGGTTCTCCAGGCCTCACAGGGCCACACCGGCCCAGGTGGTTCTCCAGGCCTCACGGGGGCCACACCGGACCAGGTGGTTCTCCAGGCCTCACGGGGGCCACACTGGACCAGGTGGTTCTCCAGGCCTCACAGGGCCACACCGGACCAGGTGTTTCTCCAGGCCTCACGGGGGCCACACCGGACCAGGTGGTTCTCCAGGCCTCACGGGGGCCACACCGGACCAGGTGGTTCTCCAGGCCTCACGGGGCCACACCGGACCAGGTGGTTCTCCAGGCCTCACGGGGCCACACCGGACCAGGTGGTTCTCCAGGCCTCACGGGGGCCACACCGGACCAGGTGGTTCTCCAGGCCTCACGGGGCCACACCGGACCAGGTGGTTCTCCAGGCCTCACGGGGGCCACACCGGACCAGGTGGTTCTCCAGGCCTCACGGGGGCCACACCAGACCAGGTGGTTCTCCAGGCCTCACGGGGGCCACACCGGACCAGGTGGTTCTCCAGGCCTCACGGGGGCCACACCGGACCAGGTGGTTCTCCAGGCCTCACGGGGCCACAACGGACCAGGTGGTTTCTGGGTGTGTTGACAGCGAGGGGATGTCCCAACGAGGAGGTGAAACAACGGGCTGCCGTAACCTCATTGGCTCTCACTGCATTAAGGGGAGGGGGAAGGGGGACTCTAGAGAGTGGAGCTGTCTGCCTCTGTGATTTAATTAAAGACGCACAGATTCAATAGTAACAACTCAAATGACTTTAGGTCAACGACCGGGCAGTAATGATCGCTGCTGGCGGTGCCATCACTCACAGACGCAATCACCTTCCCCCTCATCTCCTCTCCTCTTCCTTCAACCTGTCGCGCTCGCCTTACTCTCCTGCTATAATAGCACACACACCATGCTCTCTCTCTCTGTCCGTTTATCTCTCTCTTTCTCTTTCTAATTTACTTTTGAACAGCTCTCTCGCCCGACTCAAAGCCCTGACTATAGCCGCGAGCATCAGGGCCAAGTTTGCAGCTGTGAATACAATCACATCACATCAAGTCCCAGTCCTGCAGACTTTGTGGATTGTGGATAATTGTCCCTCTGTAGAGGTGTGTGTGTGTGTGAGAGGGAGAGGGAGAGAGAGTGTGTGTGTTTGGCTCTCTGAGTTTATGTGAATGTGTGTGAACGAGAGAGAGTGAGAGAGAGAGAGAGAGAGAGAGAGAGAGAGAGAGAGAGAGAGAGAGAGAGAGAGAGAGAGAGAGAGAGAGAGAGAGAGAGAGAGAGAGAGAGAGAGAGAGAGAGAGAGAAAGAGTTTGTTTATGATGATGCAATGATGTGTGTGTGCGTGCGTGCATGTGTGTTTGCCTCCAGAGTGTGCGTACAGTACCTGCCCGGGTCGGTTGAGAGACAATGAGCAAGTCTGACCTTTGGTTCCTCCTGGGACCCCCAGTGTCAGCAGAGGCCCCCTGTCATGAGGACAGACTGCACCAGTGCTGCGTTCACACAGGGCTGAGGAGACAAGGTCAGTGTAGGCCAAAGAGAAAACAGAGAAGAGCTGAACCCATCATTATGTCTACAGGACACTGTCCATAGAGCTTGACCATGACCCGAGTTCAACATAACGTCTGGGCATAAGGTCACCATGTGTCCGCTGTTAACAGCCTGAACACACGTGGTGTCATTCCATGACGTGGCTTACGCCCTGTTCTACTGCCATCAAAAGGAGGATTCCCTCCCCTTGCTTTAGTGGTTGAGTGACCCCCATGTGAAGACTCCGGCGTACCGAGCAGGTCCGCCGCCTTTGGGACGTGGGTAATGGCCTCCTGTGGCCAGGTACTTCACGGCCCGAGGCAGAGATCCAAGTTCATTCTCACACATGATCGGACCATTGAGATCCCATAGAGCGCAGCGAGGCGGGGAGCCCAGCCAAGTCAAGGCCGGGCCGGGCCGGGGGGGGGGGTTGTTGCTCCCTGCGCTGTACAGGTGGCAATAAAGGGCAATAAATCCTTTTTATTAGTTAATTTATTTTTGGGCAGTTCACGGATAAGTGCGTGTACGTTCCCCTTCCCTCTAGGCAATATCTTTTAATCTCTGAGGAAGGAAGTTAACAATTTGCTTGATAAAAGATTTTAATAAAAACCAGAGAGAGGATGTGTAATAGAGGTGATCTGATAAATGCCATTTCTAACTAAGTGAATGTAAGGTACAAAGTTTATATACACACACAGAACTACATACACACACAGGAGCACACACACACACACACACACATATAAACACATGTACCCACACAAAAATACCCACACGTGCACACACACACACACACACACATACACAAAAAAATACATTTTCACATACACACACACACACGCACACACACACACACACACACACACACACACACACACACACACACACGCACACACACACACACACACACACACACACACACAGGCGGGGGAACAGGCCTTGAGACCCTGAGAAGGGGTCTGTCTCTCGGAGGACTCCCTGGGACCGGGCGCATCTGTCATGGATGAGATTACAATCACACACACACACACACACACACACACACACACACACACACACACACACACACACACACACACACACACACACACACACACACAGTGGGGAGAATACCTACAAACCAGGCTGTTCCCCCGCCTCTTTCATTTACCTTTCTGAAATGTTCATTCACAATAAGGCAGCAATATGTACAATGATGGGGGAAATGATTTCAACCATCTGAGAAGGAATATACATCTATCTGATCTTATCAGTCCCCCTTTGAGGATTTGGCATCCGAACCTTAATCTGAATCTTTCATCACCAGAAGCTTATACTTTCATTTATATGCAACATGTTTTCAACATACATTTCTCTTTGTCCAAGGAAATATCCTGGCAGTTCAAGCCAGTTCATCAGGTTGCTCAGCTAACCACATGCTGTAAACCCAAGTTAACATGCCTGCATCTGGGAGCTCAATGCTGCGGTCAACTCCCAGGATTCTGCATTTCGTGGCAACTCCGACCCTGAGTGCAAACAAGAGCGAGTTTTCAACGTTATTGTGCTTAGAATCCAACAAGTATTCCCACTGTGTTATTTTGG
This sequence comes from Gadus morhua, assembly GCF_902167405.1. Taxonomy (NCBI): domain Eukaryota; kingdom Metazoa; phylum Chordata; class Actinopteri; order Gadiformes; family Gadidae; genus Gadus; species Gadus morhua. The sequence goes on along the minus strand of NC_044056.1, from coordinate 15,722,892 downwards.
TGGAGATTTGGCTGCTGAAAGTCACGTTTCTACTGTAGACAGGGGAGGGGGGGGGGGGGGGGGGGGGTTGCTGTTGTTGACTTCTCCATGGAGCTAATTACGGTGGTTGGGAGTCTGTCTATGAAGACCAGATGGACTTGGGCTTTGGTGGTCATGCTGTGTGGTGTGAGACTGGAATGAACCAGCATAAGATCTGCTCTGGGGAGAGTCTCCCCAACATCTGGCTGCCTTCGGAGGTAGAATTATGAATGAATTCATGAATTAATGAATGGATGGATGGAGGGATGGATAGGTTGATGGATGGTTGAAGGATGGATAGTATAAAGAGTGGATTAATGAATGATGGATACGAGATGGATGAGTAGAAATATTTATGAAGAATTGACTGATGAATGATGGATGGATAGATAGATGAATGGATGACTAGATGTATGGATGTTAAATGGATTGGAGGTTCGATGTTTAGATCGACTTCAACACAGAAACTACGACCACAATGTGTGCGGTTGTAGTTATTAGAGCTGGTGACTGAATAAACGTGTGTGTGTGTTTTTTTTATTTATTTGCTTTGCTTGCGTGCCTGTATTTGTGTCTTTATCAGATCTTACTGATGTTGACCTGAGAAGGCGCCGTTGATGCGTATTCTGTCAGCTACTGCCACCCAGTGTTTGATGGTGTCTACTACAAATACAAGCGTTATCTTTTTAACAGGCATTTTCTAAATAAGCAATCAAAGCAACGGAGACCAACGCCAAAAAGAGTATGAAAACTAAGTTACGTCATATCCAGGGTTTTTCCTGATTTGACAATTTCCTGGAATATGACAGCTAAGCTTGGAGGTCAAGGTCAGAGCCAATGGAAGTCGATCTGCTGCTATTGTATCTAAGTGCCCATGTGTCCAGCAGCAATATACTTCCCTTGAATGTCCTGTTATATCTGCGTTCCAGTGCCAGGCATCCTTCCATCCAAGTCTTTCAGCACATCTGGTGCAATTGGTGTCCGTTTTACTTATGGTGAATCCAGAACATGTAATGTCTGATGAAAGCCTTTGTGTTTTTGTTGTTGCCTTTTTATTTTATTTCATATTTGTTCGTTTTTCCGAGAAATCACTTATCCATGGCCTTGTAGCATGATTGTTTTTTTTATCGGTGTGGTTAATGGTGCTGTGGGTTGGGTTTATATGAGTTTATTATATTTGAGATGGCATAGCCAGCCGTTAATGAGCAAATAATAATAATAAATATAGAATTATATATTTGGTTGAATATGCCTGCCTGTGTGCTACAATTTGGATATTATATCGTCCAGGCTAATTACTGACGAATCAGGGCAACTCTTCCCTGATTGGTGCAGGGAATCAATCTGCCATCAATCTGCCTGTCAATCACAGGTGCGTGAAATCATGCAACTGTTCTGAACGGTGGGAAGAGGTAGGGAGGCAGACCCTATTTTCGTTGTTTGTGTTAAAAATCGTAGTCCCTTCCGCTCTTTTCTGCTCTTCACTTTCACTTTACTTTGCTCCTGCATCTTCCCTTCATCATCTTTGAAAGAAAAAAACAATCAGTTCATCCTCCTGAGTGTCAATCAGTCTGAATCCTCTCGCCAAAACAATCATGCAGCCACTCCCAATGTTTAGCCACAGGAACAGCCTTCATCCTTAAAATAAATAAACAAGGCCAAGGATGCATGGCTACGCATCATTGCACGCAACCCAAATCCTCTTTCATCTGTAGGCTAGAGTCCTTTCAGTCTCCCCTCATGTAACCCTTAGTTTGCTTCAGGATATGCCCGCCAACATAGCTGCCAACCAAGCGAACAATGCCCTTGCTTTAACACTTCTGTGTGTGTGTGTGTGTTTTTATGGGCACACAGGCAGTGTAGTTAGAAATAATGACTAACTGTGTCTTGGGCAGCTCGGACATTCCGTTCATTGAAGCGCCAGCAGAGAACAGAGTGGGCTCCTATGGGTCTTGTTGGCACCAGAAGACACCAGTCATGCGGACAGCCTGATGAAACCAGATGAGTTCCAACCATGTGTCCATTGCCGCATGGGGCACATTGTTTTCTATTCCTCAACTCCAAAAGAACAATAAGAAAAAAGCTAACAAAATTTGAGATGTGTGTACGCCAAGGAATGAAGTGTTAAAACAACATGCCTGAATGCTTAATTTTGCTGCATTTTGTATTTTCCTTGATGAGAGATATGCAAGGGTTAGCTCAGATGCTGGCCCACCAACAGGTTTTGGTATACATTGATACAGTTGTTTAAAAACATAACGTATGACGGAATGCCCATTCCAGCAGGGAATAGACGCACCCCTGTCACTTTTAAAGCAGTTGATGACGAAGACGTTGCACATCGAAGGTTGCAGATTGAATTGGGAGTCACAGGATAACGCTGACCTCCTCTAGCCTTTAGTTTTGCTTGGGTGTGTGTCCTGTCGACACACACACACACACGCACGCACGCACGCACGCACGCACACGCACACGCACCCACACACACACACACACACACACACACACACACACACACACACACACACACACACACACGAATGGAAGGACTATTAGTCACTATGAGAGAAAAACAACTGAGCACCATGACAGGGACAATTGTAGTTGCAGAAAATCCCATGTGTATCAATAAATTAGAATTTGAATGTGTCTCTCTCACACAAACACCTTCACTGTCACACCTTCTCAAATGATTCATTCCAGTTGCAGATATCCTATTCTACCTACATTATATATTAAGAAACTCATACACTCACATTTTTGCTTCAGTTGCTGCAGTGAATATGGTGCAAAACACGTAAAACACCAGTGACCTCTTGCGGTCCAGAGTATACGCCTGTAGAATATTTGTCACCAAAAATATAATAATTTTCAAGTCAAGAACTTCTGTAACTGCTCGAATATGCAGCTAAGAACCTCAAATGCAGTTTTCGGGCTTAATTTTTGCATCACATTTATATTACCATCATATATCTCAGTATATGATGGTATCATGTATCTAATTGAATGTGGTTTCATGTGGTTATGATGAACCTGGAAATAAATAAATAAGTTGTCAAAACCGAAAGCATTTCTCTCCGGGACTCCAGATTTACTGAATACACATGTGACGCTTTCTACAGCTACAAATTCCACTGTCACAGGTGCTGAGTTTTTTTTTTCTCCAATAATTCCTTCGTTAGGATCAGGATAAACTATCCACGAAAAATGTTTTTCACTGTGACGGTACCTACGGTCCATAAGAACTGGCTGCTGGTTCCCAGCCAAAATGTTGTAAAACTTCAACTGGTCTTCGTCATGCTGGGATAATTTGGCAGGTAAGGGGTTGGTGATCCCGGGGCAAGGAGAACACAGAGATTTTGAACAGGAGGAAACATGGAACACAACATTTATTTAGAAATACAAAATTCAATATGCTGAGAGTAGTTATCTACCACTTGGTTGGTTGAAACTACAATCTTGCAATGAGTGGGGGTGGGGAACCGGGGTTTAAGTAGGGCAGGAGGATGACCGGAGATGGATTGCAGGTTTACAGAGAAGGGTCCAGCTGCAGGCTTGGGCGTTTCCGTCATGACACAAGAACGCCCTTTAGGCGTTCCTGGTAGCGTTTCATCGACCAATCACGGGTGTTTCGAAAGGCATACTGGGTTTCGCAAGGCAGAGGCCTACTGCGAAGCACAGTCGCAAGGCATAATATGCCTTCCTCAATGGCAATTTTACCTCTCTCATTAGATTTAGCAATCATGGAGCCCCCACTTGGCTAACGTTAGTTTTATGCTACCCGTAGGCCTACTTGAAACTGCTGTTTGAGAAAATCGAACTAGCGTATGTTTCGGATGTTGACAGCCGTGCGAAGAAGAAGGGGTTCGGTGTTGACGGTGAAAGTTAGGCCGGTTTATAGCAGAGTTTCCGTTGTCGGTTAATACCGGTCAATGACCGGAAAAAAATTAGGAGGACCGACAATTCTAAATGTCCCCGGTCAGAATGACCAGTGGCGACTGGTCATTAGGGGCAAGTCGCTACTCTCACAAGAAAAAAAAAAATGAAAATGAAAAAAAAAGAAATATATAAAAAATAGAATATTTTTTTATATATATATATTTTTTTTTTTAAAAAATAATCTCCCCAGAAATACTATAAAATAATAAGTTCGGCGCTTTTATTTAACATTTAGTCGACCCTGGCTTGCTTCTTCCGGCTGAGTTCTTCTGGAGGGGCAAGAGGGGCTCTAGTCCCACCAGCCCAATGCAATGTGTATTGGACTTGAAACATTGAAATGCGCATGCTCAGAGTATTTCTCTGTTGAAGTGGACGGATATTATTTTCCTTAGTGGTGGGGCTAGCCCAATATGTCCATGGTGTGGACTTGGCGCCGTTAAATATCCCAGGATGCATTTCGCATTCCTGTTATCAGTGTGTAAGGTATAAAATAGACTATATAGGAAAGTTTTAAAAGTATAACAAAGATGGAGGCCTATTCAACATATTTGCATACTATTATTTTATTAGTGTGTGTGTGTGTGTGTGTGTGTGTGTGTGTGTGTGTGTGTGTGTGTGTGTGTGTGTGTGTGTGTGTGTGTGTGTGTGTGTGTGTGTGTGTGTGTGTGCGTGCGTGCGTGTGTGTTTCTATTCTATTCTATTCTATTCTATACAGCGTTACCCTTTAGGTTTCATTTGATAAATACGACAGTGTTACCCCTTATGTCTTTTCCCATGATGACTAATGAAAAACAACAGTGTTACCCCTTATATTTTATTTGACAAGGACACTTTTTTCTTTTTTAAATATGTTTTTTTTCATGACGACCAATAAAATAAAATAGAATGTGTGTTTCTATTCTATTCTATTCTATTCTATACAGTGTTACCCCTTATATTTTATTTGACAAAGACAACAGTGTTACCACTTATGTTTTTTTTCATGACGACCAATAAAAAACAACGGTGTTACCCCTTATGGTTTTTTTCATGACGACCAAAGAAAAACGACAGTGTCACCCCTCATATTTCATTTGGTAAAAACGACAGTGTTACCCCCTATGTTTTATTCGATACATTTCAACAGTGTTACCCCTTATGGGTTTTTCATGAAGACGGATAAAAAACGACAGTGTTACCCTTATGTTTCATTTGATAAAAACGACAGTGTTACCCCTTATGTTTTTTTCCCATGATGACTGATGAAAAGCAACAGTGTAACCCCTTATATTTTATTTGACAAGGGCAATTTTTTTTTTTTTTTTCAAATATGTTATTTTTTCATGACGACCAATAAAAAACAACAGTGATACCCCTGTCGACGTTTTTGCGGGGATCCGAACCTGAGCTGTTAAGAGTGTTAACCTCCGAACTTATCAATGCACCATCAAGACACCGAATAAAGGCATCACAATGGTTATACTTGACTTTATAATTCGCATGAAATACAAATAAGAGTCTTCCCACAGAGAACATCAACCGGACATGAACCCCGGTCTCCAGCTCACAGCTCTCTCCACTACCCACTGAGATTTGTAATTTAATTATGTCTGAGGTTATCTATAAGACATGATATTATTACGTTTAAAATTAAAGATTTTGTGTTTTCCACAAAAATTGCGCCGCGGTCTCTAGTGGGTTAGGCAGAGTGCACACCACTGCACCACTGAGGCGATGACAATACACAATAATCAATCATCAATAAAGAGGATATACATGACATTAAAATGTATGCGTGTATTTCTATTATTTCCCTTTTGTTTTTTTTCATGACGACCAATAAAAAAACAACAGTGTTGCCCTTTATGTTTTTTTTCATGACGACCAATAAAAAACAACAGTGTTACCCCTTATGGTTTTTTTCATGACGACCAAAGAAAAACGACAGTGTCACCCCTCATGTTTCATTTGATAAAAACGACAGTGTTACCCCCTATGTTTTAATTGATAAATATCAACAGTGTTACCCCTTATGTTTTTTTCATGAAGACCAATAAAAAATGACAGTGTTACCCCTTATGTTCTTTTTCATGACGACCAATAAAAAACAACAGTGTTACCCCTTATGTTTTTTTTCATGACGACCAATAAAAAACAACAGTGTTACCCCTTATGTTTTAATTGATAAATATCAACAGTGTTACCCCTTATGTTTTTTTCATGAAGACCAATAAAAAATGACAGTGTTACCCCTTAGGTTTTTTTCATGACGACCAAAGAAAAACGACAGTGTCTCCCCTCATGTTTCATTTGATAAAAACGACAGTGTTACCCCCTAGGTTTTAATGGATAAATATCGACAGTGTTACCCCTTATGTTTTTTTCATGACAACCGATAAAAAAGGACAGTGTTACCCCTTATGTTTCATTTGATAAAAACGACAGTGTTACTCCTCATGTTTCATTTGATAAAAACGACAGTGTTGCCCCTTGTGTTTTTTTTCATGACGACCAAAGAAAAACAACAGTGTTACCCCCTATGTTTTATTTGATAAATATCGACAGTGTTACCCCTTATGTTTATTTCATGACGGCCGATAAAAAACGACAGAGTTACCCCTCATGTTTTTTCCCTGTTGACCAATAAAAAACGACAGTGTTACCCCTGTCGACGTCTTTGCGGGGATCCGAACCTGAGCTGTTTAGAGTGTTAACCTCCGAACTTATCAATGCACCATCAAGACACAACATATAGTCATCACAATGGTTATAGTTGACTTTATAAATCGCATGAACTAGAAATAAGAGTCTTCCACCAGATGACATCAACCGGACTTGAACACCGGTCTCCAGGGGGTTAGCTCACAGCTCTCTCCACTTCCCACTGAGATTTATTATTTAAGTACGTCTGAGGTTATACATGACAGTGCAAGAGACATGATAGCATTACGTTTAAAATGAAAGATATCGTGTTTTCCACAGAAATTGAGCCACGGCCTCCAGTGGGTTAGGCAGAGTGCACTCCACTGCACCACTGTGGCGATGACAATACACAATAATCAATCATCAATAAAGAGTGACACATGACATTAAAATGTATGTGTGTATTTCTATCATTTCCCTCATGTCTTCTTTCATGACGACCAATAAAATACGACAGTGTTACCCCCTATGTCTTTTTTCATGACGACCAATTAAAAACAACAGTGTTACCCCTTATGTTTCATTTGATAAAAACAACAGTGTTACCCCCTAGGTTTTAATGGATAAATATCTACAGTGTTTCCCCTTATGTTTTTTTCATGACGACCGATAAAAAAGGACAGTGTTACCACTTATGTTTCATTTGATAAAAACGACAATGTTGCCCCTTGTGTTTTTTTTCATGACGACCAAAGAAAAACAACAGTGTCACCTCCTATGTTTTATTTGATAAATATCGACAGTGTTACCCCTTATGTTTATTTCATGACGGCCGATAAAAAACGACAGAGTTACCCCCCATGTTTTTTCCATGTTGACCAATAAAAAACAACAGTGGTACCCCTGTCTAGTTTTTGCTTTTTTTTCATGACGACCAATAAAAAACGACAGTGTTACCCCTTATGTTTTTTTTCATGACGACTGATAAAAAACGACAGTGTCACCCCTTATATTTTATTTGACAAAGACAACAGTGTTACCCCTTATGTTTTTCTTCATGACCACCGATAAAAAACGACAGTGTAATGCCCTGTTTACACCTACCCGATAGTGGGCCCCGATGGTGCCCGATGGCTAAATCAGCAGCTATCATTATAACATCGGCAAATAGCGTGGTTGCATCGGGAAACACTGTTACTCTTCCCGGGAACATCGTTAGACAACGGGAAGAAAAGCTGAATGATCGGGCAACATCGGGCAACATCGGCAAAGAACGAACATGTTTTATTTGATAAATATCGACAGTGTTACCCCTTTTGTTTTTTTCATGACGACCAATAAAAAACAACAGTGTTACCCCTTATGTTTTTTTTCATGACGACCAATAAAAAACAAGTGTCATAGATCGCTAACTAGCAGAGAGTTGTAAGCACTTTCCACCCTTTTCAGTGGAGGAATTGGACTCCCCAAGCAATGTTATACTTAAAAGGAGCAAGTAAGTTACATATTAATTTAGTCTTTTGGCCTGCAGCATATAAATAAAATGAAGCAACTGTCCCATATTTCTAACTGCATTTGAAGTAGACATTGAGACTCACAAAAAATGGACGCTATAGGACAGTGATCATGATTTGTCTCAATATCAGAATAACAACAATGGGTCAAATAGCAATGGCTGGTGGAATGGCCATGAAGTAGGTCTGTATATGCAGTGTAAGCTTGTCCAGGCCCTGCAAGTCAGGATGTAGGCTATGAATCTGAATGAAAAGCAGGTAAATAGGTAGTGGCCATCCCCAAAATGTTTTGATTGTCAACGTCTTATAGCGGACTATTTCACTGCTGATCAACACTACGAAGTCTGGTAACGAATAAATTGTAAAAAGACACACCATGTGAAGTTATTTTCCAAATAAGATTTGAAAAGCCTTGGAAGTTTATTTACAACACTATTTACATGGTTTCGGAGTAGTACACTTTGACATTTTAATACAGTTCAGCGAGAAAGGCGACGAAGAATAAGAAGGGGGCGTTCCAGTCTGCGTAAACGGGAACCCCCACCACACGACAACGCCCATTTGCGATGATATTGGGTCTACAAGTCGAACATGTGTAGAGATTTAAAAGAACGAGGGAACGCCTCGCCCAAGAGGGGGAGACAGAGCAGAGCATCTCCTTGGTACGGCCAAGGCCGTAACAGGAAGGGCTGTCTGGGTCATACATGAAGCGTTTGCAGAATAGCGTAGTCACAAAGTGTGGAAGGACATATGGAACTCACCCTATCATTTGCTGCTTGCAATACATTCCTGTATATATATATATGTATACATTTATACATATATAACATATTGGTGCTCTCTCTCCGTAAGTAGAGAATTTCAGATCACTGTAACTGCCTTTAACTCCAGCGTCCAGTTTAGATATTCTCCCTGTTTTTATGCCCTTGTTTTGAATATGAATGTGTTCGTTAAACAACAAAAAACTCAACGGGCCGTCTGAGTAACCATTACACTAACTGTTCATTTGCCATGCCTTGTATTTTTTTCGAACAACATCAGTAGGCCTACTTCGTGAGGAACAACTTGTACTGTGCTGATGGAACTTTATTCATGAAATATGGACCATGCCAACTGCGTCACTTTTCCATGTCCAATATCCTGCCTGATTTTGCTAATATTTCATTATTTTCCACCTCCCAAGAGTTTTACGCAGGGGAAAGTGTTTGGCTGTGATTGGCATACATAAAGTTTCATTAAAGTAACGCACCCAATATACAGGCTGTAGATCCCTTTGTCTCCTACCAGTTCTGTCTAAATTAACCACAGAAGAACGCGCTCTGATTGGACAGCTGTTTTCACGTTTGTGTAAATGATATGGCCTCCCATGTCGACAAAAGTGAGTAATAAAAAAATGAAAGCTGATGATGATGATGATGATGATGATGATGATGATGATGATGATAAGGGCTAATGTCAATGATTACGATGGTAATCATGTTTAGGATAATGATGAAGCTGTGACGAAATACAGCACTGCTGTATGGGAGCCATTCTCTGGGAACTGAATGGAGCCAGATGGAAACTGCAGGGGCTGTATGTCTGTATGTCACGGGGAGGGGGGGGGGGGGGAAAGAGAGGTAAGGAGGTAGGTTGAAGGAGACTTTGATAAAGAGTGAAGTGTTTGATTTTGTCAGAGACAGTACAGTGGTACATTGGTACAGATATTGATAGGACAGACTCGGATCAGATCATTGAATCAGGTGGCAAACAACAGCGTCACATGATTGTTTCGGGTGCCATCTGCCAATGATGTCATTGAGGGCAACATCTTTTTGGTGAGGTGGTCACGCCTCTGTGGAGCCTCTAGTACCTGTGAGCTACTGCATGAATACTGTTCCACCATGCAGTCATGGACACTGTTGTTTCTTGGTCTGTTTCATTGCTTTTTCGACATGGCAACCACTCAGCAGCAACGCAACAAAGGTAAGTCTGAAGAGAACCTGAGAATATTGATGATATTTTATGTATAATATTATTTTATCAAAGTTTTTACACAAAATACCAGATATTGTATTACTGTCTTTGTGGGATATAAAAATCACAAAGTTAGGATGATTTCTAGGTCAAATTGAACAGCAATGTACCCTTACACTGAAATCTACAGAGTAGGTTATGAATTGCCAGAAAAGGAATATGACAAAGTATCGTTCTTTCCAGCTACCTAAATTGTCATGTTTGTTTGCAGAGAATTTATATTGCCCCATAAAAGGTTGCATTAAAACGTGAACTCTTCTTTGGCTCTTCTGAGGTCAATTTATATTAGTTTAAATGTTATGGCTTTGCCCACTGAAAATGTTCCTACCCCTAACCTCAAGAAAAGCTTGTGTAATGGAACAGTAATTATTAGACTAGTGCCGTGCAGGGCAGTTCAATGTAGTGAAGTGGTGTGTATTGTACTTTATTCTGGGGTTGTGCACTATGGTAGTGCAGTGTAGTATAATGTAGTGTAGTGTGGTGTGTTGCATGACTATTATTATCATGAGGATGGTCTAAAAGTGTGTGTGTGTGTGTGTGTGTGTGTGTGTGTGTGTGTGTGTGTGTGTGTGTGTGTGTGTGTGTGTGTGTGTGTGTGTGTGTGTGTGTGTGTGTGTGTGTGTGTGTGTGTGTGTGTGTGTGTGTGTTTGTGGGTGCGTTTATCTTGCCTGTCTCAAGTCAAGTCAAGTCACTTTTATTTATATAGCACATTTAAAGAGTTGAGGAGTTGACCCAAAGCGCTTTACATTTGCAGAAATAAGGGTTGGGCAGGACAGTTGTTGAAAGGGGCCCAGGGATACACAGGTCTTGACTAAAGAAGAAATGCATAAAATAAGTATAAAATAAGTAGAAAGAGAGCAATAAAAATAGTAAGAACAGGGTTAAGGGTGTTAAAGGTTGTTAAAAGCAAGAGTGAAAATGTATGTCTTTAAATTAGACTTAAAACTGGCAAGGGTGGTAGAGGACTTGCCTGTCTGACTGTGTTCTGTTGTCCATCGTTTTGCCATATGGCTGCCTTTCATGCTAGGCAGTGCTGCATTGTGACATCAAACCTTCAAAGTACATAATACAGCCATAAATACTCCACATTTGACATACATTAGTAAAACCAGCTGGCAACCGATTCTGCCATGTGGGGAGATGAAGGCGATCATATACTGAAGTTGTTGGACATTAAGTGGAAACAATAGCCTGTGAACTAGCGGCAAATCCCCCCCCCATCCATTCCATCCATCCATCTTTCTTTCATGTGCGCTCCTCATTCCTACATGAACCTCCCGCATGTGTCCAAATAATCTGGTACCCAGGCATACGGGTGCCTATGTGCATATTGACGAAAGAGGACAGGACTCCATAGCATTTCTCGAAGGGACCAATATCAGATTCTTGCTATAACATTTAATCTCCTTGTCTTTGTTGCTTAACAATACAATGCATTGTTGTTGTCTTCCAGTCTGTATTCCAAAGCCAATAAGTGGCATCTATTCTATCTCTTTACAATAACCGTAGCGATCAGGATAATTCTTGTTGGCGTGTCTTCATCTGTGAAAATCTTAACACTATAACCTGTGCCTAACGTATTGTCTAATGCCCAACGTGCTGTGCAGGTGGACTGATCCTGTGATACAGAATGTAAAGAGCAAGGCCCTCACACCCTGACCTAGTTCAGCAAGAGGCCACTGAGCCCCCCGACCAAGCCCCCCCCCCCCCACCCCATAACTTTTAACATCAGAAGTAAAACCCTGTCTTGACTCACTGTGGGCAGGTCACATACTCCAATCTTTGAACTGAAACAGGTGTCTGGCCTGGGTTTGGGGAACCGCTGGTTAGAGCAGGAATGGGTCTGGACCTCTGCAACTCTTACTGAAGTCTCCAACCCCAACAGCCTAGTGTCTGTGGATAGTCTTTACTGTGTGTGCCCAACACAGAATGTGGCTGATGAAGGTTTTTTTTCTGAACAAATAATGCTTGCTTAAACAATAACAGAGATCTAGTCATTAAATTACAATAATAATTACGTAAAATATTGTGCAAAAGTATTATTTTCACTTTATCTTTTCACTTTATCTCTTTATCTTATCATATACATTTCCTATTAGCCCTGTTTCCGATAAGAATGAAGAGGGGATTGTCAACAATGCGAAACCCTATTTTCCACAAGTCCTTAGACGACGTGGATCTACTGTACGAGGTGAGAGGTTTTCTTGTTATACTAATTTTTTTTTTATAAGTGAATACGAGACATAAAGTTACTGTAGGTAACATTTAAGAGATGTAAAGAGAGAGAGAGAGCAGCAAAGAGCAGAAGAGAGTAAGGTTTTTCAGTAAGAGATGAGCCAGAGGCGATGTATTATCTATAATTGAACCGGTCCTAATGTACAGTAAACCACTAGACACTCTCACTGCACATTTCTCACGCTTATTGCTGACGGATGGCTAGAGGATTTTGAACCAATTACACTCAAATTATAACCCCCATCGTTCCCACAGCACCTCTAAAGAGCAAAAAACGGTCGACCTCTCATATTTTTGTTTCCTAATCCCTTATTTAAGATCCTGCTGTCCGGTCTATACTTTGACGACCACGGCAGAGGGCTGTGGCTGAGAGACGCAGAGCTGGCCTCTCTGCGGAAGACGCAGGAACTAGAGGTCCTCTGTGGTGACGCGCTCCCCAGGGAGCTGACAGACGTACGCCGGCTGGCCTCCAGGCTCCTCGGCCGCGTCGGGTCCCTGGGGCAGGGGGATTTCGAGCGTACACTTTTGACCATGGTGTACACGGCCCAACATGTGATCGAATCCCCCACGGACCACCAGAGAGACGTGTGGGCCGAGTCCTTTGTCGGCCTGTTCAAAGCCATAAAGGAGGATCTGAAAGAGGAGCGGTGATGGGCAATAGTAGGCCAACCATTATGGAGTTGAAGGTCTTGAAAAATCTTTATAGGCTTATATATTATCTTAGATCTTCATCTTAGTCTGGATGGAGAGAAACCACAACGCCAGTTTGTGCAAATTGAAGTAAATTACGATTTTTTAATTTAAAAAAAAAGGAAACTGTTCCAGCCTCTTTACCTTCTCCATAAAAGTGGACTAAGCAAATTTATAAGAACACAAACTTAATGAACACAAAAGAGTGTGCTTTATACAATATTAATGAGCAGTAATGAATGATAATGAATAAATGAAAGTATCTTCTAGAAAAAGTTGGTAAGAAAGGCTTTGCATTTATCTCCCTGTGATTGCAGCAGAATATAATGCAACATGACACATAACACAGCTCAACAATACACTATCAATATATAAGCAATCAAGGAAGAATAAGAAATGTCCATTTAAAATGTACAATCAATTGTATTCACATTATCCTCCAGTGTCTCCGCCGTCCTTCTGTTACACCCACCGTAAAAACCCTGCAATTTATCCTTTGTCCAGTCCGGCCACACACTGGGCAGGAGTTAGCGTGCGACAGTGGCGCCTACATGGAGGCCGCCGCTATGATGACGTGAGAGGAGGTCTGGTCCTGAGGGAGGTGCTTGATGTCCATGGAGTTAGCGTTGGCGTCGTAGCCGTCCAGCAGGCCGGGCCTCCGGGGAGGGCAGAAGGGGATGTAGCGCGTCCAGGAGGACTTCTGGAAGAAGGAGCTGATGCCGAACGGGAGGTCGTACACCTCGTCGCTCTCCAGGGCGCCGCCGGCCTCCTGGTGGGTCTGGTTCCACGCCACGATGCCTCGCTCCACCTTGGAGCCTGAGGGAGACACATGGTGCTGTTGTTTGGAGTAGCTGTAGTAGATCTGGACTTATCCCGTTTGGATTTGGAATACAGTAAACAGCAATGCTGAGTTGGGTTTAAAAATCTGCAGAACGAAATGCATTCCTTCTCAGCTGTATGTCTGGTGCTATTATACAATTGTTTTGTACACCTCATAAAACCCTCCTGTCTCTAAGACTGATTGGCTGTGTGTTGTACTTGCTTGGGTAGTGCTAGGTTTAAACAGGTCTTTGATTGTAAAAGTAATAAAAAAGCCTTAACCTCATTTGTGAATAAACTAGCCATTAAGGCGAATCAAGGCGTAAAGGAAGTTACCCGGGATGGTGTTGTCCAGAAAGAACCCAAAGAAGCCTCCGACAAACATACTGGTGGTCAGCAACACCTGCAACACCTGGTCCAGCTCCACCACGCCTCCACATGAAAACACATGAGACATCCTTAACACACTACTACTACTACTACTACTACTACTACTACTCACACCCTCATCATAGGGTTTCACCAGTATGAAGTGACCAAAAACAAAAAGGAAGTTCAGTGTAGCAGACATCGATGAAGCTAACACACCCGTCGCTATGGCAGTGGGGTTCTTCATGATCCAGTTGGGAATGACGAGGCCGGAGAACATGGAGAAGCCAAAGATGAAGATGTTTCTGGAAGAATTCATGTCTGTGTACTGAATAGAAACAGAAGAGTCACATTTCAGGATCACTTTGAAAAACATAATTTCAATGTACTCATGGTATAGTTCATCTTTGCACTGCGTTGCAGACTGTTACCTGAAGATTAGAAACCCCAGCTGCGGAGATCACTCCAAACATGACCATGAACATTCCTCCGACCACGGGCGTCGGGATGGTGGTGAAAATAGCCCCGATCTTACCAAACACGCCCATGGCCACCATCAGGACGCCACTCGCCACGATCACCATGCGACTGCCCACCTAACACATCGGAAAAGGCTTGCTTAAAATATCATCACCTTCAAGTAGCAACACTTCAACAAGCTCCTAGCTTAAAATAACCTGGACATATTTGTATTGCAATTCGAATTTATTTTAATTAAAGCCTGCAAGCGAGTTAGAAAAACGAATGCGCACTTTGTAAAAAAGTGACTCCTGTGTCACCTCCCAGCCTCTGTAATCAGGTAAGGGTGAGGCATCAGAGTAAAGTAAGAGGCCTAACCCAGTACTGTTTGAGTCAGACATTGGGGGTTGGTGTTATAAAAAAGTCAACAGATTAATTTGAGAACATTGACAAAATCATACACAAACTGAATTTGAATTTAATTTCAAGACCTATCCTCCTTTTGAGAGGGCCATAAGGAGGTCTGTTCACCTTAGTTATACCAAGGGCCCCCACATTCTCGCTGTATGAGGTGGTGCCGTTGCCGGTGCCCCAGGCCCCCGCCAGCAAGCAGCCCAGGCCCTCCATGCCGATACCCCTGTTGATGGCATGTCTGGGCGGGGGGGGGGCCCCGGAGAGTCTGGCACAGGCGTGGTAGTCCCCCACCGACTCTATCATGGAGGAGATGACCCCGGCCAGGATGCCAAACACCCCCGCCAGGCTAACGGTGGGCATCCCCCACTGGCCTGAGGTGGGTCCACACAGAGAAGAGGCTCAGGTCACAAAGCCCGGATTACGCTCCAACAGTGGTAGAAAATGTATTTATGGAATGCCAAAGTACTTATATAGCACATAAGGGTTACTTATACTGCTACTAAAATACTTGACATAAGATAAACTAGTAGCCTCCAGCAGATAACTTAATAATGCAAATGAATAAGACTTTGTAAAGAAGTTGTTTTGCTCATAAAGACAACCTTTCAATGTACACTGGATGAACTATTTCGATTTCAATCGACTGCTTCCATTTGGTCCGAGGTGGGAATGAAAGCCACTGATTGGTGGGTTGGTTTTTTAGTAATGCTAGAGGAGGGTTTCTACCCGGGTAGGGGAACATGATCCAGGAGGCCTGGCCGATGACATCTCCTTTAGTGTCAGTGCGGGCCAGGTGGCCGTAGGTGTTGGGGTCCGAGGGCAGCACGTCGCTGACTGTCAGGATATAGCAGATGAGCCACGACACCGTGATGCCCAACAGAACCTGTGGGGTGTGGAGGAACACGTTCATTTTATATCTATATTAATATACTAAACATATGAATACATATATTTACGTTATTTTTATCTGTGGTAGCATGGATAAATAGTGTAGCCATTGGATGGATGAATGGAAGGACATTTTAATTGATTATATTCTACAAATGTTATCTTTTTTTGTGCAGATATTTAGTGCAATTAACATTTTATTTGACCTGTATTAAACCATTTAGATATATTATCTCGTCTTCAAGGGAGTCCTGGCCGCATGTGATCTTGTCTAAGTTCATCTGTTAAAACATATGTATACTGTAGAAATGTGTATAAAACATTGCGTAGTATACTATGAATTAGCACAAGCACGACTTACAGGGAGGATCTGGAAGATATAGATGTTGGTGGTGTGGAGTTTCTTGTGCTGGCTGTAAGCTGGGAAAGGCACCGGGACCCTGCGGAGGTACTGGGAGAACAAGATGATCAACGCTGTGGTCCTGTGTGGACGAGAGAGAGAGAGAGAGAGAGAGAGAGAGAGAGAGAGAGAGAGAGAGAGAGAGAGAGAGAGAGAGAGAGAGAGAGAGAGAGAGAGAGAGAGAGAGAGAGAGAGAGAGAGAGAGAGAGAGAGAGAGAGAGAGAGAGAGAGAGAGAGAGAGAGAGAGAGAGAGAGAGAGAGAGAGAGAGAGAGAGAGAGAGAGAGAGAGAGACACACACAAAGAGAGAGAGAAAAAGAAAGAGAAAGAGAAAGAGAGAGAGTTGGATTAAGACACACATCAATTAGGAAAACAATGCTATTGTTGAAAAAACAATGTTATTTTAGACAAGAGAAAACCCTTGTTGTTTGTTTCTTTGTTTTTTCTGTGAAGATAAATCAAACATTAACTGATTTGTGGAATATTAAATCTGCACTATGTATACTTTAAACTTCCATTCAAAGTATATCTTTATTTGCATAGCTATGCTCAAACCGAACAAAGCGCTGAGAATCAGCATTGTAAATCGCTGAGCAGCTGATTTATTTCACGATAAGCAGCCGAGACAGTTGTCGTGGAGCACAAAAAAAGTGGAGCAGCATTAAGGGTTTAAATAGTAAAATTCCCTGGATGGATTGACTAGTGGATAGGAGCATTATATTCTTGAGAACATTTTTACTTCAGACATCTATAATGGAGTAAATAGCTGCAGTAGAAAAGTGACATGAATGTGACATGAAGAGTTTTATTAATGTACTTTATAATGCAGAGAAGAGCTGTATATGGGAGGAAGTCTCTCAGCTGTACTGTAGGAATTGTTTCCAAAAACATGAAACCCTGCAGGTTTACCCACATGGCAGAGATACCCCAGTGGTTGCCGGCGTTGGCACCAGCCGACTCAAACAGCGACAGGCCGATGAGAGAGATGGTGGGCGCGATGGTCAGCGGGCCGATGAAGCGCATGAAGAGGCCGATAAGGCCTGAGAAGCCCACCACGACTTGGAAGAGGGAACCCACCATGATGGAGCCCTGCAACTGAGGCAAACAATTCACATCGGATCACAAGATTACTTTTTGAACTCTTCCTCATCTTTGTCTTGAAGCAAGGCAATCTCAAAGATTTCAGTTCTGTTCCCTTTGGCGATAAGCGTTAATTGTTCACATTGGCTCAACGTTATTGCCAATGACTCCCAGTTCAATACATTCATAATACTGCAAATGCAAGTGATTTCATTAGTGGGCCATAGGCTAAATCACCATTGTGTTACTTCATTCAGCGATAGATAGTGCCTCTACAGGCACAGCACGATTCCCATATTATTCGTAACATTTAATCACTTGAATGTTTTACGTATCAATAAATCTGCTTTGAACAATTGTTTTATCTGCAGTAGTATTTCTGCTTCTTGAGGTTGAGCCTGGTCCTAAATCTCACTTACTGCTCTCATTCGGCTCTGCCACACTTCGATGAACACTGGAGAGGAGGTGTTGACCAGGGTGGCATTCTGCGTCCAGGCCGGACACGTCCACTCGGGCATAGACAGCATGGCCATGGACGGAGCCAGCAGTGTGAAGGTACCGCCTTGAAGGATAGGCAACCTGAATGGACGGCCATAGGAGAGAGGTCTCAAGGGGGAGGTAGGAGGAATGGAGGAAGGGAGGAGCAAGAGGGAGCCAGGAGCGAGTAAGGGAAGCAAGGAGGGAGGGAAGGAAGAACTAATCTGATGAGAACCAAAGAGGAATACCTCCACACTTTAACAACCATCTGGGTTAGCTAAGGATTTGAATGAGTTGAGACCTTGAATGATGATGTATACCTCAAAGAATGACGATACCAATGCATTGAAACATTGCAAAGTCACCGTAATTATAATTCAAATATTTTCAAATCATTTTCAAATGACTAAATCTTAATATTTGAGTTCCTATAAACCAGAACATTATGAATCCTTCAATAGACTCTCCTAACAGACCCTCTCACTAACTCTCTCTCTAAAGCTTTATTCAATATATACTTGTTAATAACTATTCACTCTCACTCATACTTATAATTATTGTGCATTTTAATAATGTAGCAAAAATGTCCCTCCTAGCAGAAAATGTATGACTCTGTATGTGATGAATAAAACTAAGGCATGTAGCGTTATGGTGCGTTCCAGAGCCCATCCAAAGCAATGGGATGTGGGACTTATCCTACCTGAACTTTACTAGCTCCTACTTGGTGAAGTGGGGGTAGGCCGATCAACCCCCAGTTCGCTAGTAGCCTAGGAGGTTCCACTTCGACGTTGGGATGTTCCACTTCGACAGGCATTCCAGTGCACTTTTCTTAGTTGGAGGTAGGATAAGTCCCACGTCCCACTGGTTTGTATGGGCTCTGGAACGCACCATTAGTCACTGCCAACGCTGGCCAGTGCAATATGCTCTACGCAATTGAACAGTGCCCCGCAAAGAGAATTGCAATTTCTTTGCAGAAACGTGACAGCCGCAGGTGGATTTAAGTTTGATTCTAAAGGAGTTATGCTGCCCTCTGATGGTGGTTTGCACTCAAAGGCCAATTGAAAGAATGCTTTGTAGTTGTCTAGTGAATATTGACGTATACTTTCATGCATAGTACTTTTCCCGAAACATGACAGCAATTCCATTCGATGAAAATCGATATGCATTCATTGATCGTAATTATATCTGGTTCATTTACAAAAATCTCATAATACTAGAATCAACAAAAATTTGATCTTCAATCAGGAAATATTAGTAATGGCCTTCAAACCCACAGTGGTTGGGCTCCCACTCCATTATAGTTTATACTCTATATGACTCTAAGTTGCGAAAATCATCTGGCACCAGAAACATTACAAATCTCAACCACAAGGCATTTGAAACAACAGACTCTTTGAGAAGCTTCTCTCTCCCTTGGCTAGTCTCTCTCTTTAACTCTCCTATCTCCCTCTTGGTTTTTATTTCATATTTTTTATTACGGCTCCAGAAAAATTAAGGGGGTTCCCCAAAGAAAATCCTGCCTCGTGCCCCCTGTAGTCTTGCGCCAACCCTGGTCACTCTAAGCTGGCAGGACTGGCCCTCCCTCTCGTCTAATTTTTCCTCTTAAGTCGTCTAAATAATTAGATTATTAGTCATACAATCGTTTTCATGTTATATATCTATTGACCCACTTGGCCAGTACCAGGCTAGAATTTGAAAGTATGTATAATTCAGAGAACATGATAAAGCGTTCTTCGGTATCTAGAAGAGGACATGGGGCTTTTAAAGCCTTAACATTACAGCTTCATATCCCTGTCGCCTGTACTCGCCCTCCTACTAGATGTATTGCAGACAGCCAATTTAAAGTTAACTTGAATCCCATGAGGGAAGAAACAGATCATGACTCTAATCATGTGCTGAAGGTTTAAAATGAACCCTGTTGTACCACATAATTTCCTTCTCCACACATTGGAAAACTGTTATAAAACATTACTTGATGTGTCACAGGCGGGAGTGTCCACCCATGTTTATACTGGATATTTCGTCTACCAGCCTACTCGGTGGACTGTAGCAACTCAGGCTTATTTATGCATCATATGTCTAGGGGGAAACTACCAGTTGGGATGACACCAAGTCACAGGGCAATCCCATTTTGAAATGGCTAATCACACTTACCCCTGGTGGTAAAATAGGCCCTTTAAAATGGCAGCTTCAAGGATTTCCAATAGATTCTCTTTGGCGACATCTTTAGCGATAAGCGGTTGTTTCCATAGATCCCAACACCAACACCCAGTTTGTAACATTAATACCACTGACAATGCAAGTTCTTTCAACAGTGGACCATAGTCTCAATCACCATTAATACCTTATACGGCAAAAGATAATGACATAAATTTACATTAAGCAATCTTTTTCGCACCACATCCTTTATGTTTTGAAAGAAAAGAAAACAAGTGTTTGTTTCTGTTCTGGTTTACCTAAGATGTGTCTATGAACATATATATATGTTCATATATATATATATGTTCGTATATTGTCTACATTCTGACATACACACCCTGGTCTTCTCTGTGGTAAGTCTAAATCAATTAGGTTTTAAGATTAATTATCAAGATGTTGGTTGTAGTTCAGGTTTCTCTAAAAGAGTGTGACTTTGAACACATCTATTGTTTTCCCTGCCTGCTGACCAGTAGGTTGTTGAAACCATTGGTGATGCTAAGCCAACAGAATGTTGGTTTAGCAAGAGCTCGATTCTCCACATAATACGATTTAAATTCCTTCTCTGTAAGCCTTCTGTGACACAAATATTGAGCCAAGTTAAAGCAGTGCAGGAAACCTGTTTGCTGGATGGCTGGACGCTACAACGTCTTGTGCGTTTGGCCAAAGATCCAGACGGATCCGGCATTTTCAGTGGCCGTAAACACACCTTTTTGAAACCAGGTCCCAGGGTGGATTAGATAAAAACGTCCCTACCTGTTTCATGTTCGGATTCGTAGCTGGCAGAAGATGAGGACATTGCCTCCTCACCAGAAGGGGAACGTTGGAGTTTATCGAGATTTGATTAGTTTTATTTTTGTAGCTTTAAATACAGACCCCGAATTGAATTGCTAACTGTACATTCAAAAGTAATTTCTGCTAAATCTAAAAGTTATATTTCATGTAGGCTACGCCGTCTAGGCTTCGCCTTATGGGCTTGTCCCATAATTTGCGGCGTGGCCGAGGCCACGGACCGAGGGCCACTGGAGGGCGCTCCTATAAGAGCTAGGGGCCCCTTTCAGGGCCTCAGTGCGCCTCCTGTCCCATTTCCCTGGCGCCCGGTGACGGGCACCGGGCGTGTTTCAGGTGCCTCGGCGCTGAACACGCCGCGGCTGCCATGGTTGCTCCCGCCTCCTGCGCCGCCTGCCTGAAGAGGGGCTCCGCTCCAGGCACCTCTTTTTCTCCCCGTCGGCGGACCTCGCTGAGGCTGGCTACGTATGTGAAACGCTCGGCCTTTTATGACCATGCTCTATTAAATCAAATACTTTTCGATCAAGAAGTTACCTGAAAGCACCGTATTTTCCGCACTATAAGGCGCACCGGAGTATAAGCCGCAGCAGCAAAATTGAATGATGTTTACATATATAAGCCGCACTGGAGCCCGCCGCTTAAAAATCCATAGATTTAAGAGGCCCCCTAGTGGCCGTTGGCTATAAAATTCAAAGATTAGCCGTACCGTTATATAAGCCGCAGAATCGCAAAATGGGGAAAAAAGGAGCGGCTTATAGTCCGAAAATTACGGTAATACTTTTCATCCAAAAGCATCCCCACATAGCCTATATACAGTATTATACGATATAGAGTGTATTTGACCCTCACCTGACCCCGAAGGTGACCTGGAGCAGCGTGCAGACCCCTGAGACCAAGAAGATGGTGCTGATGAGGTGACTCTGGGTCAGGCTGTCATGTTGCAGGCACAGCCCCTGGGACAGGATCAGGGGGATCGCGATGATCCCCCCAAAAGCAGTCAAGCAGTGCTGAAGCGAGAGAGAGACAGAGACAGAGAGACAGACAGACAATGAGAACAAATATGTTGTTAAAGATGTGCGCTGAGCTATAGAGGCGATTAAGTCAATTCCACTTTATTTGGAAAACAAACATCACAGTAACCCCACACTTTTCAAACAAGTGGAAAATGGGGAAGTAAATACAAATTTTTATATATATATACAGTATATCTACTGTAGTATTGTTTGGATAAAAATATATTTTTGACAATATATTATGCAAGATATTTGGATAAGGGCTCCATTTCTGCATGTAGGCTATGCTATGTCCGACAGTTACGTGAGAAAAACCTGACAGTCACACATCTGCATTAGTGCTATGCTAATTGCACCCATGGGACTTGCATACACATGGACCCAACTCAAATAAGGTTAAAGATCAATGTTCCGCATGTGACGGTCCAAGTTTGCTCTGGCTTGCCCCCCTTGACATGTGTCCAGACACCAGGCCCATCTTGAAGACCCTCATTCAATGTGTCACTTCTACTGTTTGCCATATGGGAATTATGAGGTTAACGTTATCCTGCTCGGACAGGGAAGCACTCCGAGGACATTCGTGGGTTTTACCTGAATACCGAGGATGATACACAGATACCAGGGAGGCACATCCGTGACACAGTAGGCTAACTTGTCCCTTTCTTCCTCCGTCGAAAATTCAGAGTTCACATCCTCTGTCTGGGGGGGGGGGGGGGGGGGGGGGGGTCACAGAGGCAGCCATCAAGCTCTGGTAGCCAGTATAGTATTAATAGATGTATAGCATATCATATTTATATAACTACATACGTACATCATATGGATATTGATTAGTTGCAGTCGTAATGTATATGTGTGTGCGTGTGTGTGTGTGTGTGTGTGCGTGGTGTGTGTGTGTGTGTGTGTGTGTGTGTGTGTGTGTGTGTGTGTGTGTGTGTGTGTGTGTGTGTGTGTGTGTGTGTGTGTGTCTCTGTGTGTGTGTGTGTGTCTCTGTATGTGTGGTACTTTATCAAGAGCTTAAAGGTGCAGTGTGTAGGATTTAGTGGCATCTTAGTGTGATGTTGCAGATGGCAACCAACTGACTAACCCCCCTTCACCTCTCCTTTTCCAATGATGATCTAGAAGCTATAGTGGCCTGTACTGTCCTGAAAGGTTCCAGTAGCATCGAGTGGCCTAAGTGATGAGCTTCCATTATAGATTTCTAAGCTGTATTTCGTTATTTAGTCTGTAAAACCATAGGTCCTAGGTCCTATGTATATAAAGGGCTCATTCTAACGTAATGAACAGCAATTATTATTATTATTCTAATAGGATTAAACACTAATTAACGAAACTTATGAATATTATATTCAGTTTCTGCTTTGTTGCTAGATTCCACAACATTTTACACACTACACCTTTCTTGTGTGGTGGAACAGTTTATAAAGGGTTGTTTGATACATTCATGCAAGGATTAGTAATATGTTTTTGTTTGCGAGCATTAGCATGCATCTGTGTTACTTTAGTATTTTTGTCTAACTAAATGTGAAAAAATAGAGATAACTAATATTTTCACACTCACCGCAAAATTGTAGTTTTCGGGACGGTTGCCTTCCCTCTCAGGAGCCATGACAGTCTCAATCTATTGGGCGGAAGGTTTAGTTGAACACAAAAGCAGGGCTCATCAAAAACAAAATTGCCAAAAAGTCGCTACAGAGACACCAACTGAATGAAAGCAGAGCGTGTGACAGATAAACAGAGTGTGTGTGTGTTAAAGCTAAGGGAGGAAGGAAGGAGGGAGGAAAAGGCTTTGAGTAGAAGAAGTTGAATGGCTGCTAACTGAAAGATACTCCCCCTTTCCCTCATGTGATTTACCAATTAAAAGCAGCTGACCAGCCCCTTCGCTATAGAGTATCTTGTAAGGAAAGGTATTGGTCACGTTTTTTGCTTTACTGCAATGGTCTCCCTTACAGGTCTCCCAAAACAGACTCTGAGGAAGCTTCAGCTTGTTCAGAATGCTGCTGCTAGAGTTCTAACAAAGACCAAAAGATTTGATCATATTACACCAATTCTGAAATCGTTACATTGGCTTCCTGTAAGTCAGAGAATTGATTTTAAAATCATGTTGCTTACCTATAAATCCCTACATGGTTTAGGCCCAAAATATTTAACTGATATGCTTCCACTACATCAGCCTTCTAGACCACTAAGATCCTCTGAAACCAATCTGTTAATTATCCCCAGAGTAAACACAAAACATGGGAAAGCAGGATTTAGTTACTATGCAACAAATAGCTGGAATAAACTCCCAGAGGATTTAAGACCTGCCCCAACTCTGAGCACCTTTAAAACAAGACTGAAGACTTTTATGTTTGCCATAGCTTTCTGCTAAATAACTTTGCCTTTATTTTCTATTTTAATACTAAAATGCCTTTTTAACTTTCTATTTTTTGCATGTTTTTCTTTTACTTACCTATTATATTATTTAATTGTATGACACTGTTTATATGTGAAGCACTTTGAGTCTGCCTTGTGTATGAAAAGTGCTATATAAATAAAGTTGCCTTGCCTTGCCTTGCCTTTACCTCTATCCAAGTCGATCTCTCTCCAACCCACATACACACACACTCACACACACTCCAAACAAACAAAACAATCTTTTTTGTCTTATCACAATTTTATTGATATAATATAATGATATAATTAAGGCATCTGGAACATGGCTCATAGGATGAGCCATTTTCCATAACCTTAATGGATAACTTGTGTTTTTATAAGTTACTAACCCTATTACGAGCAGAAATCTTGCAAGTTACTACAAACCACCGATACGTAAACCAAATGGTGGACTTCGCTCATTTCCAAATTTAAAGATAAATGGTAAGATAAATTGTAGCGGCTTTCACTCCAAACCCCAGCTCACATGTTACGTGTGGCAGCTGAGCTGCCGTAATTTGTTATATTTTTGCTGTTTCTAGGTGACTTGGTTTATGGAATGACCTCTCACAAGAGGGGTCATTGCCTTGGCGGCACTCAGGGAGGCATGTTTGGTGCTGGGCTTTGACGATGACTAAGTGAATAATGAGTAGTGAGAGTAATAAGTTAATGATTGGAACTTGAATCTACAGGTTTGACTGCATTCCTTTGAAATTGAAATATGAACATATCATTTAATGAATTGTGTCAAATAATCGTGCATCGTTGAGATCAATGCGCTTGGTGTTTTGCTTTCATGAATAGGTTTATCCTTTGTTCCTAAAAAATCTGTCCGGGCTACCAATATCTCAGAGTGAAAAACTAGTACTCAAAAAACATTAAAAAAGAGTCGCGTCGATTACTTAAGTTATCGACAGTAATCAGTAATTTATCATATGATGTGCCAATTTCCTAGCAAGCGGAACCTAGAAAACCGAACTGCGGAAATCAATTAACGTCTGCTCAGCTGCAAGCGCAACACCTTTATGGCAACAAGTTTGCTGGGGTTTTGAGTAGAGCCATCTAGAGAGCGAGTTGCATCAACGCTTTACTTTTTACAGATTTCTGCACATGCAAGTCAAAGAGAAACTTCTGCCTTTTGCCAGCCTAAAGTTGTTTAGAATTGTGATAATTAATGTGTATCAATGTATATAATAGGTGCAGGGTTTCAAAATGATACTGCAATGGAGATCCTAAAACAAAACTGTATCGCCATGCTGTTGCTAATTCATTGGCCCATTGAACTGTCAGTTTGTAATCATTATCCCTTAAGTCCCCTGCCTCCTACTATTTTATCTGAAAGTCGTTAACATAACATGAGTCAAGTCATTTACTAATCTTACTGATTAAAACACAAATCTAATTGATAACCTTCCCGTAGCTCTAATTATATCAATAAACATTAGTGTGATTGCTCTTCATTACCATACGTTCAAAAACATAATTTAAAAGATAAGAATTCAAAGCTTAAGCAGCAACACACTCTTAAATCAAGAGTTATATGTTAAATATGTTAACAGGGCAGGTAATGCCAAATGTATACACTAATATTCAAATTATATAGATTTATATAGAACAGTTCAGGAGTTGCGGGAAAGCTCTGTGAGTACGAGAGACGATCTGGCAGAGACTGAGTCGAGAGAGAGGATTTATATATGGTTGGTTGGGTTAATTAGGGGAGATCAGGGTGGCAGGCAGGTGAATGGGAAAACCAGGGGCGGACCATGACAGTACCCCCCCCCCGGCAAGGGGCGGCTCCAGAAGTCCTAGATCGAACAGGGAGGGTGGAGGGGGCCCGGACGAGGGTTAGAATTCCTCCGAGGCATCGGAGGTTGCGTCCTCCGTAGACGAGGTGGACGCGACATCCGAGTGCCTTTTCCTCGGGAGGTCAGAAGAACCACCCGCAGATGGAACTGTAGCGGGCGGACGAGAGGACGAGGCAGGTGGGTCAGGGTGGGACCGCTGGAAGTCAGAGATGAGACGGGCGTCCACGATGAAGCGAGCCGGGATCCAGGAGCGCCCCTCCAGACCGTACCCCTCCCAGGTCCACCAGATACTGGAGCCCACGACCACGGCGGCGGGAGTGGAGGAGACGCCGGACCGTAAACACCGGGCCTCCGTCGACGAGCTGAGGGGGAGGAGGGGGCGGAAAGGGAGGAGCCAGAGGGCTTTCCTGGACGGGTTTGACCCTGGAGACATGGAAGGTTGGGCGGATCCTCATGGAACGAGGAAGCTGAAGGCGTACCGCCTCTGGGTTTATGATGTGGGTTATGGGAAATGGTCCTATGAACTTGGGGGCCAGCTTGCGACTCTCCACTTTAAGGGGCAGGTCACGGGTGGAGAGCCAGACCTTCTGGCCAAGTTGATAGGCAGGGGTCGGCGTGCGGTGTTTGTTTGCAGCAGCAGCGTTGCGATCTGCAGACTTGGAGAGAGCAGTGCCCTGACGTAAAGGGAGTTGTCTAGGAGGCGGCGGAGAACCGACCCGACGTGGGTGACGTGCTCCTCTAGGTTGCGGGAGAAGATCAGGATGTCATCAAAAACAAACTTATTTAACATGTCCCGCAGAAGGTCATTGACGAGCGCTTGGAAGACTGCCGGGGCGTTGGTCAAACCAAAGGACATCACCAGGTACTCGTCATGACCTGTAGGGGTGTTGAAGGCCGTCTTCCACTCGTCTCCGTCTCAGATGCGAACCAGATGGTAAGCATTCCTAAGGTCGAGCTTGGAGAACACCGTTGCCTCCTGGAGCATCTCGAAGGCAGAGGAGAGTAGTGGAAGGGGGTAACGGTTCTTTACTGTTGCCGCTTTCACACCAAAAAGAACCGAGAGCCAGTTCCGGGCTGGTGCTAGGGCCAGTTCCAAACTGGTTCCAGCCTTACCCCAGTTAAGAACCGGTTGGTTTCACACCGGCCAGAGCCAGCCATGGAGCCGGCGTGAGCAACGTCATGACGTCACTGCAAACGTCTCCGCTAGTGAGCTTGGACAGAAGCATACGGCCGACATCTTTCTTTATTCTGGGTGGAAATAGTAACATAGTTACGCCATTAAATACGTTTATGGAAACATTTTTAGCGAGAAATGTGCATTTTACTTTCATAATGTTCGCTCGGTGAATGTGAAGGATGTTTGGTTTGATAGTTATGACGAAGAGGGAACGCTCCGTTCACTTGCATGGACATGGACTCGTCTGGCTGCGTTGGCGCGTGATCAAGCGTCAGGTTAGGCGCGCAGAAGAACCCTCGCGCCGGTTTCAAACACAACAACAACAATTTCGTCTTCGATTCAATCCGTGTATGGTTCGTTCTTTGAATATTCCGATTTAAAACAAAATCAGAAAAAACAAAAAAGAACCATACACGGATTCACGTCCATTGTTTACTTCGGTGTTTTAAAAAATGCCGGTCTTCGTTGGTCTTCCTGTTTATGAAGGTACGGATAACTCCGCCCCCTGCCCCCGGCGTAAAAGCGGTTCTAGTTCTAGCCCAGCTCTAAAGCGGGGCCAGAGTTGAACCGGTTTTTAGGGGCCGGAGCCGGATCTTTGGCGGTGTGAAACCAAAGCCCTGGCCCTAGCTCCGAACTGGCCCGGAACCGGCCCCGATTTTGCGGCGGTGTGAAAGGGGCATGTGATGTCGTTCAGACCTCGGTAATCGATGCAGGGCCGTAGTGACTTGTCCTTCTTGCCCACAAAGAAGAAACCTGCCCCAGCGGGTGACCAAGAGGGTCGGATGATCCCCGCTGCTAAGGAGGACCGGATGTACTCCTCCATGGCTTATCGCTCGGGGGCGGAGAGGGAGTAAAAACATCCTTTGGGGGGTGAAGTGCCCGGAAGGAGATCAATGGCGCAATCTTAGGGACGGTGAGGAGGCAGGGAGGTGGCCTTAGCCTGATTGAAGACGTCCCTCAGGTCATGGTAGACTGCAGGGCCCCCGCAGATGTCTGAGGCTGGAGCAGGAGCGAGGGGGGAAGGCGACGGTGATTGCGTCTTAAGGCAGGAATGCAGACAGGTCACTCCCCACTCCTGGATGGAACAGGTAGACCAGTCAATATTGGGGTTGTGCCTACGAAGCCAGGAGTGATCCAGGATGACAGGTTGGCTGGGGGTAGGCAGAAGCATGAACCGGATGGTCTCCCTGTGACCCCCCGGTAGGAGCATGTGCACAGGATTGGTTCGGGAAGTTACCCTCCCCAACACGTGTCTATCCAGGGCTCTGGCAGAGATCGGCGACGATAGTCTCTCAGGGTGGAGTCCCAGCTGAAAGGCAAGGGACCGATTCATGAAGCTCTCGTCGGCCCCCCGAGTCAACGAGGGCGGTAATGGGAACCGGAAGGCAACAGGAGCTAGTGTTTAGATTCTCTGCCCGAGCCCGAGCCCGACCCACGGGCCGGGTCGGGCCGATATTTCCCGCCACTATCCTCGGGCCGGGTCGGGCCGGGCCTTTGATCGAGCGTTTTTTTAATTTTTTTTATCATTGCTTTATTGGCCTAATCTGAAATATTATAGGCCTTTATTACACGGGTCTTCTCAATGCCGTGGAACGCTCCGTTCACTTGCATTGGTAGTAGTCCGCTAACTTGTCAACCCCCAGTGTCTTCCGTTGCTAAGCGACGTCACCGTTTTTGCGGACAAATTATTTCTCTGCTGATACACTACGAATGCTGGTAACGAATAAATTGTAAAAAGACACACCATGTGAAGTTATTTTTTCGTTTTGTCAAGTAGCCGTGTAATAAGTGGGATAATGTATAGAACGTCGCCGGTCATTATCGAAAATAAGCCCCTTCAGGGCGAAGCAAGCGCGCGTCGGTGTCCTGTTCACCCTGTCGGGGTTTATATTCCCAAAAATGACAGAAAGTCTCCGTGATTAACATGACAATTAAGCATTTACAGCATCCATTGAATCAACTCTCTAAATGGCTCTGGTTTGTAGTTACAAAAACTATTGTCAGTTACACATCTAGTATGCTCATCTAACAGTTCGTGGGTGAAAGAATTCACACAGAACTCAATAATGTGTAAGTTTACTGCTACAAATCAAATATACGAGTACAAACCAAACCTACGGTTACATCGTTTCAGTCCCTCATTTGAATCTTCGCTACACATCAAATCTCACAGTCCAAGCCAAACCTTCCCGGTGGCCAATGGGGATGCTCAGATTCACATCACCATCATCATAAGATTCACAAATAATTTGATTTGTGAATCAGGAATATCTTTTCACCAATCACGGTGCGAGGGGGGCGGGCCTTTCCAGCAGGTTTTTCCTGCAGTCGGATCAGCGATGGATTGCCCGGGGCCCAGACATTCAAATAAGATCATTAACAAATCAAATCTGATCAACTCTTGATAAAAAGCCTAAGGTTAACAGGAAGAACCCTGCAGACACATTGATTTATGTCTACAGGAGGTGAAAAATCAAGTTGAGCTCCTGAATCTATCTGATCTGTCTGCCCCTCACCATTACAGCGCCTTTCACAAAATCATGTAAGGTTGCAGTGATGACCCTCGACACTTCAGACAGTGAAGTTTTGGTTCCCCAATTTGAGTCCCCGCTCGCTGGGTAAGAGATGATCCCGCTTCGGTCTGGTCAACCCATATCACCATCAGATTGACTTTGCCCAATCTGTACTGCAGATGCTGGAATACCAGCAGATAATAAACAGTTCTACTCAGTGCATGGAAAGAAGAAATGTTCGGAAGTACCACTCATGTTACCAATGGTGCCCAAATGTCCCAAATGTCAAGCATGTTCAATGTTTTCATGCACAGATAGTGCTCCATGTTAAAGAACAGAAGTGTTCCATGTTAAAGAAGAGAGGTCCTCCATGTTAAAGTCATAGCTGAAAGGTAACCTACAGCTTGATACCACAACATTGGGGAGCACTATTACAAATAAGAAACATCAACAAAAACAAATGGATTTTCCTTAACTCAGCAGTGAAACATGTTAAGCAAACATATTGGTATTTGAAAATACCAATAAAAAAAATAAAAATTAGAGTCTAGACAGTGTTTGATAGTCCCTCAACTGTTTCACCACGTTCCGCAACGTGGTGAAACATCTACCAGTAGAGCAGCAAAAAGGATTTGATAAGAAGAGTTGAAGACGTGATCCCCGGTAAGAGTCTGTGTGTATAGAGGGGTATAGCTGCTCAGGAGAGAGGGCAGCAGCACTCCTCTCTTTAGAGCCATCTCTTGGCTACTCCTAAAATGGGTGCAGTAGTTATATCTTTAAAATTCTGAAAGGCATCCGGACCCCTAATGTGGTAGAAATTAACCTTACATTCTATGTTAAACTATGATTATTATTAGGCCTACATATCATATATATACTTTAATAGTGGAAAAGAGCTGATCACCTTTAACCTAGATGTTGTGTGCCGTGTGACACCAGTGAGTGAGTCCAGTCCATTCCCATCTGATGTGTCACACCAGTAAGAGAGTCCAGTCTACTCCCATTTTGATGTACTCTCTGAAGACAATGCTTACATTCACACGTGTGCATCATCTCTGTTTGTATAAGGATAATATATGTTCTAAGGTCACATTGGGATCCAGAAGACATGAGAATATGCTGAAATCTACACAGTATGACCCAGAAAAACATTCTATGCACATCAATATTTGATGAAAGTCCAACTGTGTATTGTGTAAAGGATTGGGGATATAAGGAGCTGTCCGGGATTCATTCGGCAGTGTGTATTCGAGAATAACATTCGGCTTTGTTGTATCTCGTTTGCGGGTGGCAATAAACTCTCCATCTATACTTGACCTGGACTCTCCGATTCCTCTTTGCTTATAGCTAGTTGAAGTGAATAAGATAAGTTGTTATTAGAAATCCCACCACACTAACAGTCCACGAGTAGCTAGACAGTGGACTCATTTAGCAGGTGTCCCTCCCGGCGCTGATTGAAAAGGCCAGGCAAAGGCCCGGCTAGCTGTGAGAAAACCTGAATGAAGTTCATACAGTAGCTGCCGAACCCAAACAATTATCCAAGCTCCCTGGCACTGCTTGGGACCTTTAACTCACCAACAGCAGCAACTTACCTGGGATCTGTTGCAACAGCTTTGGCAGACACCTGATGACCCAAAAATCATCAGTCTCCTATAGAAAGTCTAATTCCTGCACCTTCCATTCTAAGACCTGTCTCCCCTGGATACCTCAAGTCTGGCTCCATTTACCAAGTTGTAGATCAAAATGTCATCATGATAAACAGGCATGATCGGGAAAATGAGGTCCCTCATAAATGATGCAGGGCCATTGCAGGCCCAAAAAACATTAAGTATTTAAACGCACAGAATGGTTTAACTAAAGCCGTTTTGGGTCTAAACTAAATATAGCCATTGGCTAAATATAGCCAACTAAATATAGCCATTAGCGGCTGTAATTTTTAACCACCAATCTGTTGGCAAAAGGTCTTTATCTTCTCTTAACAGGAGAGTATTAAAGAACCTTGTAGTAATTGTACTGACATTAAGGCCAGTGTCTAGTAAACATCCAGCTGATACACCTTTTTTCAATGTCTACGACTGCACACTCACCGATTGCAAGACTTGATTGCAGATCACTTGCTTGTAGGCTGCCATCGGAACCACCAAAGCAGAAATGGATGACTCTCCAACTGGTAGTTGCTGTAGATGACAGGATTCCTTGGGCAGGCCAACGGTGTTCTCCAACAAATGTACTCACCAGGCTGGAAACGGAGAGGGCTTTTAAAAACATTGAAAATGGACGTCCAGCAATGTTTCATTATATGATTCAGTTTCAGCGAATGTGGGCTCAGTCCACAATATTGGTGAATCTTGATATTTTTAATCCAAGACAAGATCGCCTTGTTGGTACAGAAGTGTTTACAAGCACACACAAATTCTGCATGTCACCAACTCAATACTAAAGGCCCCCCGTTGAGCCTTTCAATTGGTTGTGCAAGACATTTTTTAACTCTCTAATTTTTTTACCCAGTTTTAGCAATGAAACCTGGGAGATGTCCTCAGTCTCTAGTTGAGCGAAGCGTTGAGACCGACTTTTGAGTCAGGCACGGGCAGACATACCTTCAACAAGGGCTTGAGCCCCTGCCCATTGGCCTGTAAGGTACGATATGGAATGTTCCTAGGGGTCGCTCAATCCAAACAATAACCAAAGATGGGATCATGGGAGTTGTCTTCACCAGCAGTCAATGAAAATCTATCTGATGTTACCCTGATCGAATGCATTAAAATTGTATCCCCTTACAATTAGTCGCGCAATGTAATTTCATTTAAATTAAATTGCCTCAGGTAATTGCAATTTAACATTACTTGCCACAAGACTTATGGTGAGTTAAGTATTGTTAACTGGCCATAAGATGAGTCAACTACGCCAACAGCTGTAGATGTTAATTGGGGTAGCCCAGAGCTGTTATCCATGGTCTCAGCAACCATGCTAAAAAGAGCTTGTAACTCTATTACTTTACCCTAACACATTCTAGTTCCTTCCTGATTAGGTTCTCCTTGTGGTGCTTACTGACGGGGTGTTGAAAGTGTTGTTTTTTGTTTGTTTTTTTAAAGATATTGGATATTAAGAGAAAAAGGAGAACATTTAGTGTCTCCCCAGGATAAAAAAAAAAAAAAATTGTATCATGAATTGCCATAACATGTGTAAACTAATGATAAAGAACCCAA
This sequence comes from Gadus morhua, assembly GCF_902167405.1. Taxonomy (NCBI): domain Eukaryota; kingdom Metazoa; phylum Chordata; class Actinopteri; order Gadiformes; family Gadidae; genus Gadus; species Gadus morhua. The sequence continues at coordinate 15,689,843 of NC_044056.1, read as the reverse complement.
CAAACCATGAATTTTATATGCATATGAAATGTATTTATTTAATTATAGAAGTAGAATACATGACAGCAATAATCCAATGTGAGTTTATACATTTCTCAAACCCTCATTATGAACTTGAAAAAGTAGGACATAGGAACAGTAGGGCAATACACACACGATCTGCTGTCGTTGGGACTGCTTCATATAACTTATACTGTGTACTGCATTTACTTATAAAGTACACAGGGCAGGAACACAATTACATAGATAAACGATATACGATAAACCACGGTCAAATTCCACACCGTTATTATCACCATGCAATGTTTACCGTTAAACCGGTAACGTTTTCATCCATCACCCACGTCAACCACAGTTACCGCGCAGTTGCAGCATGCCACATGTCTTGAACTTTCCATAAAAAATATGACCGAAGGCAGACCGATTGTTCAGCCTTCGAAAGGACCTCAAGGGGCACATGGTGCCACTGCCATATATAATGTTTAATGCATCCCCAAGTGTCTGGATCAAGCCACACCAACCCTGACCCGCACACAGCATCTGACCCTCACACAGCATCTGAGCTGAACAGACCAGCGTATGGCAAACAAATTAACGCTCTTCCATTTTATTTACGAAAATGAATTCACAGAGCAGTTACGAACATTACTCTGCCATTGGCGACCCCAAAAGGCAGCGAGACAGTGCTATAATAATAACTCCAGCGCCCCGCTCTACAGTTCATTCCGGTGGCATGTTACAGATTGCAACAAAATGTCAAATATCAGTTCGATTTATAAAGTGTAAGCAGCCTGAAATAACTTGTTTAATGTTGAATATAAATACTTGTCATGAACACTGTCATTCAACAAATAAAAATGTGGAGACTGGGATGCATCATGAGAATTTCGTACGATTTGACTTGTGTCTTGTTTGAATTTGGAAAGTTGGGACTTTAGACTTGCTGGTGACTTCCACGTGTGTGGCGACTTCCATGTGTGTGACAACTCCCCCACCTCTCATATAGGCCTACAGTAAGTAGGCCTACATTGAACACATTGACTTACATTAATAAACAAATAATAGTATATATAATCACCACTGGTACAAAATAGTATTATTACATGTATTAAAAACTTAGGAACAATGAAATTTTGCGACATTTCATAAAAATATATATAATTACCCTCGATGTCACTTGATTTCATCTGCAACTTTTTTGTTCGTGATAGTTCATCCAAGAAACACAGGTAGGCGGCGGCCCTCCCTGTGGTGACAGAACGCAACTACAACCTTATAAAGGTACGCCTTTCCAAATTACCAGCGCAAATAAAACGTGTTAATTGCAACCTACATTATTGTTATCATAATTGTTATTAAATATGTTTTGTCTAGGCCTACTTGGAGATCCAGGTAGGCTGTTAGGATTTGGCCAACCTACAATGTTATTGTTTATGCTGTTGTTATTAATCAAAAAACGTCCATAGAAAGCCTTTTAAGTAACAAGGTATAATTTAACTTTCATCCAAATAATCGAATTTGACTATAATTGACATCTATCTGAAGCCATGTGCCCCTTCGTCGTCTCGCGTCATTGGGCAGGACGGAGGGTCCAGACCATTTCTTCAGACAATCGCGAGGTGGCGTCGTTGTGTTACCATGAATAAGCAGAAATGATATTGAAGTGTTTGCTGACACCCACATGAGGAAAACAATGACCTGATTTTGTCTTCATGGCTTCACATTTTAGCCTGTATTTCTGTTCTTGGTGTTAATCAGCAATAACCGATAGGAGACCTTATTATTTTACTGCAGCAGGTCTTTTGAATGATCAGGGACGGGTGGGTATCCCGCAGCCTCTGCCTGTGAAGATCTGTCCAAACCGGAGGCTGGGGTACCGCAGCCAGCGAGAGGGGCGATGGCTGCTGGGGCGCGATGCGGGGGAACAGTGGACGAGTACCGGGCAGAAGTAGAGCGGCTCACCCACGAACTGGCCGAGGCAAATCAGGAGAAAATGAGAGCAGCAGAATGTGGTCTGGTGGTTTTGGAGGAGAACCAGACGCTGAAGCAGCAGTATGCCGAACTGGAGTCCGATCAAGACATTCTAAAGCGGGAGTTAGAACAATTACAGGAGGTATGCTATAGGCTATTGATTATCCATTATTGATAAGCTGAGTGGCATGTCGTGTGTTCGTTTGTGTGTTTGATGAGTGGTGATGCCTCCACCATGGCTGCATAACTTAACTTCGACTGCTCGAAATGGCCTTTAATATCAAAAAGAAAAATGCAACATTTCATCATTGCAGTATTTTATTTCCAACTCATTTTAATCCTGATGATACATTACTTTACTTCAACCTAATCACTGCTCCATATAGTAGGGCACATGCACCATACCATCATTTTTTTGCTTTTTACTTTCTAGACACGCACGCACAGACGAGCGCACACACACACACACACACACACACACACACACACACACACACACACACACACACGCACACACGCACACACGCACACACACACACACGCGCACACACACACACACACACACACACACACACACACACACACACACACACACACACACACACACACAGTATGTGTCTTATACTTTCCATGTCTCCTCACTATATCAGTTTGAACACCTTACCACATCTGACTACAATGGGCACGTAGACACATGAGCATTCACATCATTGTTCTCACAACAAGACTACAAGAGGCTAAACAGATTGCTTTGCCTTTTATATTTTCTCTGCATTCCCTCATTAATGCAGAAATGCAAAAAAGCAGTGCGAGAGACAAGTGCTGACCGAGTCTGACGGTCATCTTAGATTATGATTATGTTTGTGTGTGCAAGGTGTCACAGGAAACAGAAGCAAAACATTTGAAAAAGAAACACATTATACTGTCATATATATACAGTAGAACCAGCAAGTGTGTGTTCATGTAAGTGTGTGTGTGTATGTGTGTGGGCGTTTGTCCGCGACACTGAAAAAGTAACAGTAGGAAACAATTTTTTTGCATTGCACAATGTGAAAACAGAACCAGCCCTCTTTGTCGGATTACTGGACCAATATCTTCTATTATTCCTGCTAGTTGGAAGCTTATTCAATTCAATTGATTTCCTTTGGTAACGTCAGATATGTTTTCTTACAGCACTATAACAGACGTAACCTTGCCATTGTCCTCCTACATTGGCTGTTTTAATAGCACAACGTTGCATATTGCGTGTTAGGCCATTATTAAGTGTCTAACAGTCAATAAAGGCTGAGTGGTTTTCCAGTAGAAAGCAGCATACAGCACAAGACATCACAGTAAATAAATCACAATATCAACCAATAAACACATCGATGAAATGATAAGTTGCCCCACCTGGCTGCATTGGATTGAATAAGAACATAGAATGTATTCTGTTTTCCTCTTCTTTATTAATATTTGTATGATTACAAATGAGGGTGTTTAACCCTAGCTAACTTTAGGGTAAATTGGGGGTTAGAGTTGGCTTGAGGGTTAGGGGTTATAGCTGGTTGATCCTCTTGCTCTTCCTGGTTATGTATTGTATAGGTTTCCAAGGCCTTGCTGATGACTTGAATTGTATATTGTATTTTATCATAGTTGACCACCTGAGGATGAATGTGTTGCAATTTGACTCGTTCATTGTACGTATCACTTGAGTGGCCACAGTCAATACATGATCTCAACGCATCTGTTAATTAACAGAGCTGCATTGCTATATGGCATCAAGCTTTGTAAAGTGTGTATATAGTTAGGAGCAATGGGCAGGAGGGCATATCAAATGGTAATGAGATTGCTTCTGGGACTGGAAAAAAACATTCCAGTGCTGTTTATTATTCTTATAGCAGACAGAACGAATAGCATTTGCAGCAATTGTTCCTGCTTCTTTACGTCGATGGCAAGCGATTCTGTCCAACCGTAATCATAACTCCTTCAGTACATTGAGTGGTCTATGTGGCGTGTGGATATCCACCCACAGTCTTCTTTGGTGATAGATGTAGATGTCTCTGTTATAGAAAAAAACTACTGACTGATGCATAGTATTTCCTATGGATTTATTTGGAGTAGATTTGGACGTGTGTATGTTTGTCTGCTTGTTGCTGGATGTCTGTGCGTGTGCATGTGCATGCTCGTGTGTGCATGCACATGTGTGCATACTCAGACATTTTGACCAGAAGCTTGGACAGCTGCTCTGAAAAACAAACACTATCTACATAGTCAGACCGCCAGACAGGAGAGAGTGGCGGTGAAATGGCAGTCATGACAAAGTCTTATCTGTGCAGAAATGGCCGACACAGGCAGAGCAAAAAGAAGAGGAAAGTAGAACCGCCCTAACCGTCTTAGCATTCTCTGTCTCTCCTTAAATGCCAAGTTGAGAGTCCTGAGATGACAGAAATAGCTGTTTTTATTAAACCCAGCTAAACAAATGTGATAATGCTCCTGTTTTCTGAAAATAAATGTTCAGGTAACACTTTATTATAAGGTGCGATAATAAATAGCAAACTAGTCATTACCTAACCCTTTGTTAATATTTGTTAATTGTTACTAAAATATATTTTTGGCACAAGTTAATAGTTTTTATGCACTGACCACAGAGTGTCGCTGGTTAGGGTTAGGGTCGTGTGTTAGGGTTAGGGCCGTGTGTTATGGTTAGGGTTAGGGTCGTGTGTTAGGGTTAGGGCCGTGTGTTATGGTTAGGGTTAGGGTTGTGTGTTAGGGTTAGGGCCGTGTGTTAGTGTTAGGGTCGTGTGTTAGGGTTAGGGCCGTGTGTTATGGTTAGGGTTAGGGTTGTGTGTTAGGGTTAGGGCCGTGTGTTAGGGTTAGGGTCGTGTGTTAGGGTTGGGTTAGGGTTATGCAAACAACTAATATTTAATTAATGATGAAAAAACTATTAACTTGTGCCAAATAGATATTTTAGTAACAAGTAACAAATATTAACAAAGGGTTAGGTAATGACTAGTTTGCTATTTATTATGGCACCTTATTATAAAGTGTTACCAATATTCAAGTATTAAAAATTGTAATGCACTAAAGTATTCATCAGTCATACCTAGATATCTTTCGTACACTGGATATTTTATTTGAGTTTGGGCACAGTTTACCGAATCCTCTTCATTATCTGCTCAATCATTTACATTTTGAACCATCTCTCTCTTTCTCTCTATTTTACACTTCTTCAATCTATATGTTTCATAATTCTCCCCAGATTCTCACTTTCATGTGCTTTTGTCTTCAGAGCTATGCATATTTACCATGGTCTCTGCTCTCTAGCTCTCTAACTCTCCCAGCCTCAGTGGGTCCCAACCGCTGCGCATGTCCCTTTATAGTGACCTAAGAAGTGAGAGAGAAAGAGACGCTGTTTCGGCCCTATGCACGATGCTTGTTAGTGCTGTCTCCAGGCAGGAAGAAAAACAGCCTTTAGAACAGGAGTACAGCGGGAACAGCAAATGAAACGTGGAGACCATCTTTGCAGCATACGACCTCAGGTTGTATAGTGGAGCGTGATGTTGTCCTAACCCATTCCTGCAGGGCTTCAATAAAGGGTCAGTAGATCATGGAGCTGATCAGGCGGTTGTGTTGTCACTGGGTTTTTGTTGTTGTTTTAATGCGTGAATCTGCAAGGCATTAATTATGACCATAGAGGCTCTCCTGCTTTTACATCAAATCCCTATTGTGTTTCCTCACAGCTTAACTCACCAACAGGATGTTTGGCCTATTTGTCACATAGACTTTGTGTTCATTCGTTTAAGTTGGTCACTGGTCTTGTCTGTAGGATATTTATTTTGGTGAACAGTCTGTCACATGTTTGAGATAGGATAGGACGTCTAGTTCCAACACACATCTGTTGCCTTTAAGCCGAAAATATGTCAAAAGATATTTCCTTCAAACTGTATCTAAGGTCACTCGATATTAAGGAAGAGAAGAATGTTAAATCTTACTGATTTCCTCAGTGACTCAAAGCTCCTTGAAAGATCTTTTTAAGATCTTTTTTTGCTTCCTTCTTTAGCGACATAAAGACGAAAGCATTCTGGATGTTTCGCCAACATTATTGCAATTCCGCGAAAGTGCAGCATTTGTTTCGGGAGTATTGGGCAGTATAGCACCAAGCATGGCGGCTGAGATTATAAAAGTTTGTAGATGTGATTAATTTCTCAACATGTCCGACATCATGTGCACAACCTAAACAGCATGCTCTGAAAAAACAGGGGGAAAAAGATACCGTTGAAAGAGGACCTTGCTCAAAGGCACTGAGCGTCTGACCGCAGACCAATGCGTCTGTGAGAGCGCTAACCTTTGTGCCACGTCATCCTATCGAGGTGAAGAGAGGGTGGGGGGGCGGGATCATTGATGTTAGAATCACAATTTCTATCTTATAGGATTGGTGGTCGATTCAAAACTTCATAACTTCCAGAAATCTTTTTTCTTTTAATTTGTTTAAGCTTTTTCTTTGTGTGTTGACATTGTTGCATTGTTGATATGCATTTTTCGAAAATAAAAACAACATAATCTTAAAGACACTTTACTCTGCTCTCATTTGTCACTTCGTCTCTCTCTGCCCACAGAGTGTGAGTCTAGTGTGAGTAGATACAGAAATAAAAAACTATTACGCCCCTTTTCACTGAACCAAAAAACAATTCTGTATCTGTGAATCATTAGGAATCGAGAATGGATTTTGAACTGAATTGTGGCCCCAATAATTAGAATCAAATTGAATCGTGAGATACAAAAAGATCCACACCGCTTCTTCTGAGCAACATTTGAAGCTGCTCTCGGAGCAGCCATAATGGAGGAAGTGGTGGCAAAACAGCAGAGAACTCTGCAGTTGCTGAGTGGACACTGACAGACTGCAAAGGCATGGGAGACCCACACCTTGTTCCAACCCATATTTTCCTGTGCGGTGATTTGAACACCCGCACGTTCATTCTGATGTACTGAGGCACAGCTTTCTGCTACCGAGTTCTGCATTATGCGTTTGCGTTTGCCTTGTTTGATGTTCTCCCGTTAAGGGGACATGTGACCAAGTGTTCACAAAAAGACCTGCAATGGCAGTATATTTTATTTTTATATAACATCTATATATATATATATATATATATAGATGGGGTGCTGGGTCGGTGGATGAGGGGCTGGAGAACGCTGGGGTCTTTCAGCCCCTCACCTGTCTTCATCCAACCCTCCCTCCTGCTTGCACCCTCATTTACCTGACTGGTGGAACTTCCTGTTCCACCTTGTGAGCCCTTGTTCCACCATGGAATGAACTTAACACAACGTGATAAAGTTGTAATATCTTTTTGTTGGTTTATCAATTCATCAGGCATGGGGCTGTGCAAACGACAACATTAATGGAGTCACAAAAATACTATATTGAATATAATATAATAAAATATCAGTGCATAAAAATGCCTCTACTGCAAACATACTACATCTGTTTGACGTTTGTTAACATCGACACATACGGGCGAGACAAGCCAAGAGGGAATATACCAATCCATGCAACTGTGTTCTGTCTTTGTGATGTGGTCGACCATAAATATGTGAGCATAAATACAAAATGAGCCGTGATTAATCCTGGTTAAGGAAAATAAAAAATCCAAGATGAACTACACTTGAATTCACTTTAGAATGTCCCAGTGAAGCTAGTAGTACAGGGGACTGTCCTACTGGTGCCTTTTGTTGTTTTCAAACTCATCCAGAACAACATTCTGCTGCAGCTGCTCTGATAGTAAATGCTGCTTCTCTATGCATTGAGGTCTGCACATTGTTTCTGTTTAATAATGCATTGCATTGGACTACTTCAGGCTATATGTATTCGGCTGTGCTTTGCAGATCACATGTATGTGTACTCTGTCAGGTTTGCTGGTGTTGACCTTTGACCCGAACAATATGCAGAGGCAGGGGATGCAGCAGCCAGGCATACAGATGAGCTCCTACTGGCCCTCTGTCTGGGGGGGGGGTGTTATTGTTGCTGCTCTGTCTGTTTATTTCACGTGTATGCATTTGTGAGAAAGAGAGAGAGAAAGATGTGTGTTTGTGTGTGTGACAGAGGGAGACAGAAAGTGTGCATGGAAGTCTATGTGTAGTCGTACCAGGAGATGTGGAAAGTGGTGTAGAGCTGTGGATGTTTTCTTAGCCTCTCAGGGTGCTGCAGGAAGCATGGCCTCCATGTTGTTTCAGGTCTTTTTGTGTGTTAGACAAACAAGGGCAGCAAGGAAGAATGGGCCTCGGTATATGATATGAGAGATAAAAGCCTGCAGGGGAACGGTGGGGACAGCGTGAGAAGAACTCAATGTTCTTTTGTTTTCTTTTGGATCTTGTGACACAAGTCACGGACATTCCTGCATGTGATCCACCCCAAGGTGGATCACATTTTCAGCCACAATGCTGCTTTTTGCTGCGATTAAATAGTTTGCCAGGGGCAAGAGGGGACAGTAGTCTGCAATCCATTGTGTTGGTTAGGGCCAACCTGAGACATACCCCTCTCTCTCTCCATCTGTCACTCATGCTCTATTTCTCTTTCTCTCTGTCTTTCTCTGTATCTCTTTCTCATCATCTCTCGCTCACTCTCCCTCTACACATCTCTCTCTTTCACTTCCCCTCTCTATTTCTCTTTCTCTCCGTCTCACTTCCTCTGTGTGTCTCACTCTCTCTCTCTCTGTTCTGTATGTCAAAAATATACATTGTTGTTTGTTCAGTTTGAGTTCACTTTCTACAATGAGGCCGACCCAGTCCACGCTTGTGTCTCGTCCTTGTGTTCATCAACCCCTGCTTCCTGGATGACAAGGAGACAGAGATCCAGACAAAGATGCTCTCTAGATCACCCCGGGCTCCCATTCAGTACCGACCCAGAGTGCTTTCCTTTGATACGACCCGTTGCCCCCTATAAACACTTAAGGCTAACCTAGCGCATGCTCGCAAAGCTCAATGCCCCCGAACAGGCTCCCGGGACCGATGTGGTCTCTGTTGAAATGACAGGGCAAAAGTTAAATTAAGAAAAGATATGATAACCCTTAATTATCCCAGAAGGGAAATCCAGGGCAACCGCAAGAGCAACCCTGTTAACCAAACGTGTGTGAAAAACAGACTTAAAGAACTCTACAACATGGGGGGAGAGGCGTGGAAGACCAAGAACACAGTGTCAGTCTACAGTGCAGTCCAAGTACGTTGAGATAATAGCAGCAAGTTGGAGAAATGAGTGATAATACTGCGTTACAATTTCAATCCACCTCAGCAGTTTCTCTCAACAGCAGTATAGTATGGCTGGCAGGGGATCTCTTTCCATAGGTCGCCATATGCCCCTGTGTGTGTGTGTGTATGTGTGTGTGTGTGCGTGTGTGTGTGTGTGTGTGTGTGTGCGTGCATGCGTGCGTGTGTGTGTGTGTGTGCGTGACTATGTGTCATTATCTTCGTCTGTTTGCTGATGTACATTTGGTAATGTATGCGTGTGCGTAGTTGTATTAGTGTGTATTTGTGGCTGTGAGTGCCTGTGTGTGTGTGCGTGTGTGTATTGGATGTGTCATATGTGAATCCAGACGGGTCTACTGATTTGTATGTATGTGTGTGTGTGTGTGTGTGTGGTGCCCCTGAGTCCTGTTTGTTTGCGTTATGCGCTGACTCACTGCACCAGAAATGGGTGAGGCCCCAAGTTGTTATCGCCCTCCCCGTCTCCCTCCTTCTTTTACTCTCCCTCTCTGTTGTATCTCTCTCTCTCCATCTCTCCATCCTCTCTATGTCCTATCAGTCTCATCTTCTTACTGGCTTTCTCTCTCTGTCCGTCTAGCTCACTTTGAGTCACTCGTCTGCACGTCTCTGGCTCTGCCTTTCACTCTGCTCATTCCCAGCTTCTTTGAGTTTGTCTCTGCAGTCTCAGCCACCAATACCAATTAGGGCAGTGGCTTTCTGTTAATTATGTGGTCGCTTTATATCACCATGGTTTTTAATTGTTTTATTATTATTTTATTATCAGAACGGTATTGTATTGTCAACTCTCTTTCAACTACTTTCAGTCTACTTGATAGAGTTAAGTAATGAACAGATATGCGTGATAGAATATATCATCTAGTCATAGGAAGGGGAGGAGAATGTAGTTTATTTATAGCGCGGAACCCTTACATTGACTGAAAAACCCTCCCGCTTCTGAATGTAGCTATTATAGTTTATATCCAAGGGATCAAGAGGACTAAGTGGGCTGCGGAAATTATCAATGAATGTTTTATCGCTCTTAGGACCTGAAGTCCTGGACGCCATCACCCTAATAACAATTCACATATTCCCCCTCCCACTTAACCTCTCCGCCTGCCCTTCATCCATCCTACACAACCAAATGATCTCCTCTCTGACCATCTCTCTCCTCAACAGCTCTTAAACTCACACGACAGTATGACTGGTGCCATTGGGATGGAAGTCATGCTGGAGCGGTCAAAGAGTGGGCCCTTTGGGAGCGAGAGAGCGAGAGAGAGAGAGAGAGAGAGAGAGAGAGAGAGAGAGAGAGAGAGAGAGAGAGAGAGAGAGAGAGAGAGAGAGAGAGAGGGGGGGTGAGAGAGAGAGAGAGAGAGAGAGAGAGAGAGAGAGAGAGAGAGAGAGAGAGAGAGAGAGAGAGAGAGAGAGAGAGAGAAAGTGAGGAGTGTGATGAGAGAGTGAGGAGTGTGGTGAGAGGAATAGGGGCGTGTCACCGGCAGTCATCACATTGTCCACCTCATTGCTCTAACACTGAGAGCTAGCCAGAGGGGCTCCTCTGCAGCACACAGGGCCCTGAGACTCTGCACTCGCTATGTTTTGAGGTGCTGTCACTAGACAGCCGCCTGCTGGTGCACAGTGTCGGGGGTGTATAAAGTACTAGGAAGTTATACTTGAATAAAGGTACAGATATCTTACTTGAAAGTGAGTCTGGTAAAGACTCACTTTCATACGCATACACAACATGATTTTATTTCATTAATAATAATTATAATTGTATTAATTCTGACAAGTATTGAGTGAAAGTATATTTCTATGCACTATAAGAAGATGTTATCTTCAACTATAAAACTCCACTAAAGCACATGTACTCCAGATAACAACGTACTAACTAGATATTTACTTTGATCTTTTAAACCACATGTGTGTGTGTATGTGTGTGTACTATGTATGAACTGACTAGGATCACACTAATATGATTAAACTACACTAATGTCAAGACACACGATGTTCCCTGTATGGCACACACAAGAGAGGATGTCTGGATTCCTGTACTTAGGTTCTTCTTGAGGCTGACTATTTTAGTATTTATGGATAAGATACTGTCTTCCATCCCAAGCATTATGTAAGTGACTATAAGGATAGACCTTTGCAGCTTCAAGGTCTATATACAGAGGCAGGGGGTGTGTGTCATTACACTGAGTGGGTCCGCTGCAAAATGAATGTGTATGTTCTCTTAAAGGGGAAGAACAAAGACAAAAAGGCTGGGAAAGGAGAGTACAGGAGACAAGGGAAGATGGAAGATAGGGGGGAAGGAGATGAGAGGTAAGGAGAGGAGTGGAGAGAAGAGGGTTGGAGAGGGGG
>NC_044056.1:15483302-15675802 GCF_902167405.1 Gadus morhua | reverse complement strand
CATTTGGATGAGGAGGTGTCCTGGCATCGCCCCCTTGGTCTGCTATATTGTCAGTCTTCTGATAAAATGGTCAACAGATGGAGGGAACAGACTTGGAGGAGGTGGAGGCCACCTTATAAGGAGGCCAAAAAACTCAAACCATCTGCTTCTCCTCTGCTGCACGACCTTCCTCATACATCCGCCCAATACTCATTGGATGATGTGTAGGGGGTCTGACAGCAGAAGATGTGGAACCTGGCTGGTTGTTGGTTGGGCTCTGGGCTGTGACAACACCTTGTGACTCATTCAGTCACAAGGATCTCACAATGAATTATGCAGCTTATTCCCAGAGCCTCCCTTAGTGGTTCATTAATAATCTCTCTCCCCCTCCCCCGATATGTGGATAAAGGGGGCACGGGCGTTACTAACGCTGCACATGAGGAAGGTAGAAACCAGTGAGGAGTAAACAGGAGAAGGCTGTAGGGATGGCTACACCAGATGGACAAAAGCGAAAGCAGAAGTTGTTGCTTAACCGTTTATGTGATTACTGAGCACATGTCGGTGGCAGCTCTTACTTACTAAGTAGGTGTACCAGAGGATAATTACACCACAGAGGTCAAGGTCTGTTTGGATGACTGGTTCTTTAATGTGACTGGGATAATATTTCTCATATAATCGTGAACATTGTAATCTATGCCATTTGGTCATTGTTACAAAAAAAGAGAAAACAAGCGTAAAATCCTATGATTTTGCCTGTTTCCAAAAAACACTAAATGACTGCGTGTGGATGTGTGGAGCTTGTTCTGGAAAGTCCTTGATTTTGATGATTGCATCCAAGGGAGGGTTAGGCTTCTCAGTATAACACCACAGTGACTGGCGCATTTCATATGCAACATCATCAAGAGATTCCTAGAACTCGTCCAAAACACATATCCCTGTTTGATTTCCATCTGATACAGTGGGCTCACTGACTCTTCAAATAAATACCTCTGATATTTATGGACTAAGAAGAAAATAATGCACTTTTACTTTTGCTCACAAAAAGCAAAAATTGCAACAACACATTATATGAAATATAAATTAGGTGTTTGATGAATTTTTAATGCATATAGTAGTCTGTCTGACTTACCCTAGACTAGACTTGACTCCCTAGTCTAGGGCCTAGACTCACTTCACAAAAGGTTTCAGTTCATACATTAAGGATGTTATCCATTGGCTACCTTCTCTGCGGCCAGATCTCACTGCCACCACCCACTATGAGCCAACCCTGGGATGGAGGCGGGAGCTGGATGGTCAAATTGTGGGTTATTATGTGTATGTATCTTCATAGCCGGTTTGGTATTGTCTGTTTTTCTGTGTCTTCATATTCATTTCTAATCATATACACAACATTGGATGATGGCTTGAATCAAGTTAAATATTGAAAGGCAGCCCTGTGGTCACAGAGGTCGTCTGCCTACGGAGTCATCACATTTTCTCTATGCATAAATAATAAGAATCATCATGTTGTACCATTTTAATAATTAATCTCATGCAATGGAGCTCATTCCATTGGGGCCAAGTGCTCTGGAAATATTAAGCACCTAATCGGTATCTCAAAAAATAAACGTACATTTCTTTACAGACATTTTTACAATCGAACAGGGACACCATTCCTAAGTGGATGTACTAGTCATAAGCCCAGCTGCACTTAGAGGTTAGAAAAGTACGAGAACAAAGTGCCGATATGGCTCGTATGATAACATACTACTCTCTGAGGGTGGCGATAGTGCATGTGGTTTTAGCTGACCGCCCATGCTGGTCAGCAGAACGGTCCACGGTCTATAGGCCGTGTTCCATCAGGCAGGGTCTACTGATAGCCTACAGGAGGCCATCAAGACCTCTGAACTTTAGATGGTGATTGCAGAGTTCATGACAACCCCTATGCACTTACGAGTGTTCTCTGCGGCAAAGGAATATAGAGCAAGTCTTACGATGGTAGAAGCCTATACGCTGTCTCGAGTTGGGCTGGAGACAGTCAGACAGGCAGTTAGATGGTTAATAAGATAGGGAGTCCAACTCCCATCATAAAGTTCAATCCACAATATCCATCCATGCATCATAGATCAAGATGCATGGCTCTATACTGCTCCGATATGTCCATGTATGCATCCATGATCTAGATGCATAACTCTATACTGCGTCACAATGGCTAGGTGACTTTGGCTTGTGGATGTACCTGTCTCTAGCATATCCCTCGTCCCTCCAGTGGTCAGTGGCTCTGGTGTGTTTGGGGCTGTTGATGCTTGCTGCTTTTTCCAAATCAAAGTGGAGCTCCTTCATGGTGTTAAGTCAGCCTTCTGCTCTGTGAAAACCTGTGTCAGGAGAAGGGGAACAGTGTTTCTATTGATCACAGATACAGGAGGCAGGCTGAAATATCATCTCAGAGAGAGAGAGAGAGAGAGAGAGAGAGAGAGAGAGAGAGAGAGAGAGAGAGAGAGAGAGAGAGAGAGAGAGAGAGAGAGAGAGACATAGGGAGAGAGACATAGGGAGAGAGACATAGGGAGAGAGACATAGGGAGAGAGACATAGGGAGGGGAAGATAGAGAGGAAGTCTGACCAGGGTAGTCTGACTCAAAACAAACAAGAACACCCCTAGTGGTGTTCATTGGATAACACAAGGTGTATATATGAAGTCCAGTTTGTTGGCACAATCTGAGAATGTCTATATGATTCTGTGTGCATTTTCGCATGATAGTTTACCTTTTCTTAAAACAATATATGAATCTGTTACTTACTACCTGAGACAGAGTGGGGATCTTAGAAGATCTTATTTCAGCTCTTTGAAAAGTGACATTGAAATCAAATCTCCAAGATCTCATACAATAATTTATCCATCTCTCTCTCTCTACCATCTATGTTCCTCCCCAGGCGTTTGGCCAGGCGTACTCCAATCAGCGCAAGGTGGCGGAGGACAGTGAGACCAACGAGGAGACGCTGCTGCGGGAGTCGGCCTCCAAGGAGGCGTACTACTCTGGGCGGCTGCTGGAGCTCCAGACGGAGCTGAGCCTCAGCAAGTCGGTGGCGTCCAACGGCCAGGCGGAGAGCGAGAGGCTGGGCGTGGTCGTGGGCGACCTCAAGGAGGTATGGTCCGGATCGTCAACTCATAGTGACTTATTTACTTCTACAGAGTCCCTGAGTCAATGAATGATATTCACTACAGCACACACACACACACACACACACACACACACACACACACACACACACACACACGGAAAGGGGGGGGGGGGGGGGGGGGGGGGGGTGTGGTTGTAGTTATTTCACTCGGTTGTCCGTAAAAACAGTAGGGCTAGAATCGAGCGAAAAGACTACAACCACCCCCCTTTTGGTTTCCGGTTGCGGTTCTGTTACCGTTTCATTGACAATATGCAGATTTAAAAAATGCCAAATAAAACACGACAGAAACTTTTTTTCGCTAGGATAGTTCATTAGGAACATCAACGAACACCACTTATCACTCGATGAGTTTCACATTTCTGAAAACGAACGTTTAGGGGTGTTTTTGAATGCCCATAGCCAGCCATTGTGAAGCATGCAGGGGCGATTCGAAATTAGCCAAATATTCGAGACAGGTCCAATATTCAAAATTTTGATCTTAACCACTCTATTTCATCCTAGACAAACCAGAAAGGGGGCTCAATGTTCAAAATACCGGAATTGTCCTTTAAATTGGAGAATTTAAGGGAAGTGAGAAAATTCTGATATGTGAAAAAAGGCGTTGGGATGAAGTTTGTTTATAGTTTGAGGTGTGTGTATAATGCCGCTTTTCCACCGCACATGTAGCTCGACTCGACACGACACGACTCGACACGACTCGACACGGTAGCAGCGCGGGTCCTTTTCCACCGCAAATAGTACCTCCGGGACGTGGGCGGGGTCGGCTGCGCGAAAGGGCCGTGACGTATTTTTATACGCGACGCAAACAACACCTACGTAACCCACACATGGACAGAACCCACATAACAACAATGGAGAACATCGATGCGATGGTATTCGTGTTCGTATTATTAGCTGGCATGTTGAAGAAGTGGAATATGTTGGCTGCGGCGCTGCTATGGCTGTTACCAGCATGGTTGCCATGTCGCTCTCGTGACTTCGTCACACTCTCTGGCCAATCAGTGGCCGGCCGTCTGCCGACGTCACCTTTTAGCATCGGCTCAGCCGCTTGGAACCTAGAGCGAGGCGGTACTAGAAAAAGCAGCCACTTCAGGTACCAGATACCATGTTTTCGCGGTGGAAACGCAAAAAAGGCGAGCTGAGTCGAGTCGAGTCGAGTCGTGTCGAGCTGGTACCATGCAGTGGAAAAGCGGCAATAAGTCTCTGTGTGTCCTGGCTGCAGTGGGCCCGGTTGAGGTTCGAGCCGGGGTCAGACAATGTGTCGGGCCCCCATTGTAGAGGCCAAATCCAGCACTAAGCTGAGGGCGAGAGAAATGCACTGAGCTCGGCACATGAGTGCGTGTGTGCGTGTGTTTATGTGTGTGTGTGTGTGTGTGTGTCTGTGTGTTTGCATGTGTGTGTGTGTTTGGAATATTGTGTCTGTGTCTGTGTTTGTGTGTGTGTGTGACTTCACCTACCAACCAGAGAGCAATGAGGAGTCATTAGTTGTGGGTGGGGAAATTAGAGTAGATAAGGGTCATTGTTGTCGATGTTTTGTGTCATGGTTCCCATCATACTTTGAATACACTGCCCATGATTCAGTCCTTACTGTAAATAAACTACTCATGAGCCAGTGCATACTGACAATTAAATGCACATAAATCATTGCATACACTGAATAAACTCTGAAAAAACTGCAGCACTTAGCCCAAAGGCAGGCCACAAGAAGGCCACAGGCAGCCCACAGACAGCTTAAAGGCAGCCAACAAGGGGCCAACAGGCAGCCAGGGAGGCAGCTACGCCTACACATTCACGGAAAGAACGAGTATCATACAGCAGGAAATCATTCTGGCACACTGAAGATGGCAAGTTTTTGGATTTGTCTACAAGAAGAGAAAGTCTGTTTCTTTGCCTGCAATTTCAAACACAATGGCTATAGCCTCGGATTGGTTTCTCTACAGATGCCTAGGACTCAACATTGATTATGTTATTCACTCAGAGTTCAGTTCATGGGACATGTGGGACATCTTCTGATAAACTACTGATTATTATCTTCCTCAGCACTTCTGGCTCGAATTTAAAAAGATGGATAATCTTCATGGAATCACGGCTCAGCTGTCATGCTGTTCTCTAAAATTGTTTGGAGGGTGGCGTTTTAACATCCAGAGTTAAAAGGAAAATTTTGAATATATTTAACACATTTTTTAATGATTTTTTTACCAATGACAACAACATGAGCATGGACCACATTCAAGGCTGTCTCATTGAGTATTTTTCTCTTGCCTGGACATTTTCTCGTTGACATATTCTCCTAACCAGCACTGGCCTTGGGCTCTGAGACTCACTGCTTCAGACGCCTCATCAGGGCTATTTGATCGCAGTTAGAGAGCGCTGACTCATACACTCACCAACCGAGCGGCAATTTGTCTAACAGCCTCTCTGAACAAGTTACTGTTTCCTTTACTTTTCCTTAACAGTGATCTGTGAATTATTGCCATAATAACAGCAAACCAATTGTATTTTATGCATATTTTGCATTATTTACATTGTAATGACTTTGTTATTGATATCTTTTTTATATATTTTGCACGTTGCATATTTTGTATTGTTGCTGTTATGCTCATATGCTGAAGCATTGCTTGGCAGACTCCCTTATATTCTACTGTGGTCATCAGAGAGGGGACCTACGTGTTCTAAAGGTCCCCCTTCTTCCTCTCTCTCCTGTCCCCAGAACAACGACCTGCTGGAGGTCCAGAGGAGCAGGATGAGGGAGGAGATCAAGGAGTACAAGTTCCGGGAGGGCCGGCTGCTGCAGGACTACACGGAGCTGGAGGAGGAGAACATCACCCTGCAGAAACTGGTCTCCACGCTCAAGCAGAACCAGGTCAGGAGCACATAGACCAACCATAGACCAAAACATACACACAAACACTAACACACCTGAACATACGCAGACATTTGTAAAGGTACCACCCATCATGCACATTTATATTTAGGGGAACCAAATCGACTTATAACCATTCATTCACACACCGACGGCGGAGTCAACCATGCAGGGCGACAGCCGGCTCGTCATGAGCAGTCAGGGTGAGGCGTCTTGCTCCGGGACACCTCGACACTCAACTAGGAGGAGCCGGGGCTCAAACCAGCAACCTTCCGTTTACCAGTCCATTCTGCTCTACCACCTGGAGCTACTGCCGGCACATGTTTGGCTGAAACGTCCTCAGGGGATCTGACCGCGTTGCTCCTGCCGTCTCGTCTCACGCTGCGTCTCCTCCTCTTCCTCAGGTGGAGTACGAGGGTCTGAAGCACGAGATCAAGGTGCTGGAGGAGGAGACGGTGCTGCTCAACAGCCAGCTGGAGGACGCCCTGCGGCTGAAGGACATCTCCCAGGGCCAGCTGGAGGAGGCGCTGGACTCGCTGAAGAGCGAGCGCGAGCAGAAGAACAACATGAGGAAGGAGCTGGCGCATCACATCAGCCTGACGGACAGCGTGTACGGCGCCGGGGCCCATCTGGCCCTCACCGTCACCGGGGTGGAGAACATCAAGTTCCCCGAGGACGCACTGGGGGGCCCTGGCCTGCCCCTGGCCAACGGCGGCAGCGAGGACAGCAACCGCTGCCCGGGGCACCTGCACGCTGCGGGCGCCGTGCTGGCCAAGATCAACGGCGTGGAGTACCGGCCCGGGCGCAAGGGGGAGGGGCTGCTGCCTGTGTCAGACCTGTTCAGCGAGCTCAACCTGTCGGAGATGCAGAAGCTCAAGCAGCAGCTGCTTCAGGTGGGTCCATGGGGGGCATGCCTGCATATGTGTGTGTGTGTGAAGAGCAACGGGAGCTCTAGTTATTGCAGTTACTGTGCCACACTCAAAAGACTCTTCAAATATTTATGTTCAACGCTTGATTCTGCCCACAGATCCCATTCAGACAGAGGTGGTCAATATACCATGCTCTATAAACATCCTCTATACAACCACACTGCTAATGAGTGGTTTCCACATTACACATAACTGTGCCGAACTGTGTGTGAGTGTGTGTGTGTGTGTGTGTGTGTGTGTGTGTGTGTGTGTGTGTGTGTGTGTGTGTGTGTGTGTGTGTGTGTGTGTGTGTGTGTGTGTGTGTGTGTGTGTGTGTCTGTGTGTGTGTGTCTGTGTGTGTAAATGTTTGACCATGTCAGGTTGAATTGGTGCATGATTTGTTTTTGCTGATAGATTTTTAATAACGCGGTGAAGGGCTCTAATGACGTTGTGGTGACATGACATTCGCTAAAGCATGCACGCTTAGTTTACCTGTACCATTCCCATTGTTAGTTTTGATGGTGGTCATTTCTACGCTGCAATTTAGAACATGCAGCATCGTAGAGAAAGCACTAGGATCTCGAGCCAAGCCTGGAACAGTCCCCAGAAACAGGGTGCTCTCACGCCATGTTAGCAGAGCGTCCTGTTAGCACTGTGTGGCTAGCTCTGAGGCCGCAGGGAAACACCTGTCAGTGGGATTAGCATCCAGGAGGAAGTTGCCAGACAGAGACACACACAGTCTCTCTCATCGCCCTTTAGCTGAGAGACATGTCGACAGGAATAGAATGTAAAAACAATAAATAAAAAAATCGAATAAAGTGCACACATAAGGTGACAGAGGAATATATATTGCTGGCGCACAACAGAGGGCAGAGACCCCAGTACAGATCTATCTGTGCCCCTATGTCTGATCACTTCCTCTACCCCTCTCTCTCATTGCATCCCTACCTCCCCGATTCTCACTCTCTCCCCCTTTCACTCCCTGCCACGGCTTGCATGGGGAGTTGAACCCAAACACAGACATCAGCCACAGGTTAGAAGCAAAGCGTAGCTTTACTTGATTAGAATAGGCGGACCGAAACAAAACAACAACAAACAAAGAATGAACCAAAATATTTGGGCAGAAACTAAGGAAGTTAGATAGGAGAAACACAGGTGAATATAATTAATAGTTAAAAAAGGTGACAGACAAAACAGGTACTGAGTAGGGTTTGGGTAGGATCACATCACACTATCACTGTCTCTCACTAGATTAATTGAAATTTTCAGACACACACAAACACACACACACACACACACACACACACACACACACACACACACACACACACACACACACACACACACACACACACACACACACAAACATACATGCACGTAGACACACGCAAGAAAGAAGAAATGTAATTAGCATTACTAAAATACAATTGATTTGCTTCATCACAAATATTATTTCATTTCAGGAAATTGCTGATGCTTTTTGGGATTTCTAGTGGATTCCATTGCTGTCTCAGAGATAACCCCTAACCTCAATGGCATATATACAATATGAGAAAGCGGTTATTATTTATGATATAATTACTTCACTTTAATGTTAAAAAAGTAAAAAATTGAAAGGATTGGCTAAGGGCACAGGGAGTGCACATTGTTAGTTGGTAGTCGGTTAGTTCTGCATGCTCCAGCTGCTTGTGTGCAGTACCCTGCCTGTCTCGACCTGCAGTGCCTCCTCCCGTCCTGCAGGTGGAGCGTGAGAAGGCGGCGCTGCTCATGACCCTGCAGGAGTCTCAGACCCAGCTGCTGCACACGCAGGGCGCCCTCAGCGAGCAGCACGAGCGCGTGCACCGCCTCACCGAGAGGGTCAACGCCGCCAACGGCCTCCGTGGCGACAAGGAGTCGGAGGACTCGCAGCGGAGCGAGAAGCCCGACGGGGGCACGCCCTCGCCGCCGGCCAACGACGCCCCCCACGACTACGACCCGGACATCCGCGGGTTCGAGGTCCTGGAGTGCAAGTACAAGGTGGCGGTGCTGGAGGTGATCGACCTGAAGGCCGAGCTGAAGGCGCTGAAGGAGAAGTACAACAAGGCGCTGGAGGGGGCGGCGGAGCGGGGCCAGGGGGAGAGCTGCAGGGGGGAGGACTGCCGGGCGAAGGCGCTGGACGAGCAGGTCCGCCCCGGGACACTCCAGCGCTCACACATGCAGCCACTGTCATCCAATCAAAAGACTGAGTCTGCAGAGAAGCTATAGAAATCCAACATCATTATTATTAATGTACTAATTGTGCAGGGAGCCTAATTTAAGTACAATTCAAGTTCAATGTACCCCCAAAATACACACATCAAGATACTATAATATATAATGTAATTTTTTCATAAAAATGAACCTCTTACAATGAATCCAAATGAGCATCTCTAACGATGTACACACATCAAGATACAATAACATATATCGTTGTAATTTTTTCATTCATTTTAACATCTGACAATTGAACCTAATGAGCATCTAGCTAATGAACCAACTCATTAACCCCACCCTCTCACGCCCCTCTCCTCGCCCCCAGGTGTGCGGTCTGGAGCGCAGCTGCCGCGAGGGCCGGGAGCGGGTGGGGTGCCTGGAGGCGGAGCTCCGCTCGGCCAGCGCCGTGGCGACGGAGAGCCACGGCATGCTGAACACGGCGCAGGACGAGCTGGTGACCTTCAGCGAGGAGCTGGCGCAGCTGTACCACCACGTCTGCCTGTGCAACAACGAGACGCCCAACCGCGTCATGCTGGACTACCTCCGCCAGCGCCGCGCGCCGCGCGGGGGCAGCCTCAAGGGCTCGGACGACGCCCGGGCGCTGCTCACCCCGCGCCTGGCCCGCCGTCTGGCCGCCGTGGCCGCCGCCTGCTCCTCCGCCGACTCGCCCAGCCCCCCGCGCAGCCCCATGGACTCCCCCTCCAAAGAGGCCCCGTCTGGGGAGGGCCAGACCAACGGCATCACCCCCACCACCAACAACACCAACGCCAGCACCACCAACACCACCAACGGAGACAGGGGCTCTCCGCTGGGGTGCCAGGGAAGCCCCCCCCGCTGCCCCCTCGGCATCTCCCCCTCCCTGTCCCCGGGCCCCTCGGAGGCGGGCAGCGACCTGCGCAAGGAGCCCATGAACATCTACAACCTCAACGCCATCATCCGGGACCAGATCAAGCACCTGCAGCGGGCGGTGGACCGCTCCCTGCAGCTGTCCCGGCAGCGGGCCGCCGCACGGGAGCTGGCGCCCATGCTGGACAAGGACAAGGAGTCGTGTCTGGAGGAGATCCTCAAGCTCAAGTCCCTGCTGAGCACCAAGAGGGAGCAGATCGCCACGCTGCGGCTGGTGCTCAAGGCCAACAAGCAGGTGACCGCCCCGGGCCAGGCTTTGTTCTGTTAGTGTGCTCAGGAGAATGTTCCTTATTCGTGATCTGTAATGAGGCCTGAGATACTAAAGACCCTCTTGTCCCAATGGCAGACAGCAGAGGGGGCACTGGCCAACCTGAAGAGCAAATACGAGAATGAGAAGACCATGGTGACGGAGACCATGATGAAGCTGAGGAACGAGCTGAAGGCTCTGAAGGAAGACGCCGCTACCTTCTCCTCTCTGAGGGCCATGTTCGCCACCAGGTGAGACCGGCTTCTGGAACATTCCCCCAGAGACCTGTAACACACGCGCAGTAGGGACTGTGTTAGGAGAACATCTCTATTCATCTTCATTCACCTAGCTTGGCGACATCATGGTTCTTAATGTCGGAGCATGCGGATCCCCACACTCAGCAGTATTTATTTGGTTAATTTGTTTCCAAAGTACTTAGAACCAAGATGGCCGCCAGGTGAAGAAGGCCCATCGGCTCCATTCCAATCCTTTCTACCCTGTATCTCCTTCACTCTCTCCTCCAGTAAAGGGTAACCGAGACCTTTGTGTCCTCCCCAGGTGTGACGAGTACGTGACCCAGCTGGACGAGATGCAGCGGCAGCTGGCGGCGGCGGAGGACGAGAAGAAGACGCTGAACTCCCTGCTCCGCATGGCCATCCAGCAGAAGCTGGCGCTGACCCAGCGCCTCGAGGACCTGGAGTTCGACAACGAGCTGACCTACCGCGGCCGCGGCACCAAGGGGCCCAAGATCAGGAGCAGCCCGCCCAAAGTAGGTCGCCGCAACACCGCCAGGCCACCCCCACCCATGCCATAGCGCTGGTCAGCCCGGGTCAGCTCCAAGGTGTTATCAGTAGCAGATTAACTGCAGGACATCAACTGATTTGATTGCAAACCTCATAGTCTGCAGAGCGACATGGCAGCATGCTGCATACATGTATTTGCTCACAGCGCCCCCCAGTGGTAGTGGCTGTGGCTATTGAATCTTTCATAAGAATACGCCTTAAACAGTTATTATATCTAACTCCTTCCTACTATAATGGACATTATGAACCCAGATAGTGATTAATAAAATAAATACCAAATTGGCTCACAGTTATATGTACCTATTTTAGAAAAATTATTTGTTCCACCAGTAGTAAAACCAGTTATACCACTTTGTTCACTTATTTTTCCAAACACAATGGATTGTACCGTCAAACAATCACACCATTTAAAACACAATTTATAAACAGTTACCTGGAAATGTGTACAAACAAATTTCTTGACGGAGGACATATTTTGTAGATGTGAATCTCAGAGGGAAATTCTTTGTCTGTCTGTCTGTCTGTCTGTCTGTCTGTCCGTTATCTGTCTATCTGTCTGTCCGTCTGTCTATATGTCTTTCTGAAAATGTTCCATCAAGGTGAGAAAAGGTTTACATTTCATGTTGTCCTCCTTAGGCAAACCCCCCTTGCATTGATATTGTTAGTATATTATAATATATATATACCAAAAATATATCTATATTACGTCCTATCGGCCTCAACCTATACGTCCTATGCTCCGAGCCGGCTTACCTAGGGTCATCTCTCGCTGAAACTGCCCCCCTTGACCTCCTGACCCCCCAGTCCCCTTATGTGTGTTGTCTTGTGAGCTAACCCTGAGTGTCACTACTCTGTACGTCTGTCTAATTTATCAGTCTCTTGTAGATTGTCAGCAGCCTGCTGCTGCCACGTTACCGCCACTTTCCCCACAAGTAAGGCGAGGGAGAGTCCCAGCGGGCCCCAGGTAACCAGGCCTCCAGGGCGCCTCCGACGCAGCCAGCGCACACCGCCCGCACACCGTCCCACCGACTCACCGCAGCTTTACACCATCGCTGGCCTTCTGCCACTGCCCTTCTCTGTGTTCTGGCTCTCTCTTCATTCTCCCTGTCTCTCTGTCTCTGCGCTATTTCATGTCCTTCCCCTGGTCAGGGACGCGTGCTGCATTTAAATGAGATGCCCATAGCCAAGCACATACCTTTTTCTTTCCTTCTTTTTTTGCTCTCCAAAAACTCTGTCCACTTGGTCCTCTTGGATGTCACACCAGGTGAACCAATGATAGAGTTTGGCTTTGCTTCACACGGAGGGGCCTCCCTGTTACCATGGAAGCGTAACAGCCCCAACTTCAGAATATTGTTTAGTACAGGAAATGCAGTATTCTTCCGAATCGATACCTGACTGGATGCATGTCTTTTCTTTTCTTTTTTTGCGGTATGCATGTATTCAAATAACAACACACCTGCACATAAGCACGGGCTCTAAACATCCAGCTCCAACACAATGGCATCAACTTCTTCAAATTACAACAACTTCCTGTCTGCAAGTAGGGACCTGCAGCTGTGGGGATTATGAAGTCAGTAAGAGAGAGGCGAAGAGACCATTACACTATCAATCATATAAAATAATGGCTCTTCTAATTCAAGATTGAGGAGATAACTGCAGTTTTCTAACTGCAGTGAATAAACAAGCCCAAGACTGGGCAATTGCAGATCTCCACCTACGGCCCTGTCCTTTCAAAGACATGTGACGTGTTCAAGTTCACAATTGATTGCTGAACGACACGTTTCAACCCTGATGCCCTCATCAATACAAGCTCCAGGCTCCTACAGCAATGACGTCATCATGTTGGTTGTTCCCTCTTGTTTCTCCTTCATGTCGGCTTCTAGCCTCCAGTTACACGTCTCTCTGCTAAACCAAGGCAACTCTGTCTGCACTGATCGCGTGATTTGCGTGTTTGTTGATCGTGTTGATTTCGTACAAAAAACATCATTCTTAATCAAAGTTGTGTCGGATGTTGTCCTCAGACGCTCACATTTTACTTTCCTCCCTCTCTCCTCCTTGCTTCAGTCCTTACCTGGTGGTGGACCTCCAGGGGTACCGCTACACAGCCCTCCCCACTGGCCCCCGGCTCCCCCCCTTTGAACCCCGGAACTGCCTGACCCAGCCACAACAACCCCCTGGTACCTAACCTCCAGCCCCACCTCTCCACCCATGGACCTCTCCTCTCCACCCATGGACCCCTCCTCTCCACCCATAGACCCCACCTCTCCACCCATGGACCCCACCTCTCCACCCATGGACCCCTCCTCTCCACCCATGGACCCCTCCTCTCCACCCATAGACCCCACCTCTCCACCCATGGACCCCACCTCTCCATCCATGGACCCCTCCTCTCCACCCATGGACCCCACCTCTCTACCCATGGACCCCACCTCTCCACCCATAGACCCCTCCTCTCCACCCATGGACCCCTCCTCTCCACCCATGGACCCCTCCTCTCCACCCATGGACCCCACCTCTCCATCCATAGACCCCACCTCTCCACCCATGGACCCCACCTCTCCACCCATGGACCCCACCTCTCTACCCATGGACCCCACCTCTCCACCAAAGGACCCCACCTCTCCACCCACCTCTCTACCCATGGACCCCACCTCTCCACCCATGGACCCCACCTCTCCACCCACCTCTCTACCCATGGACCCCACCTCTCTACCCATGGACCCCACCTCTCCACCCACCTCTCTACCCATGGACCCCACCTCTCCACCCACCTCTCCACCCATGGACCCCACCTCTCCACCCACCTCTCCACCAATGGACTCCTCCTCTCCACCCACCTCTCCACCCATAGACCCCACCTCTCCACCCACCTCTCTACCCATGGACCCCACCTCTCCACCCACCTCTCCACCAATGGACCCCACCTCTCCACCCACCTCTCCACCAATGGACTCCTCCTCTCCACCCATGGACCCATCAGGAATCGCCACAGAGACAAGAAAACCGTTCTGCCCACGCTCCCCAACACCAACCACGCCATCACCCCAGAGTCCCACCTGGTGCCTACCCACCCGGCCCCCAGCCCCCTCTCAAGAGGCCCCCAAAGGGAGGTCTGTTGCGGGCCCCAGACTCATGAGGTGTGAGCTGAATGACGTTGTAGTTGTGCAGTGGATGTAAATCCTGTGTAAAGACTCTAAGGGAATTAAACGTCCCCCCCTATTTATTACATTATTTATTATCTATTTATGAGACTTCTGTTTTTATTTTGCAATACACATTATTTTTAAAAATATTTTATTGAATATTTATTATGATTTATATGATTATGTTCTCCACATGTTTGTTGTTCGTTCCTCACCACGACATTTAAAACATGCTTCTTACTGTGGTGTAGCCTTCAGTAATACAATGCTCAGATAATTTGTGAGATAAGGTCATGCACATCACAAAATTTGATTTAGATATTTATTTAAGATGATGACCAAGGAACTACACATAGGATAAATAAAATAAAATGAATTACATTAGAACTGCTGGTGATGGATTAATTTAGGCGATCCCCTTAAACCCATTTTGTCTATGCTTTGTCATTATGTTCTTGAAATGTCTACATAAATAACTATATTTTATACTTTCATGTTTGTTATAGTTTTTGGGGTTTAAACATCAGTGGGGCTGTTTGTCAGTTTATGCTCATTATGCTATTGCATCAGGAAGTCACACCAGTGCATTGAAGGCAATTGCAAGAATTTACTTAACGTTGTAGCGTCAAACACTACTGAAAGAAGACTAATTTTATTACTTTATTTGCAGTAAACCTAATATACACTAGCTGTTTAGCATCTCATCTACGCTTCTTTCTGTAGTCACAAGCACAAGTATGCACTCTGCATTGAAGCAATAGCTGTGGTCTAAAGAGTCTTCACTATCGTTTCATCTCCCAGATGACACTAACCAGCAGTTCAGAAGAGGAGTCGAATCCACAAAGCTCTTCATTCACAATATATTTTGTTGCATGAACGCCACGCTCTGAAACCGATGGAGGGAATAGTCTGGACAATACAGGTGATAACAGAGTTAGGTGAGCTGTGTATGAGTTATTTTCATCAGACCATTGTGTTGTTATTCGCTGATGTGGATGGATATAATAACTGTTTAAGGTATACTCTTGTGAAATATTCAAAAGCCATAGGAGACAATCTCTTGGTCTACATGGACAATATAGCTTTCAAATGAGGAGAATGTGAAACAGAAAGCATGTATGTAACAACAGTGGTAACAAGTTGACAAAGTTCTACAATGTGCAATCAATTGTTTAATTTGCCTCCCTCTGACTGTTGATAATGGGTAGACGCTGTTACACCTACTGAGTGAGTATGCGACGTCTTCTACATGGTTATTCACCGGTAGACCCGTAGACCTATCTCTTCTGAATTCCCCTTCCACTCCTTGGTTGGTTTGCACAATGCTAGTGTTGACGGTGGTACTAATGCTGGTACCAGACACTAATCAAAAGTTAAAGAAAAAGAACATGAATTGAGTGGAAAAGAAAATGAAATCCTCATGGTTTTACAGTTTCTATTTCACTGAAAGTAACTCAAAATCATTATGACAGTTGTTTCAATATGAATTAAATTCTTGTCCTTTGACTCTAGGAGTTATTTTTGTTCAAAGATTATGTGAGCCTGTGCGAACACACACACAAACACACACACACACACACGCACACACGCGCGCGCGCACACACACACACACACACACACACACACACACACACACACACACACACACACACACACACACACACACACACACACACACACAATAATAACAATTGTAAAGATTTTTATTACGCCTTTCATCACAACCGAATGCGTTTGGGACGCGGGGAGCTAAAAAAAAATCACAATACAGGCAGAAATTAGGCATTGACAGGGCTTCATGAGGAATGCACTGTTTAACCTGATGGTTGGGACGACTAGCCTACTTGTCTGTGCACTGAGATACACCCCTCGGGTTTCCTTATTTTGGAACACTGGAAATTACTATTGGCAGTGGTTTTATTTGAGCTACAAAAATGTGTTGGGTCCATTGAAACAAAAGGTCTCACTCAGAGCCCAGCAGGCGATCGTGGTGCTAATATAATCAGAGGCTATGATTTACGCGCAGAGTGGATCACGTCACGTCACTGCGTCTCTACGGACTACGCGATGTTCTGTTCTGACCTGCGGTGACGAGGAACGGTAGTTGTTGTAGTTGTTCCGCGGTGGGTTGGCTGTAGGTTTATAATATGACCCTCAATCACGCCGATGTTGGATTGATCACGCTCCGGTAGAATGGACGACTTCAGAAGAGCTGCGATTAGGCGAAAACCGCTAAATGTGGACTATCCTTCAGACTCTGAAGAGGAAAGTTCAGGTGAGTTTTTTTGTTATATATTATTTTGGCCCAGTATTTGTCATCACCAACTAAACTTATCGTACGTATCCTACAGGCACCTGAATTTGCGTTACGAAATCATTGGCTAAAATTGAGAAAATCCGATAAAAAATTGTTGACAGGCTGCCTCGAACTTAATTAACAGGTATTTTGCACTTCATTGGAACACGATTCCACGAATGTAGATCAGAAAGAATAGAATGGCCAGGTAACACACCTTTTGGAACGGTCAGAGGTAAACCTTGTTGACACAACATCTAGAATGACTTGCTGACTGCATGCAGCCATTTAGGATCACGCCTTTGTAGGCAAGCCCCAGCCTGTTATGAAACTGCTGTAGGCTAAATATTTTCCATTTAGTTATACATTTGCAAAGTGCAATGCAGGTGTCACATCTAGGCTCACTTAGTCTAGCTTTCAGAGAACCACACATGAACTGAAAACGGGCCAGGGATCTGCACGTGGGATATTATACTATGGTATACTGTATGTGTACAGTGAACTTTATGTCAGTCATTGAGTCAGTTCCTGCATGACTTTGTGAGAAGCAGGAACGTCTTATTCACAGAATGCCACATCATGCAATTTCTGTTATCCCTTCCTTTTGGGTAGTGGCTTAAGTCAACTTGAAACATGAATACTGTTACTTTTAAGAGTGGACCAACCCATGTTGAACTTTGAACTTTTTTTGTTGAGGCTTGGTGTTGAGGACTGATTATTGTATCACAACGTCAGAAGTGAACAACTAGAAGGAATATTGCTAATGTTACGAGTATGCAGTGGACTCTTTGTTGGGCTTGCATTGTGTTTTACCTTTGTCTTTTGTTGTGGTTAAGTACAATGCATCCATTATGTTCATTTTGCACGATTCAAGTGTGTATAGTATGTAAATAAAATAAATAAGAGCTATTATTTAAGATATGCAATTTATTTTGTGGTTATTCATTGTCTTTTGAACACCTTTCCCTAAACATCTACAACACTGACTTATCTCTCTTTCGTGGTGTAGGCCTACAGCTTTTTCAAAACCACCCAGCAGACAATTACGATTGTACAATTGTAGGCTACTAAAACTCAACTTATCGTGACCCAATTGTCTGGAAAAGTGAGGGCATTGACCAGAAGACTATAGTTTCATTGTGTCCCTTACTGAGCCATTTAGGAAGCGTTCTGTTTGACAGGGTTCACTTGTGCTGTTCATGCTCCTCTGGGGAATCCTTAGCAGTTGGAGATCCTTCAATAGGTTGTCATCAGTTCGGTTCTATTAGGGAATGCATTGGATTGGGATACCTCATTTAAGCTTTAATGGCCACAGGGCTGCTCTCTTTGTAGTTTTCGTCTCTCTTTATTTTACCCTCACACTAACAGGTTTTCTAATGTCATGACAATTCAATCTGCTGGAAACTCACCCACAATGATTGATCCGGATATTATTTGGCTAATCACAATTAATAAGTGTACCTGTAACAAATTTGTGTGAAACACACTACCACAAAGATGACGAGATCTCTCTTTAAGACAACAGGAATAACAAATGCTAAGTGGAGAAGGCTACGGCTAAGTGACTTTTGCCCATAAGCGTTTCTCCATGTTGGGAGCAGTTCCAGGGATGAACTGGTATCAGGACTTCAGCATCATGGCTCAACAATGGAGCTGTTTGTGTCCAGTCTGGGAAGCTAGACGTGGGACTGTATGAACAGTGTCTATGTGGATGACATTGTTCTGGTGCGTTGCTCCATGCATCGGGATTAATGACTCTTAGTCTTCAATGCTTTAACACCCTCCTTATCCCAATGTGACTCAATGAAGTTCAGCCAATTCAACTCTTGCGTTGATTATAATGTATTTTCTAAGAGGAAAATGATTGAAATGGTGATGCAACCTAAAATACAACCTGTCACTTTGGAAAAAACAACCTTGTAAATCACAGTTGAAGAAGCTATTACACCATAAACAATCACACCATACACAGGAAAATGTCTTCCATTTACAAGCTGCTTTCTGCATTCCCATTCCTCAGCCTGCCTTACTGTGGTGAACGTGTGCTGTAGTGGCTCACTGTGCTGTACTTGTGCTGTGTTTCCCCTCTGTGGGAGGATTGTATTCCTCTTGTTCTCTGCTCTCTAGGCAGAGCATGGCCTCCTGGGCTGCGATCAGTTCCTATAATAATATATATCTGTGGTATCAGAGCATTACTAGCTCGTATGGTACTTCATTGATTTACATGTGCAGAGATACATTTCCAAAGCTCATCTTCTTCTTATATTCTTTCCAATGCTTGAATGTATATATATATATATATATATATATATATATATATATATATATATATATATATATATATATATATATATATATGTTTATTATACTGTAATAACCTCAAACCCTGGTGATTGGCTGGGGTTATTGGATTCCTGAAAAATCCCTAAAGAAGATAACACATAACGAAACAACTCATGGTAACGTCAGAGTCGAAAGTCTTAAAGGTACAGGTACACAACCTCTTATCTGTTCAGTTTGTGACCTTCATTTGGATGTGTGTGTGTGTGTGTGTGTGTGTGTGTGTGTGTGTGTGTGTGTGTGTGTGTGTGTGTGTGTGTGTGTGTGTGTGTGTGTGTGTGTGTGTGTGTGTGTGTGTGTGTGTGTGGGTCTGTGTGTGTGTGTGTGTGTGTGTGTGTGTGTGTGTGTGTGTGTGTGTGTGTGTGTGTGTGTGTGTGTGTGTGTGTGTGTGCTTTGGGGGATGGTGCTTCTAAAGAGTAGAAAACAAAGCATTTTGGATGTCGTATGAGAAATCCATATTTATCTTATGTTATAAGTAAGTGTAAAGTATAAGTGTATAAGTGTATAAGTGTAAAGTAATAAGCACATATTATTGGTTCATATATTACTATTGAACTAACAGACTTATCCAGTGTCTAGGGGCGATGTCGCCAGCATTGTTTGTGTGTATGTGTGTGTGTGCGTGTGTGTGAAAGGCAAGCCATAACTCATATCTTCAAACCGAGCCCAAGCCTGCAATCCGTATTCCCAGTGTGTCCATAAACACAGCGGGTGTGGACAGAGCTGAACAGGTAGGGTTCAATATCTCCCTCCAATCATAGAGCAGGAGAGAGAGAGAGAGAGAGAGAGAGAGAGAGAGAGAGAGAGAGAGAGAGAGAGAGAGAGAGAGAGAGAGAGAGAGAGAGAGAGAGAGAGAGAGAGAGAGAGAGAGAGAGAGAGAGAGAGAGAGAGAGAGAGAGAGAGAGAGAGAGAGAGAGAGAGAGAGAGAGAGAGAGAGAGAGAGAGAGAGAGAGAGAGAGACTATATTACAATGAGAATCATATTACATGAGTATTTTGTCAGACAACCTAATTTAATATATGAATTACATAATTCAGTCAAGGGCATCCTGATATCATTGAAGTGCACTACCACATCGACTGTGAAGTTGATGTGAGTAAACATGCGATAAAGTATTTCAACAATAACATTGTTCAAATACTGTCCAGCCTGATTAAACGCATTAACATTAAATCCAACTAGTTGAAAAGAAAAATAAGCATATCTTCCACCAATAGGTGGCAGCACATCCTAAGTATCACTCACGGATGAATGTTGAAACGCACACAGGAATGAATGGCACCACATTCCATATTTAACGTCTTGAGGCCAGACAAGGTCTGTTATTTGATCTCTGACTCATTATCCCTGTTGGTCTATGTATGTCTTTGGAATCAATGCCCAATTTCATTGTTTGCTTTCTATGTTTACCATCAGTAAAAGTCCTACAAATAATGACTTCATTTATTCTAGTTATTTGTCCCCTTTGTTAGAAGATGAGGTGACTTCCTCATTTACCCTTAATTTTATTGTTTTACTGCAATAAGATCTAAATGTTAATGTCAAAAAAAGAGTAAGTTATTAATATGGTATTCTAATAATAATAATAAACAAGTCATTAAATATTCCTTTGTTTCTGCCAGAAATAAACATATGTTGTGTCGATGCTGTTTTCTAGCCATTCTCCAGGGAAAGAGTCTCTCCATGTCCCACATTGTTTGCCCCAATTCCAGGAAGGGTATCTCTGGAAAAACAAGCACAAGGGGGCGAAAGGGAAAGAATTGGTTCTATAGATACCATAATTAAGGAAGGCTAGGAAGGAATACAGCGGTGACACACTACCTTTATCTGCGGTACCCCTACTGTGTGTGTGTGTGTGTGTGTGTGTGTGTGTGTGTGTGTGTGTGTGTGTGTGTGTGTGTGTGTGTGTGTGTGTGTGTGTGTGTGTGTGTGTGTGTGTGTGTGTGTGTGTGTGGTTGTGTGTTAGAGAGAGAGAGTGGGGGGGTCCTACAGTCTTACATCACTCAGTGTGTTTGCCCATGTGAAGGAAATGTTGGAAAATATGTCTTGTCGTTCATTCCTTCATGGGAAGTCTGATGCAAAACCAACCAGTGAGGACTTGAGGGCCCTCAGATAGGTTATGGGGCCCTCAGTGAGGACATGGGGGCCCTCAGTGAGGACATGGGGGCCCTCAGTGAGGACATGGGGGCCCTCAGTTAGGACATTGGGGCCCTCAGTGGGGATGTGGGGGCCCTCAGTGGGGACATAGGGGCCCTCAGTGGGGACATGGGGGCCCTCAGTGGGGACATGGGGGCCCTTAGTGAGCACATGGGGGCCCTCAGTGAGCACATGCTGGGCCCTGTTGTTCTTTCCAATCAGCTCTGTGGTGCTTCCTGAGCGCGGCGTGCTGCTTCCTGTCCCGGGCTCACATTGTTCCTCCATCTGGTCGCTCCAGCTTTACTACGCAACCCCTTAGCTAACCCGGGGCAATGTTTGTGTCTGAAGACTGAAACTGGTGACATCAACGTGGAGTGGAGTCACCCTGTCCGGACTGGACTCCAACAGAGTCCTGGCCGATAGCTGAGTTACATTGGAGTGAACCGCAGCTCCTTACCGGTCCGTCTCGAAAGGTATTCTTCCTCTGGTGGTATTCGGGCTGTAGAAGCAGCTCAAGCGAATAAGGACGTGGCGACGGTGGTACTGGGACTGTTATTTTGCAGCAGGCCCCCTCAGTGTGGTAGAGGAGTGGTCTTACTGATCTAGTGTCTCACCTAAAGCTGGAGGGCCTCATCAGAGCGTTAGACAGAGCGCGCCGGAGTCCAGGACAAAGTAAAGAGAGAGCGCGCAGGGGTCCAGGACAAAGAGAGTGGCGAAGGAGGTGTATTTCAGGGCTGCTCTTCCTGTACAGGAAGTGCAACTTTGGCAACCGCTGGATGCGGTAACGGATAGAAAGTGGTACATTCACTTCTGGCTGGATCCCCATAAGTAGACCTGTTATCTCCCTATCTCTCATTCCTTCTCTGACTCTGCCCCTGGCTGGACCGTAGCCATTTGTGTGGCGCCTCGCCCAGTGGCTATAGGAGAGCAGGATGGACTGTCTGGCCAGCAGGTACCGGCGGGCCTGTTCGAGGCGCGTTGCTCTGGGTAAGTGATCCTCACTTCAGGGGCCCGTGGCATGGGACAGGCCGGAC
Organism: Gadus morhua; assembly: GCF_902167405.1. NCBI lineage: Eukaryota > Metazoa > Chordata > Actinopteri > Gadiformes > Gadidae > Gadus > Gadus morhua. The sequence goes on along the minus strand of NC_044056.1, from coordinate 15,653,757 downwards.
CCCTAGGGCATACGGAAGGGGTGATCAAATCTGAGGAAGGGGTTGGCGTACTGTGTGTTTTGAGCTTAGAGTGCAATCTTTTTTGTAGTCTTATTTTTTTTACTACCTTGATTTACACTGGACTATTACATAAACTTTTTACACTGGACTTACATTGGCAAGGGATTTTTGATGATGAAACGACGCCGAAAGTACTGGTTTTGGAGGCGTGGAGGTAGAAACGCAATGGTTGGGATGCTGTGCTGTTATGGTAAGAACTGAAGTGCTTGGCATTTCGTTACATGCTCAAATGTTGCTTCTCAACAGATGTCAGATGCTTGCAGATTCAAGGATTACATGTATCATAAAGAATTCTTATTTGTAGGCTTTTTATTATGTAATATTGAGTTTTAAGTATTTGTGGTATGCATGGATTTATGTGTTAAGTATTATGGCCTTTGCCAGCAATTGTATACCCTAGCTTTCCATAAACTACACAATGTATAGCGAGGCCGCTTTTGTTCCGATTTCTACGATCTAACCTTTGACGCATATTCACAAATGGCTCCATTACATGGTCCTCCCTGGTCTTTGCACTAACAAGGTATTAGTAGAACATTTCCTGTGCACTCTCCCTTGACTCTTGGCGTCTGATGTCCTGGGAGATCTGCATTTGGTTAATCTCTTATTTTTAACCAAACATTGGGCTCTATTTTCTAAATGTTATTTCTGGCCCCTTCCCATGCGGCCTGCTCCTTGCTTTATTTTCCACTGTTCCCATCTGACTGCATCCCTGGACATGGCGGTTTGAAGCCTGGCATGGTTTCAAGTTTCTAAATGACTTGGAGACGGTATTTCCCCCCAGATTAAAGTGGGCATGTTTGCATCCTTCTTGTTTGTTTAACGTTGAAACGAAAGCTTTGCTTAATACGATACTACCCACACAACACACAATTGAGTACAGTTACCCTAAAAGACTGTTTGATCCATTGAGCCACGCAACAGTAGCTTTGCTGAAATAAATCGGTTATTGAATAATTTATTATACCATATCCTTTAAACATATTCAAATGCTGCCGTTAAATGTGACACAACCAACGATTGAAATGAAAATGGAACCTGCTTATCCGTTTGATTGATAATCGATTGCTGAGATAGCATTGAATAAGTACCAGCATTAGTGTAGTAAGCTACCTCTGCCACGTGAGGGAGAGAGCGTTGGTTGCAGAAGGTAACGGAGAGATGGAGCAGTGGCAGCCTCTAGAGCCAACAGCCTGGGAAAAAAGAGGGACTTGTTCTCAGAGTCCTGGGAAACATGTCCTCCCTCAGCCCCTCAGACCACCACTTGAAGCTTTGGCAACTTCCCCATGTTCCATTACCCAAACCATGTGTGTGTTTGTGTGTGGGTGTGTGTGTCCGTTGAAATATATAAAGCAACAGTAATGTCTCTCTCTCTCTCTCTCTCTCTCTCTCTCTCTCTCTCTCTCTCTCTCTCTCTCTCTCTCTCTCTCTCTCTCTCTCTCTCTCTCTCTCTCTCTCTCTATCTCTCTGCCTTGTTGCTCTTTCTAGTTCTCTGTTTCCCTGGTATTCCATAGTATTAAAGGGAGGCTAATTGAGGGAAAGCAGTTTGTATTCATTCTCTCTGCCAGGAAGGAAAATGCTGGGAACAGCAGCAGAGGACCACCCCATCCCTGCACTACCACCCACAAACACACTCATTGTTTGAATACAGGAAGGCTCCTGTATACACGCCGGGCACGCACACACGCACACACAAATCAGCTGCAGTTCCTGTACAGCTAGGCCAATGTGTTATGTGTTTCTATTAATGTTTTCTCAATGACGGTAAATGACGATGGCTGTGAATCATGCGGAGATGGACAATAGAGGATAGGTGTAGTTGTCAGTCCTGTTAGCTGACAGGAAAACTAACTGATGAAACCCCAACCAATAAACACACGTTCATAGACACACACACACACACACACACATACACATACACACATACACATACACATACACACACACACACACACACACACACACACACACACACACACACACACACACTACCATACACAACCAAACTCACACAGACACACACATACACACAACACCGCACGTACACACACCCTAACAAGCAACACACACATTCAGAACATATCGGAGAACAGTGGGATGCTGTAAACAATAATCCTAGGGGTTATGTTTGACCTTGATGTGGGATTCTACAGGGGGGGGGAATGCACTCCACCAACTGCATTCAGAGGTTGTCTGTATAATCCAGAGCGGTACCGCAAAGCTTCTCTAGGGGGCAGTCAACTAAGCTCTGGAACCGCACCAATACTTTGCCTCGATACCTGAAGCTGAATAAGTAAGATTCCTCTATCACACCCAATCAGTCACATATGAATTAGTCCTTAGTGCTAACTCTAATAATTAACTGGTTTGGAATGTTTTCCAAATGAACCCATATTATGGGTGAGGTTCTAAATGGAATAGGTTATGAATTAAAACAAAAACGATGCAATCAACACTGCAATCCCATACACACAAAGGAGCGGTTTGCACCAACTCAAAAAGAGTTCACAACAGAGGAGGAGTCCTCCTCTGGTTGGGGGTCTCTCACTTTAGCTAATGAAGTCCCCCATGTGTGGGGTCTTGTAATCACTCTGTAACCTGATGGTCTAATCGATCCTGTCTGAACACAAACTGAGCGTTCTGTTCTAAGCAAGCCCAGCTGCCCCAGTCTGTCATGGGAAGAGCAGCCCATTGATTGTGTCTGATGGTGGATGACAGCGCGTGGCCTGTCCGGCCAGGGCTCCGGCCCTCGTTTAGCCGGGCTTGATGGAACGGATCTGAACATGAGCTTTAACCCTAGCCGAGTCCCGGTCTAACTCTCTGCTCCCTCTGTGAACCTATATCGTAACCTACATGGTGACACACTTTCTCCCTCTTTCTCTCTCTATTTTAAGATGCAGATGTATGAGGGTCATTGACCCCTTCTAAAAGGTAGCAGTTAAAACCGAGAGCTGGAATGTGGCTGTGTCTGTATGCATGCATGTGTGTTTGTGTGTGTGTGTTTGTGAGTTAGTTTCACTTTGATCATTAAACACGGCAGGATCAGCGCGCTAGTCTGTCGCGTCGCGTGGTCGCATATGTGTCGCAGTTTCGCACATGCGTTCTACGACGACCCACCCACGTTGAAGAGGTACTTTCCAGATGGATGCCCTTACCCCTCTCCCTCCCCCTCCCGCTGCCCCTCCCCCCTTCCTCCTCTCTCCCTCCTCCTCCTTCTCCTCTTCTTCTTCAAGAGGGGACATGGGACAGGAGGGGGAGTTGACAGCTGTGGATGGTGGGTGGAAATGAAGGATGTGTGTGTGTGTGTGTGTGTGTGTGTGTGTTTGTGTAAGTGTCTGAGTGGGTGTATAAGCATGTGTGTTTGTGTGTCTGTGTCTGTATGTGTTTTGTTTGTGTGGGTGTGTGTATGTGTGTGTGCATATGAGCGTGTGTGTTTGTCTGTGTGTATGTGCCTGTGTGTGTCTGTTTGTTTCTGTGTAATGTGAGCATCCTTGCAGGTTTCTGAAAGTGCCTATGTCAGCGTGTGTGTGTGTGTGTGTGTGTGTGTGTGTGTGTGTGTGTGTGTGTGTGTGTGTGTGTGTGTGTGTGTGTGTGTGTGTGTGTGTGTGTGTGTGTGTGTGTGTGTGTGTGTGGGGGGGGGGATTCACGCTGAGAGTTGCAGCATGTGACAATAGATTGATCTGGGCCTGTGAAGCGACACTTCAGAGCTCTACCACCCAGCAACAAACGCACCTAGCAAGTGTTTTTTAACTCATCCCTCGTACTACAGCCTGCCTGTGTTTGTGTGTGTGTGCGTGTGTGTCTGTATGTGAGTGTGTTTGTCAATTTTAGTTTTTTTTTTTACATACTTGCATTGCCTCATGGCAGTGGTGGTCGCATGCAGCCGTTTCTATTACACAGAAATTCATCAATCACTGTCCGAAAAGGGAATGCCCCTGATTAGTGTTGCCATGGCAACAAGGGTCAGAGTCGATGATTGCGAGGGGCGGGGTAGTTGTGCGACTTATGTTGATTGGTCCTAGAGTTCACTGTATTCTCAGTCTTCTGATTATTCATTGCTCATGCATGTGTGTTCGGAAATGTGGATGAGGCTATGTCTGCATAGAGGTAGTGCTGCTGTGTGTGTGTGAGTGTTTGTATTTGTGTGCGTGTGTGGTAGGGATCGACCGACACAGATTTTTTAGGGCTGATAACGATAACGATTTTCTTTCATCAGCCTTAGCCAATAACCGATACGCCAATACCGATTTTCTTGAGCCGATATATGGAGCCGATAATACACTGGAAATCCAGAGTTCTCGCGAGAGCACAATTTGAATTTGCTCAGCGAGTCACTCTGGGAACGAGCAATATACTTGTGTATATTCTGGGCCTCCCCTGGCCCAGAACATTAATCAATCACATCGATGAATCAATATAGGCGGGCCAAAATCGTTGCTGTTTTACCGACCGGATACGGCAAGAGCTATAGATGTTACAATTGGATGAGAGGAAGAGAGCTGTCTTTTGGTGCAAGCCAAATGATATGTATTAAGGAGTGAGATTATAACACTTCTATGATGTTATCAATAGGATACACAACAATGGATACCTTCCAAGCCACGTGGTTCCAGACGAGCATTGGAAATGACAGATGACATGTCATGGATAAAACGTGGTGACAAGGTCGGGGCTGTGGAAGCTGCTGTAGTTGTTTGTCACCAGACATCAACAGAGCCCGGAGGGCGTAGACGCCCCAATGCTGCTCCCAGAACTGCGTTCCTACTTGTACTGGTGTGTGTGCCAGAGTGTAAGCATGTGCAGTACATATTACTCATCTATTTATGCTTTGTATGTGTGCGCATGCATTCACACCAAGTGTGAGATGGGTTTATTAAATGTGACAACGTAAGAGTTTCCCCCCACACTCTCTCATTCTTTCTCTCTCTCTCTCTCTCTCTCTCTCTCTCTCTCTCTCTCTCTCTCTCTCTCTCTCTCTCTCTCTCTCTCTCTCTCTCTCTCTCTCTCTGTTTTTCACAATACAGGTGTTTTTTTACTTGATGACAACACTTCCTAGTCGTGTCAGCTCTCCACACGATCTCCAAAAATTGTCTCTCTCGTTCTCTCTCTCTCTCTCTCGCTCTCTCTCTCTCTCTCTCTCTCTCTCTCTCTCTCTCTCTCTCTCTCTCTCTCTCTATCTCTATCTCTATCTCTCTCTCTCTCTCTCTCTCGCGCTCTCTTTCCCACACACAGTAGTGTGAAATTAAAGTGAAATTAAACCCTTCAGGGCATTGAAGGGTGAGAGACCCTGAATGAGACAAATTACATATCAGACCTCTGCCTAGAAAATTCACGTTAGGTTGGTTTCCTACCCATCTCCCTCACAGTATGAGTCTGCAGATCCTCTCTCTCCCCTCTCTTTCTCTCTTGTTGCTTCTCAATCTGTTCTTGCCATCATGTCACCAGCCCTTGCACCCCCTCTCCCCTACGGTGGGAGGAGGAGGGGTGGCTTGTATTGTGCGGGAGTCAGCACCTACATTTCCGTCTGTGGTGACTAGGGAGGGGGTTGCAGCAGATGAGCACGGCCCATTGCCCCCCTCCCCCCTCCCCCCACAAACACACACTCCTCTTCCGGTGGACCTCCCCTCTGACCCATACAATAGGGCCGATTGTCCACGCGACTCACACACACATCACAAAGAGGAAGAGGAGAGAGAGACAGGGTGACGCCTTAAGGGATTTAGGGTGTCGAGATTGTTGGTTCCCTGGCTGCATGCGCCCCTCCCAGGGAAGGCGATTCTGTGTTCCTGACGCCGCAGAATGGAAGCACATGGGGTGCGACGGACCGCCGGCACGGAGACACAGAGGATACGTAGCAAGAGAGCGTGAGAAAAAACAAAGAGGAGTCCACAGCGGATTGGGCGAGGAAGGGACCAACCAGTCTGTCTGACTGGGAGGCTGTGTGTGTGTGTGTGTGTGTGTGTTTGAGGGAGAGAGAGAGAGAGAGAGAGAGAGAGAGAGAGAGAGGGAGGGAAGGGAGGATGCAAGGGAAGCCGAGAGACGGCAGTTGAATGCAAGCCTGGACCTGCCGGTTAGTGAGGGCTGGAGCCGGGGAAACAGGGGCGGGAGAGAGACACACACGAGGAAACACATCCATCTGGAGCTGGGAGAGAGAGACACACACGAGGAAACACATCCATCTGGAGCTGGGAGAGAGAGACACAAGGAAACACATCCATCTGGAGCTGGGAGAGAGAGACACAAGGAAACATATCCATCTGGAGAGCCATTCATTGGATATGAATCCCTCCTTTGGACTCTGGACATACGAGCATCAGTGAAGCTTCAGATCTCAGCCAGGTTTGTGATTCTATGTTCCTGTCTGTAGACGTATCTTAGCGTGGGTTTTCAGCAGCTCAGCCCTCGGTTCACACCGGGTGCATAATGCAGACAGAGGCTGATCACTATGCGTTCCTTGGGCAGCCTGGGTTTTTCTCCCCCACCCTAGAGAACCTCCAGTTACCGTTTGGGATTCCCATCTTGGGATCTAACGGACCCACAACAGGGAATGTGGCGTAACAAAGGGCGTAACCAACAATACAACACCATCACAATCCAGGTTCATCTTCACGGATTCCCTAGTGTCTGTATGTCTGTGTGTGTGTGTGTGTGTGTGTGTCTGTGTATGTCTGTGTGTGTGTATGTGAGAGTGCATGTGTGTGTTTGCCTGTGTGTTGCTGGGTGTGTGTGTCTGTGCATGCGCATGTTTGACTTTGTGTGGATTAGTGTATGTGTGTGTGTGTGGGTGCGTGTGTGTGTGTGTGTGTGTGCGTGCTTGCCTATGGTTGCGTTGGTGTGTGTTTGCGTGTGAGTGCCTGCGCAGGGATGTGTTAGTTAAGGTGAGTTTGCATGTGTGTCTATGCATGTGTGTGTGCGAGTATGTTTGTGTGTGGGTGCATGTGTGCGTGTGCGTGTATGCGTGTGTATGTATGTGTGGGTGGGTGTGTGTGTGTGTGTTGTGTGTCTAGTAGCTGCTCCAGCTGCAGGAGGGTATTAATCTGTTCCCAGGCATTGATGACAGAGCTTTCTAGCCAGTGGCTATCTCAGTGCAAACACAAACTTCAAATATAGCCACACACACACACACACACACACACACGCGCGCGCGCGCAAAGACACACTTGTTCACACATACAGACAGCGAGATGACTGTTTGTGTGCCTGCGTTTGTGGTTTGGTAGATTCATGCAGGTGTTATTATGTGCTTGCTGTGGCTAGCCATCACTAAGAAATGAAAGCAGCACATTTATATATATATATATATATATATATATATATATATATATTCTGCAAGGCTGGTAGAAGAAATTCTATTTCAGTTCTCTGAAGGCTGAATTGAGATTGTTCTTCCCGCTATCTCTGCAGTTAAGCTCTGCAACTTTGTCCGCAGAGAAATAATTCCTCCAGCTTAACCCTGTAGCTTCCAGAACTGGCTGTTGTCCCGGCTGCATAAGCAGATCTTCTACTCATATTCATCCACAACCTGTGATCATATATTAATGTCTTGCTGGGATCTGTGGGCTTGTTTTGCACATATGCCTCTTAAGTGAATCAGCTTTCGTGGGTTTTGGGCTTTTTTTTTTTTTGGAAACCCATTTCTTCAACAGCAACAAACTTACTGGAACAGTGAGTATTAGAAACACACATTACATTACTTCAGTTAATTACATAGAGACGTAATGATTTATTATTTACAGATTGAAGATTATCTTAACTACAACCCACAAATAAACACACACACACACACACACACACACACACACACACACACACACACACACACACACACACACACACAAACCCAAACACACAAACCCACACACACAAACCAACACACATTTTGCTTTCGATTTTTTGATAGAAAGGCCACCACAATCAATCAGTGTGCAACTTTATTAGCACCTTGCATCTGTGAGCGCCTCTCAGAGCCTAGAGGCTAGCGGGTTGTGGTGTGAGGGGGGGAGGGGAGCCTGTCCCTTAGGGGGGGAGGTGGTCCCTGTGTCACTAGTAAGCAGGGATGACACAAGGAGGAGACCGCACGTTTCTGAACCGAGGAAGCTAAGGGGAAAAGAGAACTAGGGGAATTCGAACATAATGAAATGTAACTAATGATTAACACAGCCTGTAAACTCCCATCATTGCACACTGACCCGCGCACACTCACTACCAAATCCCAGGTCTGCGGCCCTCAAGGTGTGGGTTCCACTGAGCCACATATAGGGATAGACAGGCTTTACTCAGAGATTACTTCTAGTCTGTGTGTGTGTGTGTGTGTGTGTGTGTGTGTGTGTGTGTGTGTGTGCGTGTGTGTGTGTGTGTGTGTGTGTGTGTGTGTGTGTGTGTGTGTGTGTCTGTGTGTGTGTGCGTGAGAGTGTGTGTTTGTTTGTGTGTGTTTGTCTCCTGCTAAATTTAGAACTTGTGGAAACCTTTCTCGTTACCAAAGAAGAAACAGGAAGGACAAAATAAAGAATAAAAGTCTCTCTCTCTCTCTCTCTCTCTCTCTCTCTCTCACTGCCTCTCGCTCTCTCTCTCTCACTCTTTTTCCCAGCCTTGGCTTAAGGATTCTGCATGCTCACATTCCTCCTTCCACAATGTCAGTTACACACACACACACACACACACACACACACACACACACACACACACACACACACAAGCACATTCACTGGGAAACACAATGACTCCCCTTGAGCCGCATGTTTTCTCTCTTCGCCCCGCTGTTGGATTCGCTTGTGATGCAAGCAAGCATTCATCCCGCTCCTCCATAATGCATGGGCTCCGTCCGGCCGCCATTGTTGATGAGGAACCTCTGTGACTGACTAGTCAGCGGCCGCTCTGTGAGCCCCAACAACATGACTCTTTATGTTCCTTCAGGAATTCTTTCACGACTACATAATCTTTACATGTATTGCTAAATGATATCTGTTTGTTTATTCAAAAGGCCAGCTCCTCATACCTCATCCCTGCTATTGTAATGCTATTCACATCCGAACAAAAATGTAGACGCAAAAGCATGCCTTTTTCGTCACTATGAACTAAATAAATAATAAATACAAAAATAGTGCTTCCAAATATGGGCATGTTCTAATTTTAGTAAAAGGTTGCACCCTTCCCAGTGTGCCATGCAGAATGTAAACAAACAGTAGAGAACACAAAGTAAGATATCCCCATGGGGTCTGTGACCAGACCAGGCCAGAACCAACAATGGGAATACAGCTTGTGTTTACAGTGTCTTGCTCTGTATTTCATACAAGTGACTCTATGTGAAATCCCACACTCATTCAAACACACCGGAACACAGATCCACTGTTTGAACTCTTAGACAAATCAATTTCTATGTTATTTATAAGTTACCAGAGGGAGTGACTCAGATATCCTCCACCCATGATGTAAACTCGATCGGATCTGGGCCCTACCAGGTGACGTGGTTATGCAAACAACAGGCTGAAGGTGTAGCTTCTTTATTGATTGCCGCATCTGGACGACTCCATTCCAGCACCTGTGAGGCTGCTGTTGGTTGCCAGGGACGACCCAGTCGCAGAGGGAGGAGGAGGGGAGAGAGGGCAGGGGTGGGGATTGATTAGACCAGGAAGACAAAATAGTGGAGGACTGGTGAATGGCAGCGCGTCAAAGGACAGATAGGGAGAGACCGAGAATGACCCGTCGATGTTATCGCATACCCTCTCTATTCCAACTATTGATTAGTTCAGTCCAGACTGAGTTCTGTTTCCATCACACTCCTGCATGGACCGTAATTATCTCTGTCTATCTGTCTTTCTCTGTCTCCCTCTGTCTCCCCCTGTCTCTCTCTGTCTCTGTCTCTGTCTCTCTCTCGCTCGCTCTCGCTCTCACTCTCACCATCTCTCTTCATCCCGCCGTCTCTATGTCACCATGCTCATTCTCTTCCTACTTTAAAGAACCTTTTTCAACCCAGTTAAGAAATGTCCCACTTGCTCCTTAGGGCATCAGTGACGTGATGCTGCATGACCGAAAGAGCAGAGCACAACTTCTACCTCTGTTTCCATTCTATTGTTTCCTGTTCTTTGCACCCTTAACCCCCGGCATTCCAATACGTCTGACTCTATTTGTGATTGGTATGAGATGTGTGTGTGTGTGTGTGTGTGTGTGTGTGTGTGTGTGTGTGTGTGTGTGTGTGTGTGTGTGTGTGTGTGTGTCTGTGTCTGTGTCTGTGTCTGTGTCTGTGTCTGTGTCTGTGTCTGTGTGTGTGTGTGTGTGTGTGTGTGTGTGCGTGTTTGTGTGCATGTGTGAGAGCGTGTGTGTGTGTGTGTGTGTGATTGCGTGTGCTTGTGTGTGCATGCTTGAGAGTGTATGTCTGTGTGTGTTTGTGTGTGTGCGTGCATGTGTGTGTGTCTGTGTGTGGAGGTCAAGGCAGGGGTCCGGCTGTAGGGCTGTGTATGGAGCTGGCTGGGGAGGAGTGGGGCCCTGGTGCCATTACTCACGGGCCAGCGGAGCGCGGGGAGGTCGGGCTGGGAGTTTATACAGGCGTGCTGGGACGACGCGCTGTTAGCCAGGACCTGCTGGGGGTCACCTAGCATCACAGATGTCACAGTGAAACACCCAAACCATCTTCACATGGTGTTTTATTTAAATGTGTGTCTCTCATTAATTCATATTAATACTTCTTTGCCCTGAATCATCATCAAGTAGATTGTTTATTCATCTTATCTTCCCTTATGAGCCGGGCTCGGGTGCGACGGACAAAGAGCATCTATCACTGAGTCAGGACTCAGCCAGATGGTCCTCATCTGCTCGCTCGGGCCACCTTTAAAAGGTTCATTGGCTCTTTTAATTTTTCCTCCATTATGTTTGTGACAGCTAACCGTAACTCTTTCAGTAATTGGCCATTAAGGAAGAACAAGAGAATTGGCAAAGAGGGTCTCATCTGGTCTGCCTCAATGGCATAACAAAACACACATAACACACTGAGAGAGAGAGACCCGCACACACACACACCCGCGCTCACACAAACACACTTGATTCTCTGGACAGTGTCCGGACCTGATTCACTGTACACTGTCCGGAGTTCATACTTAAAAACAGATACTGATTCATTCCTTGGAATAAGGACCAGCTGATTGGTTCAGATTTGACCACCTCATTATTACATTATCACACCTCTGACGCATAAACCTCCCCACTCCTTTGCCGCTCCCCCTATTTCACGCTCGGGTCCATCAAGCTTCTCTCTCTCTCTCTCTCTCTCTCTCTCTCTCTCTCTCTCTCTCTCTCTCTCTCTCTCTCTCTCTCTCTCTCTCTCTCTCTCTCTCTCTCTCTCTCTCTCTCTCTCTCTCTCTCTCTCTCTCTCTCTCTTCCTCTTCCCACCCCCCCCCTGCTGAACTTTGGTTTCCTGTGGAACCGGTTAGTGTGGTGTATTGAGGCCGTGGGCGGAGCCAGAAAGGTGATGCTTTGGTTAGGAACACAACACAGAGAGAACAACACAGTGTGGGAGAGTCAACACATCAGACTGCCCATGAAAGAGAACGGGGGAGCTAGTGTGAGTGTGAGAGGGTGCATGGCTTCTTGGATGGAGAGGCACCGCGCACACGGCACTGTGGGGCGGACCAGACCTGCCTTCTCCAGGAACACGTTTCTGTCAGGTACGGGAGGCTGTTTTTCGGATAACGTGTTTTTTTCGGTATTGCTGATGTGATATTGACCAATTAAGGCGATGAGGAGGGAACACGCACACACACACACACCCGCACACATCTCTCACTCATAGGAATTAATAACAAAAATGGTGGTAGGACCGAGAGTGATCGAAAGAACGTTTCGTATTTGGTAGTGCTGTTTGATTTACTGTACTTCTCAATAATGGGCTATATAATAAAAAAAAAAGCTCTGTAAAGCTGAGATCTGCTCGTATAAAATATATAGTAAATGTAAGCTGGACCCTGTAAATATAATATATATATATTATACGAGTGATAGGTATGTGTGAGTGCGTGTGAATGCGTGTGAGTGTGTGTGTGTGAGTGCGTGTGGATGCTTGTGTGTGTGTGTGTGTGTGTGTGTGTGTGTGTGTGTGTGTGTGTGTGTGTGTGTGTGTGTGTGTGTGTGTGTGTGTGTGTGTGTGTGTGTGTGTGTGTGTGAGGCAGGGGAAGTCAGCTGATACTAAATGAAGTTGATTATCATTAATAAAACTTCCCCTCTGGATGTGGCTTAACCAGGTTAATCAGTTAATGTTTAACCGGGTCGTGTTCCTCTCTCTGGCTCTTAACCTGAGGCGGTAAAACAAAACACAGCCTCTGGACATGGAGAGGGAACAGTCAATAGACTTCTTTATGATGGGGGGGGGGGGGGGGGGGGGGGGGAGACACAGACATTTTAAGTAGGACCCAGTAGAACTGGATGAGGCTGGCTACAGTGGGAACGACAAGGCTCTATGTGGTCCCCCGGGGAGAGGTACCATTTACCTTGTATTATGTAAACAAACCTATTCACGCTCTGAGGAATGACATGGGTACTTAAGTTTAGATCACGATTCTGTAGTCTCACTCTTCAGTCTTTAGATCACCCTTCTCTACTCTCACTCTTCAGTCTTTAGATCACCCTTCTCTATTCTCACTCTTCAGTCTTTAGATCACCCTTCTCTAGTCTCACTCTTCAGTCTTTAGATCACCCTTCTCTAGTCTCACTCTTCAGTCTTTAGATCACCCTTCTCTACTCTCACTCTTCAGTCTTTAGATCACCCTTCTCTACTCTCACTCTTCAGTCTTTAGATCACCCTTCTCTACTCTCACTCTTCAGTCTTTAGATCACCCTTCTCTACTCTCACTCTTCAGTCTTTGGATCACCCTTCTCTACTCTCACTCTTCAGTCTTTAGATCACCCTTCTCTACTCTCACTCTTCAGTCTTTAGATCACCCTTCTCTACTCTCACTCTTCAGTCTTTGGATCACCCTTCTCTACTCTCACTCTTCAGTCTTTAGATCACCCTTCTCTACTCTCACTCTTCAGTCTTTGGATCACCCTTCTCTACTCTCACTCTTCAGTCTTTATATATCTTAAGCCTTATGGATCACTGAGATGTGGATACACAAAGAGTTTCACTTTCTTTTGTTTTGACCAATTATGATGCTGGAGGTGCTGGAAGTGCTTTTTTGGCCATTGATAGCGGCTTTTGAAAGGCGCACGGGGAACCAAAACCACATGAAGTAATATGGTTGGTGCTTTAAAGTGCTATTGTCCTGTGCTTAACAATACTACTCCAACAGCTACACTAGCAGACTTGTTCAATTGTGAATGCTGTTTACTGAAACAAATCATATCCTACACATTTCAGAATTGCAGAATGAGATACATAAAATAGAAGTTTATCCTCCTAAACTCATTACACTAGTATCCAAACATACACACTGACACACACGCATTGAAACATACCTATTGCACCCATTCAACCCTTACGGTAAACATACAGTACATCAATTACCACAATATTTGATTCCATATTCCAGCAGCCGCTGAGTGTGTGTGTCTTTGTGTTTGTATCTGTGTGCGTTTGGACCCATAGTATCTCCATGACACGCGCCATGTGAGGAGACAATAGGTTCATGACTTAATGGGTCACATGACCTGCAGGGGGGGTTCTGGAGGGGGCGTCACGTTAGTCACAGATGAGATGATGTGTGTGTTTAGGGAGGGGGAGGGTGTCTAATATACTATGTCATGTATTTGATAATACCTGATACCCTGAATAGGAAACAGATACAGCATATTGGGGCACCAACTAGTGCTTCATTGTGTGTATGAGTGTGTTTATGTGTGTGTGTGTGTGTGTGTGTGTGTGTGTGTGTGTGTGTGTGTGTGTGTGTGCGTGTGTGTGTGTGTGTGTGTGTGTGTGTGTGTGTGTGTGTGTGGTCATGAGGGACCCAGATGGTGGGTGTAGAAAGCTGTGCTTTAATCCCCCAAGCCAGGATATAATACCCTCCTACCAGATACTCTCTTTCTCCCTTCACTCTCACACACACACACACACACACACACACACACACACACACACACACACACACACACACACACACACACACACACACACACACACACACACACACACACACACACACACACACACACACATATATAACACATGCACACAAAAACCCACATAGGACTTTGGATGATGTTGATGGCATGGTCATGTTGTGTTTGCACGCTTTCCCCAAAGCTCTGAAGATTTTCTAGGTTATCAAGCCCATCTCCAGGTGAGCAACTGGTACCATGCTCTAGATACCACACCAGATAGAGAGACGTGTGCGTGGGCGTGGGTGTGTGTGGGTGTGTGTTTGTGTGTGCATGCATGTGCAAATCTGTATGTGTGTGCGTGTGTGTGTGCGCGCGCGTGTATGCCTGTGTGTTTTGGTATGAGTGTGATAGAGAGAGAGAGAGAGAGAGAGAGAGAGAGAGAGAGAGAGAGTATTCCAGACTACTGAGGGAATTACTCACGTGTGGGCTCATTATTGTTTTCACTTGCCTTGCGTTTTCTCCTTCATCTTTTATGTGCATATTAAATGTCTGTGTTTGGAGACTTGTGGCGCTCTGTGGACGATGCCCTCCTTCCTCCTCCCCTCATTACACTCTCCAGGGGACGCTCCTTATCTACACTCTTAAATTATATCCTCTCTCTCTCTTTTTTTCTCTCTTTCGCTTGCTGTGACTCTCTATCCTCCTCTCTCTCTCACTTTCTCTTGCTCTAACCCTCCTTCGGTCTCTCTCTCTCTCTCTCTCTCTCTCTCTCTCTCTCTCTCTCTCTCTCTCTCTCTCTCTCTCTCTCTCTCTCTCTCTCTTTCTCTTTCATCTTCCTTCTACTTGCCATCATGGTTTCCTGCACCGGGGGCAGGGTGGTATTTATCTATTTCCATTGGTGTCTTTATCTCTCGTCATCCATCTATTTTATTTTTATCACTCATTCTAATCTATCTCTCTGTTTTGGTTTCACCGCATTACTTTAATGGTCGTTCCTCTGTGCTAGTGCAGCTTGATCTTCTCTGTGTGATATAAAATGATGTTTAAAAGAAAGTACACTATTTTCCGATAACACTAATGAGCTGAAATCAAAGGATTCTTCCGTGGTTCTTTGAGCATATTGTTCTTTTGTTGTGGTGTGGTCAACAGCTCTTTGATTGTTTTGAATGTTGGATTGGCAGCGTGTTGATGTTGACGTCCCGCAATCGAAGCACAATGAATGACGATGGGATTCACTTTTGGAGTGTTGTGATCAAGATCAAGTATGGAAACATGCTGTGATATAAAAGAGTAGCTTGACGTGGTTAACACACCTGTGTGGTTGGTTTGCTTGCAGAGAGAAGAGGCAAGGCCAGCTGTCAGACCGGCCACATTGAGGAGCCCTGCGTCGCAGTGAAGCTCGAACACACCAGAGGTAAGACACACACACTCACTCACACACACACACACACACACACACACACACACACACACACACACACACACACACACACACACACACACACACACACACATAGGCACACAGGCACGCATGCACGCACCCACACACACACACACACATTTAGCAAAGACAATTACAGCTTGTGCTACGTGTTCCAGTTCCTACCAGACACCCCTTCCTGCCTCTTGAGTTGAGTGGGCGGTGGTTCTGCCACAAGCCAGCTTCCATGTGTCCTAAGAAGGGGATGCTTATTCACTTTACATGCTCGCTATTCTAAACTTTTATGGGCATCGCTTTGCAATTTGATGACTTTTGCCATACCGGTTTAATATGGTTATTGTGCATAATTAGTACAACTGAGTCATTTCACAGTTGGATGCCAAGGGTAAAAATGATGCATAGAAAGAGAGAGGGAGAAAAAGACAACTTGGTGAAGGTCATTTACATCTTGCTACTGCAGAGATAAATCTGTGGTATGAAGCCAATTCTATATTTATAGAATTATACCGTACATGCAACTGTTCCTGTTCCTGTGTACACATTCAAGTAAAAGTTTGACATTTTAAAAGTACATATATCAGCACATCTTTTTAAATGACTGAGAAAAAATATTACTGATTTCCGTAATCCTATGATCACAAATACTTTGTTCTAGTCAGTATTATTATATTATTACTTGTAAATATTTCCTTTTCAGATATCTGTAATGGAATTCCTGATAGTAAAAAAACAGCTACAAACATAAAAATCCCGCCTTGTGAGTGTTTAGCAACTCCAATAGCTGTAGCAAGTTAGCGCATACAAAAAAAACAAAAAAAAAACAGAACAATCAGACTCAAATAGCTTGGACTAGCTTCGACACCTACAAGCATGAATGGTGTAATTGTTGAAGACACTTTTTTGAGATAGGGCTGTTATAATATATATTACATACTATTATATACGCTCCATATGAGAAAAGGGTATTTAATAAATAATAACGTCTAGGATTAATGAAAATATTTCAGAGCACTGTCTGGCATTATAGCAGTGCCTTACGCTAAATAGTTTATAGGTAAATGTTGTTGGCATTTTTTGTTTGAGAATGCGAATACAGGATTCTACCGCTCTTAGCAGTGATGGTAATGTGCGGGGAAGGTTGAGATAAAACAACTTTGGCATCAGTACACTCAGTGTCACACAGGACGTTACTAGATCCGTCTGGGGATGGAAATAGTCCTACGTGCCGAGTCTACAGGATATCGTTGACATATTAATGTCCCAAAGTTCAAAAATACTGTGCAGTACTGTAGTGTTAAGGTCAGGGTTAGGGTTGCTCCGTTACGGTGGGCATGTCGGGGTTATAATCTGCTCTCTGCTCTTGGATTAGGGGATGAGGCAGGGTTAATCTGAAGAAGGTCTGGTGGGGAGGGGCAACAGAAACACATGCTTCCTCCTCCTTCTTCCTGGACGGTCGGCCCTCCTCCCCAGGCTGCTACCTTACTCACATTCACACTAATCCATGTGCAGATGCACGCGTATATGCAATGGCAGCATTATCGTGCAGGCTTTGTGGAAAAACATGTACTTTGTGTGTGTGTGTGTGTGTGTGTGTGTGTGTGTGTGTGTGTGCCAGTCTTTTTCAGTAATTTTCCCACACTGAATAAATGCAAAAGCGTTGTTTCACTCTGACCTATAGAACATCATTTACACTTTGGTTGATTGAACCAAATGAGGAAGAGATCAATGTTGCACTTTGTGCCCCTTCTTCTGAATTCAAAAGTAACTTTCAAAGGTCATACGCCTCCTCCAGTTTCTAAGTAAAATGTGACTTCCTGATTCCTGCAACTTGCAGTTGCACTGACTCCCTTACCAAGAACCTGCTAAAAGGCTAATTAAAATAGCATTCAGTACATTCTTATCAACAGACACCTCTCTCCCCTTTCTCTGTGTCCTTCCTCTCTGTATCTTTCAGATTCAGAAGAGATGTGCGTTCCTCCAGGTAGTCTCAGTCCGGATTCCTGTCAAAAGATAATGGTGCAATAGCCTGCAGTTGCACCAAGACCTTTGCCTATCACCTGCTAGTATGCTTATCGGAATAGCATTCAGTTATTATTCCTTGAAATGTTCGTTGTTAAATCAGTCTGAATATCCGCACCAATATGGATATTTTGTTTTGGTACCAGCTTCTAATGCTCCACAATAATAGTACAAATGGAATTTCATAATCTCTCCGGTGCATGACTAAAGTGATTAATTAGGTTGATGCGTATCACCCCACGTAATCAGCGGTGATACCAGACAGCTGTGGGACGACGAGCAGAATGTCCTAGCCAGATAGACCTGTTGGTCTGTGATTGTAGCATAACTCGCCCATACAGCTCTCTGTGAAAATGAGACAAGGGAGAGGGAGCTAGAGAAAGAGTAAGCGAGGGCATGTGTTAATGCATGGGCATGTGTATGTGCATGTGCGTGTTTGTGTGTGGTATTTTTTTATTTGTTTTATTGTGCACATTCACTGTACTATAGAGTTAACGTTTTTTATCATTGGTTGTTTCCTGTGTTTGATTTGCTTCTACATTAGGCAGATATGGAAGCTGATGTGAAGGCAGCATTATGAATTCATTTAGAAACAGAACATGGGGACTCAGCCCAGTTCCTCAAACGGACTTCTGTAAAAGGTCTAATGCTGTACAGTACAATTTATTATGAACAGTTGTTGTTTATATACTGCTGTCTTTTTTTTGCACAGGCGTATTTATTGACCTTTCTTTTCTGTTGAAAATTTGCTTAGAGACGGGTGTGAAGGAATGCTTTGATGGAACACGTTTGCGCAAAAACAGAGCAGACTAGCCAAGCTCTGGCCTCATATTTGTGTTAGAAGTGGAGATAATTAGATTGCTGTAATGGTGTTTGTTCACTGAGCGCCAAACAGGAAAGACATTAAAAAATGTATTTAGCGGCAGATGTAGTGTTTGTTCGCTCTTCCTCTGGGTCTTCCTCTGAGGTGCCCACTCAGGGAGCGATGAGTCAAAACAATCAGCTCAGAGAAATAATCTAAAGACAGACATGCACTTACAGACACTCCTCTTAGTATAGTTAGATAACAGTACCAGTTATACATACGTTCAGAGACTCCTCTTAGTATTGTAAGATAGCAGTACCAGTTATGCATTCGTACAGACTCCCTTTTGGTAAAAAAGTAAAGCAAAATAGCGTTTGCCTCAGCAGTAACTCTGCCCTGAAAAACACAGCGAGAAGCGGGCGTCATGAACCTCAGGGTTGTGCGCAGAGCATAAATTCAGTGAGTGGTGGTACTTGTGCCACTGTATTTCACCGTTATTCATTTGATCCTTCGCTCCTTGACTCCAGGGAAGTGAAGAAGAGTTTGGTTGTAATATGGCGGTAGTATATAGCACCCAAGTACAGTGACCATGTGAACTGCAGACAGTGCCAAGCAGCTTGGTGAGCCCGGTGCCGACGTGGTGGAAGCCTGCTGGAGTCGGCCCGCAGAGCAGCGCCGCCGCTGCCCAGAGCAACAACGTTCCTCTGTGTTGTTAAAAAGTTTATTTACACTGAACATGTCCTGTGTCCCAATATATAGACCAACACTTCCCCGGCAAGACCCGCAGCAAATGGGAAGTAGATCACATCATAGGTCATACACACATACACACCAACACAGCTCTCCCCCTAGTGGTGCATTGTCCCATCGTCACCGCGTCGCGTCGTGAGGTGTTGCAGGACCGACATTGACTATAACTCCTTGTTCCCTGGTTCCTTTTCTCAGCCAGGTTGAATGCACCGCTGGTGTCCCTGAACAGACATGCACAGGGTGTGGCCGTCCTTAATCACCTCTTCCTGGGGCTGGTTCTTTTGAATAGCTTTGAGGACGGGACACTACTTCTCTGTCTCACCGCGGTCGAAGAAAACACATTATGCAGAGACGGAATCAACCACTGTGTGCGTGCTTGTGTGTGTGTTTGTGTGTGTGTGTGTGTGTGTGTGTGTGTTTGTGTGTGGAGCATATGCAGTGAGGGCCGTACTGGAGCGGGGGGCAGAGGTCTGTGATGTCCTGTTGGCCTGCTTTTGAAGTCTTTCTAAAAGAGGATGTCTGTGTTGGTGTGTTTCTGTGGATGCGTGTGTTTCTGCATGTGTGCGTGTGCTTGTGCGTGTGTGTGTGTTGGAGGGAGGGGCCTCCTTTAGATGTTAACAATCCGGTTCTGGGCTGAGTCACTTTGCTGTGGCTCAACGCACAGTGGCAACACATGTAGGTTTCCCCCTCAGAGGACTCTCTTCACTCGCTCTCGCTCTCTCCCAGGCCGACTGAACCCTTGATCCTTGGTAAGTTGTTCTGCTCTGTCAGCTGATCCTACTACTCTTGACGTCCATACATCTGGGTCTCTCTGTGGGCCCTGGCCTTGGTGTTTGTGTTCAGTCGACTGTTGGTTGGATAGATTAACCATTTGTTAAATTGTGACAACCACAGCAGATCCATATCTTGGGAGATAATTGAATGGGAACTGTAGCTTGTGTCCTCTTCAGATGACATTTCAAAAGTGCCTTGCCTGGTGTTGTGGCCAGTTATCTATTTATTGTATAGTGAAGGCTTCTGGCACTTCAACCAATTTTAGCAAATTAATTAGATCTGGTGCAACTAGCCTATACATTTTATAGATCAGAACATCATCAATAATGCAATTTCTGAAAGAAGTCTGAGAGATTACAACCACTTCTATATTTTGTTCCTTTCCTTCCTCTTTTCCCCATTCCCTTTCCACTAGCTTCTCCTTAATGTAACTCAATTTCTTATAAGAAATCATTAATTCGGCTCCAATGCTTGACTTAAACAGCCAGCCTGTCCTAAAATTAAAGGTCACTTCAGTTTTGGGCCGGTTCAGAGCCTCATGCACTCTGCCTGGGTTTAGCGAACTACTTGAGCTGTCGTTGTTGACATATCAAGGTTTGTGCTCAAAAGCATTGGAGTTGATCGGTGGATCTGCCAAAGACTTGAGGCTTTGTGGACCACTCTGCAGGTCGTTTTGAGGATAGCTGTATTTATGCAAGATCCCAGTGAGACAGAATGTACCATTTTGTCTCAAACTTTGTGGTAACGGTGTTTGGCTGTGAGGTGCTGAAGAGACACGCCTGAGCAGTAATTAGTGATTTTATCAGCCATCCTCACATGCAAGGCCTCCTGGTCAGGCGCGCACAGCATAAAACATAGCGGACTCAAAGCGTGTCATTTGGGAAAACCTAGGCAATTAGATGGACTCGCCACAAGTAAAGAGTCACACTTTGTCCTCTTATTTCCTAGAGAAAACTAAAGAGTGATCATAGCTTGTGAGGTTTGAGTGGTGTTAATGCTGAGGTTCCTTCTCTGTGATCCAAATAAACAGAATAAGTGTTGATGACTGCATGTGCCTTGTTCCTCATTTCTGGCCTTCCTGCGTTATAGTCGGGTTGTTTAGGTGCAAAGATAACCAGAGAAGTGACGTCCTCTGAACTCACACTATCACCATTTGTAACGGGCACATTCAGAGATAGCGGGACACTCTTTATCTGTGAACATGTTGGATTTCATGTTTGCTTTGACCTTCTCATTAGTCCAGGCAACCGGTGGCCACAGGTAGTATCCCAAACGCATCAATGCATTCGATTCGCCACAACCCTCGGATTTAGAAAATATTTGCCATAATAAACCTGGCAAATATATGACCAAGATACTTTTTTGGAACTTTCATATTTCATATCTGCAGACACTTCCCTTAAGTGTAGCTTAATTTCTTCATCTCACTCAGTCCTCTTTGTGAAAACAAAGGCAAGGGGCTCGTTGCCATGGAAGCGAGGTTCAAACTATTCAGTTCATCAAATCTTCCTCTCCTCAACCTTGAATAGTGCTGCATCAGCTTATTGGCAAACTGCTTTTGTATAATTATCATTTCAATATTAAATGGTCTCCTTAATAAGATCATCCCATGCAAGGTGTGTGTGATTATTTTTTTACGTGGGTGTACATGTGTGTGTATGTGTGCGTGTGCATGTGTGCGTGAGCATGTGTCCATGCGTTTTTGTGTGTGTGTGTGTGTGTGTGTGTGTGTGTGTGTGTGTGTGTGTGTGTGTGTGTGTGTGTGTGTGTGCGTGCATGTGTACGTACATGTGTACTCTGGTCATAATAATGTCCATTCACTCAGTGCCAGAATGCCAGGGTCTGGAAGTGCCTCTAAAACAGGGCAGAAGGTGGCCCGTGCTCCACATGCTATTGGTTAGTGAGGAGGTGGCTGTTTCTCACCTTGGGGGCCCATTTAATGAGTGTATGTTTGTGTGCGCGTGTGAGTGAGTGCGTGTGTGTGCTTTTTGTGTTGGCACCTTAGTTAGTGCATGCATCATAAAGAATACTACAGGACTGCTGTTCTGCTCTAGAAGTCACACACACTCCCTTGTGCAGTTTTATGTATTATAAGTTTCTAAATGGGAAGTAGAGACTAGAGCCACAGGAGTTTTAGAGTTAGGGTTACAGTTTGACAGATGCACCGTTAATCATAAACTCAACAGAGGGAGGCAGAGAGAGTTGCATAGGGAGATCGATAGAGAGATATAGAGAGAAAGAGAGAGAGGGAAAGAGAGCGGGGAAAGCAGGCTGTGGGAAATGGACCCTGTGCGATCCAGACTGAGAGCAGTAACGTCGTGTGGAACTTTGTGTCTAGGTGGAGGCGGCACATCAAGGCAAATTACGTACATTATGAAACCCATCGTGGTGAACTCTCGTCACATGTGGCGGCGAGAGAAGCCCAGCACGTAATCAAGGCGCATTCCTGAGGCCAGATTTGGGATTGATCGGTATGGTTTTAGAGGGCCGTTTATAGAAGGGCCATTAAACAGAGCGTGGGACCCGCAGTGAGAGAGTTGGGGAAGTTGGTGTCTTTAATTACAGTCGAGCTATGCAAAATAAAGGTTGAGTCAGTGTGTATGTTTCTTCTGTTGTGCAAGTCTGTGTGTGTGTGTGTCTGTGTTTTTTCTCTGTAGTTTGCAACATTGGTAAAAAAAAGTGGTTTTGAGCCTCAACTCATTTGCAATATGCTGCATGTGCTGTATGCGTGGAGACATATATGCACATTGCCTTTTTTATTCCTCAAGTTCAAGTGTTCCATCTGTTCTTTTTATGAGATTTTCTATCATTAGTATTGTAACTGTTGCAAGACCATGTGTGGTCTCACAAATTGCAGTTGAAAAAAGGCTTATTTTCAATCATTCACAATGTGCGGATGGATGGGTGAGTGTGGAGCCCAAGGCTGCAGAGGCAGTGGACTCGGCCTCTGTGCTTTCAGTCCGCAGCGCTGCACGACAGCTGCTTCTACCAGCTTTTACCCAGCATGCAACTGTCAATCCGCTGCTGCAGTTTACATGGCGTGTGTTACCATGTGTTCTTTTCTGATTTGGGCTTCTTTGAAAGCTCAAATCAGAAGATAAACAAAGGCTTCTACCATTGCTTTGTTAAGATAATGGGTGTATGTTTTTCTTACTTGACATCTTTTTCTTTAAATGTATTTGAAGGGCTTGTTGTACCTTATGAACAGGTCTCTGAAGAGAGAGAGGAACTGGGTTGGAGAAGAGAAGGCATGATGTTGAATGTGACCACAGGTGGGAAACGAACCTAGATCACCGCGAGTTGTATTGCACACAGGGTTGGCCCACTAGCAACTCAGACCCCGAGGACACCCTTTATGTGACGGCTTAAAGAAACCGATGAACCGCTAAAGCTTCGAGACGAGGCTCTGCCAGTCTGTTCTCATGGACTGTGTCTGTGTATCCAACCCTCTTAGCCCACCTGGTCTATCCCGCCATGGCTGCACCAACTAGGGCCATCTGGCTGGTAAACAGCTCGCTGGTGCTCAGCATCAACTGCACTAATAGGTGGATACAAAGTGAAAAGATT
Source organism: Gadus morhua (assembly GCF_902167405.1). Classification (NCBI taxonomy): domain Eukaryota; kingdom Metazoa; phylum Chordata; class Actinopteri; order Gadiformes; family Gadidae; genus Gadus; species Gadus morhua. The sequence goes on along the minus strand of NC_044056.1, from coordinate 15,630,316 downwards.
CAGCTTCTAATTTGAGGCCTTGGGTTTTCTAAGGAACAGCCTTGGGACGCTGCGTCCAAGTTGTGTTATATCTGTGAGAGGGGTTATGAGAGGGTCATTCTTAAGTCTTAGCTCGCCAGAGGATTTGATGACAGACACAAGATGGGCTGGAGACAACATTTGGATTGGACATCACCAGTTGTCTGGATCGCTCTCTCTCTCTCTCTCTCTCTCTCTCCCTCTCCCTCTCCCTCTCCCTCTCCCTCTCCCTCTCCCTCTCCCTCTCCCTCTCCCTCTCTCTCTCTCTCTCTCTCTCTCTCTCTCTCTCTCTCTCTCTTTCTCTTATTATGCATGACTGCCCTACCGCCTTGATGTGAAACTCTCTCATGATTCAAAAAACATTTCCATTGCCAAAGCACAAAAGTCAAATAAGATACAATTGACAAAACTAATTATAAATCTCTCTCTCTCTCTCTCTCTCTCTCTCTCTCTCTCTCTCTCTCTCTCTCTCTCTCTCTCTCTCTCTCTCTCTCTCTCTCTCTCTCTCTCTCTCTCTCTCTCTCTCTCTCCCCCTCCCTCCCTCCCTCTCTCTCTCTCTCTCTCTCTCTCTCTCTCTCTCTCTCTCTCTCTCTCTCTCTCTCTCTCTCTCTCTCTCTCTCTCCCCCCCCCAGGTCTCGGCAGCAGCCCTACATCGTGTGGAAGCCCACCCAGTGTGAGGGACTGTCTCAGTCGGGCCGTTAGTGGGACTTCTGTCAGGGCAAGGGGAGGAGTCAATGGAAGAGGCTCTGCCCACCGAGCCCAGCTGCAGCCTAAACCCAAAGGTGAGGTCCAGTGCTCCTGCAGTAGAGGTGCATTACAGACGCACGGAGGTCCACTGCTACAGTAGAGGGGCATTACAGACACACGGAGGTCCACTGCTACAGTAGAGGGGCATTACAGACACACGGAGGTCCACTGCTACAGTAGAGGGGCATTACAGACACACGGAGGTCCACTGCTACAGTAGAGGGGCATTACAGACACATGGAGGTCCACTGCTGCAGTAGAGGGGCATTACAGACACATGGAGGTCCACTGCTGCAGTAGAGGGGCATTACAGACACATGGAGGTCCACTGCTGCAGTAGAGGGGCATTACAGACACATGGAGGTCCACTGCTGCTACAGTAGAGGGGCATTACAGACACATGGAGGTCCACTGCTACAGTAGAGGTGCAATACAGACGCACGGAGGTCCACTGCTACAGTAGAGGGGCATTACAGACACACAGAGGTCCACTGCTACAGTAGAGGGGCATTACAGACACATGGAGGTCCACTGCTGCAGTAGAGGGGCATTACAGACACATGGAGGTCCACTGCTGCAGTAGAGGGGCATTACAGACACATGGAGGTCCACTGCTGCTACAGTAGAGGGGCATTACAGACAAGAGGGTCCAGTTTTGCTACAGTAAAGGTGCATTAGAGACACACAATGCAACTTGCACGTATGCATACATACACCCACACACGCATACACACTTGCGCGCATACACACACTCACGCACAAATCAACCCACACACACCAACCCACACGCACGCACGCACGCACGCACGCACGCACGCACGCACGCACGCACGCACGCACGCACGCACGCACACACTCAAATGCACAACACACCTAGTGTGTTGTGCATTTGAGTGAAAAAGGTGTGTCCTGGTTGTGGCCCATGAGTAACAAGTGAAGGAAACAGACTAGGGTTGATATCATGGCCATGAATAGCAAATCATTGAGTAGCATTTGTCTTTCACTTATCATCATAGTGGGACATTGCCTGATCCAGCAGAAAGTAAGCCTTGTCTTATGAACGCAAGGTTTTCTAAGCCCGGGCCTCAAAGACGCATTCATATTTAACTAGGTGGTAAAACTGGGTCATGTTAAGTTAATTTAATTCCCCTTAATCACAATTTTAGTCTAATGTGGAAAATAGAACATCAGGAATGTCCATGTTGTGGTCATGACTTTATTTTCCTAACAACTTTATTATGTTAGATGTACCTTTTCTGTTTATTTCTGTATGGGATTGGATAAAGCTCAGTGTCAGTGGTCTGAAGCCAGGGTTTTAGTTGCAATGACTTGTGCTGCCCCCCTGAGTTCAAATTACAACAATGCAGTACTCATTTATGGTTGTCAAATAATAAGCAATCGTTGTCAAGTCAGTTATCGCTAATTTCAGCCAATCACAACCCACAGTTGCAATCCCCTGACCTCCCCCTCAGAGGTGCTATCCCTGTCATGGTTTGCATTTGATTACTCTTCAAGTGCAAGTTCATTTTGAGGCACTCTCGCCTGAGATCTTACACTTTCTCCATCTCATGAATGTGGCGTCATATTAGAGAAAGGGCCTCACTGGAACATCAGCCCGTCCACTGTTGGCTACTGTCTACTGTCTACTGTAATGTCATTGATTTGCCTTGTGATTGGATTTCCATCTAATGATCAAACCTTCGACATCATTTCACCTGCCAATCGTTTTATACCTCTGTTCTCCCTCTGTCCCTCAGTGCCCCCCAAGCCAGCTCACCTGCAGAGCCCGGTGACAGAGTCCCCCTCTCCTCTGGGGCGCCTCGGAGCACCCTTACACACTGCCAGGATGGAGGAGCGAGCCGGGGGAGGAGGAGGAAGAGGAGGAGGAGGAGGAGGAGGAGTATCCCAGAGCAGGGATCGGACCAAAGACAAGCCCTCCAAGGTCCTTGACCTGATCAGCCGCTTTGAGGAGAATAGGTTGGTGCATTGTTTTTTTTCGCGTGTTTGTTTTTGTGTGTGTGTGTGTGTATGTGTGTGTGTGTGTGTGTGTGTGTGTGTGTGTGTGTGTGTGTGTGTGTGTGTGTGTGTGTGTGTGTGTGTGTGTGTGTGTGTGTGTGTGTGTGTGTGTGTGTGTGCGTGTGTGTGTTTAGTATGTGAGCAAGCTTGAAGTGTGTACATTGTGTGCCTTTTGATTTTCATCACATCCTGGTAAATTCCGGTGTGAAAGCCTTTACGGTCAAAGTGACTGTTAAGTGCGTGTTAAGAGAAGTTCCCTAACATCTTTGATATCAAATGTCTGGGTGATTCCTCTGTTGCCCCTCTGTCGTACTGTAGTATTGATGGATAGGGGTTCTAGTCCCGGTCTGCTCTCTTCCCTGATGTATGCTCTGCCTTATTCAAATGGTCCCCGCTTGCCTTCTGCGTCTTACCAAGACAAATTGTCCAAGTTGTACACCCACACGCAACCCAGGGAGCGCTTCTCGTAATGTGCGAGTGACGTCACTGTCGCTGCAAACGCTTTGAGTCTTTCCCCACTTTCACCACCGTTGTTTCTGTCAAAAAAAGCAGAAGTTCTCTGCCCCGTCCAACAGCCTCTCCCTCGCTCAGAGTACTACTTTGCCGATAGTGGTTCACAGCAACAAATGGTATTTGGAGCAGAGATTAGGCTGTGTGACTGGGGCATTAGTGTGGAGCTGGAGGGAGGGGTGCTGGGGAGGTTTGGAGCGTTGGAGCGACCAGAGGAGCAGAGCAGTCCAGGTTCCGTCTTGTGCAGAAGATGTCCCAGAGTAGGAGGGAAGGAAGGGACTCGAGGTAGGACCTTTGAAAGACATAAAGTACACGCTTTATCGATGGATGGCTGCTAGGCCTTTATGGGGGATATAAATATAAAACGTTGCTTTATGGCTGAGATCATCAATGGCTGATAGTGACTAATGTGGTTTTCATGATGTTTCTATGACCTATCTATTATAAGAGAATAGCTAATATAGATTCTAAGTTATATTGCTGATTGAAGTCTGTTAGTGGGCAGGCATCGCGGTGGTGTTTGTATGTACCACGCCCCTGTGACTGCATCACAGTAGAACACTAGTCCAGCTCAGCATGTGGCTGCATGTTGCATCGGCGAGTTACATAAGGAACCATACATTGTTTCACCTTGGAAGAAGGAAACACCTGAATCCTCCTCACTTCATGCTGCGTCTTTGTGGATCCCCTTTAGTTCATACTCGTATGCCACATAGAGGCAGTTCAAGAAACTCAAAACAACATGCTGTGCTTGTTATTCCTCCCAGCCTGCCTGTGAACAGTATAAGCTCCTGGCGTCTCACAGCAGTCAGAGCCTGCAGCCTCTGAGGGAACGACATTAGCCTACTAATATACTAATCTGGCTCACATGCTGGGTGTCTCGCAGTAGCCCAGACAACCGCATTGCAAGCAGCGCTGATTGTAGTGTTACATGGCCGTGACTGCCAAGGCTACAGACGCTGGCGTCTTCAAAAGAACACTGCAGAGGATCACAGGAACCTGTTTGGTCAAACGTGAACTGAATCTATGTTAAATGGCGTCAATATGCTTGAAGAAGAAGTTGGGTGTTCAATATGTTTGAAAGGTAACATCCCACTGGGTCAACATTAGGGGGCTGCTTTAAGAGCCCCAGCAGGTTGTGTTTCACATCCCCGCCGGCCCTCACTCCTCCAGAGCGCTCTGAATATCAGATGTTCCTGTATTTAAACACGCTTCCTGTTTATTACGGACAAAGAGATACACGGCAGGGGAATTGATGATAAGCCTTCTGCGCTCACAAGCTGTGACTGCAAGTTCGTTGGTGTAGCCGTTGTTTGGTAGCGTAGCGCAGGACGTTGATTCAGAATTACCGGCAGCCTCTAGAGAAGGAGGATTTTCATTGTAGAAGGAGGGGAATGTCCCAGGACTGGTGGACCAGGAGACGCTTCATCTAATGTACGGGACAGGTGGGTCAGAGAGGGAAGCAGCTGCACATTCTGCAACACAGGAAGCACCCCACCGGATGGTCATATTGTGTGTGTGTGTGTGTGTGTGTGTGTGTGTGTGTGTGTGTGTGTGTGTGTGTGGGTACATGCGTGTTTGTTTGTGTCATTGGGAGAAATCCTTTTTCATTTGTACATGGTTGTGTGTGCACTTTTGTTTGCATGTGTCACCGGAGTGTGTCAATATGTGTGTTTGCGCATGTGTGTGCGTGTTTAACCAGTGTGTGTTTGTGTGTGTGGGAATTGTGTGTGTGTGTGTGTGTGTGTGTGTGTGTGTGTGTGTGTGTGTGTGTGTGTGTGTGTGTGTGTGTGTGTCTGTGTGTGTGTGTGTGTGTGTGTGTGTGTGAGTGTGTGTGTGTGTGTGTGTGCACCTATTTGTATGGATACATAAGTAGGATAACGGGAAGTTTGCTGGGACCAGCTCTCCGTCCTCCTCCCTCCTCCAATCCCTCCTCCTCTCTTCTCATCCTCCCTGTTTGTTCGAGCCCTCTGCTCTTCTCCCCCCCACCCTCCCCCCCCCCCCCCCCCCCCCCCCCCCCTCCCTCCTCCTCCCCCTCCCCCTCCTCCCCTGCTCACACAACACCTCAGTCCTCTCCGACCCCGGGCCAGCGCAGGAGGAAGTGCCTATTTGACATGTTTTATTTTTAACTCTCTAACACGTTGCCCTCACTCCTCACTCGGGGCTCGCTGTAGCGCCTAACACTGCTCTCTCCTGTTTCCCGGCTTCTGTTCTGTTAAACCTGGGAACTGTTCGCCCGTAAGAAATCACAGGTTGCTTCCCCGCCAAGTTGACGCAAGGTCTCCGCTAGCCGCCGTCCGTTTCTCTTAAAGGGAGTGTTGAAGCGTTAGACTCTCTCTGCTCGGCGGGCTTCCTCATCGGCCCTTCCCCCTGTGTCTGCAGCAGTTCAGACGTCCGGAGGGAAGTGCCGCCGCTCAAGCAGATCAGCCGCACGGCCGCCGGCAGCCCCGCACACCGCAGCCCCCTCAAGTCGCCCGACAAGTCGCCCGACAAGACGCCAGAGGGGACGGAGCAGCACGTGGACCCGGGACCAGCCTCCGCACCCCCCACGCCGCGGGATGCCCTGAGGCCGCCCACCAACGGGACGCTAGCCAAGATGGAACAGGAGCTGGAGGAGAACGTGGACGGCGCGGGAAAGGCCGAGGGCGGGGAGGAGAACCGCCACGCCGGGAGCAAGTGCGTCAAGGGGTTGGTGAACGGAGATGCCGTCGGCAAAGCGAGCGTGGAGGACGGCGAGCGCACCGATGGGGAGGGGTCAACCCCACACAGGACGGAGGAGGCTGGGACTGGGAACGGAGACCAGGGACCCGAGTCGGACGTGGAGAACGATCACAGAAAGGAAGGGGTCAACACGGAACCCAAGGTAAGCGCGCTCCTGTTTGCTCTCTGGGACATTGCTTCTTCAACTAGGGGTCAGGAGGACCCAGAATCTGTTGTGATCCCGTTGGAGGTGGATTGAGTCCAGACAATGCACAGAAGGGCTGTCTCAAAAAGAAAACAAATCCCGGTGTCCTCTGAGGTTTTCCTTTCTCGCACGTCTTGAGATTGAAGAGTTTGCTGGAGGACAAAGTTGCAATTCATGCACACAATATTCATGAAAAACAATCAATGAACATCGTGTTACTACAACTATACGGCATATAATTAACTCATGATAATCAGCAGACACACTTAATGGAACTTTAAGCAAGTTTTGCTTCCATGTTATTGCTACAACAGGACCTTTAGGAATCTTGTCACCCTGGTGCCATGTGTATTTATATCTTGTGGCACATTCTACACTCACTAGCTGGGGCCTCTCACAGACAGTGTTCCCTGTTGAAATGAAAATGGTACCGACTTCCCTTTTCTGCTTGTTCTGCATTTATCTTTCCACTGCAAGTGTTTCAAAGTTCATTTGGAGTTTCAGTTTGAGCATGGTTCTCTAGTGATACAACACACTCAACAGTAAAGGTCATTTTTTATTGTCCTCCTTGAAGATACAACAGATGTTGAGGGCTCCTGGCGCGAGAGCCCAGGAGCCCATGGTACAGATGCTTTTCACCGATTACAAGTATAAGCAGAAGGCTGTCTTTACTGGCTTCCCTTCCTCAGTTCAACTCACATGCCAGACCATTAGAAATGTGTGTGCTTGTACATACATTTCAGATGTATGGCCTCAATGGATGCATAGGGTTATAAACCACCGCTACATGAATGTGTGTTGGGACTACAGCATCCCTCACCTCTGAATCCCGCACCCTAAGTGCTCAGTATTGAAAAGGTTCTTAAAGGGTGCCAGTTCGGAATGTAGATGTGTGCAAGGGTTAAACAAAAAAATGATCAGGGCAAAACACATGTAGACATTTGAATCATTTCCTTTCGTTCAGCCTCACACTATAACTTCACAAAGCATTACCAACAACCCTGTAAAACAACTCACACATTACAATGCTGTACCCTGACCAGTAGCTAACAGGATCTGTACCTGGATTCTAACAGGAACTAGCAGACGCACAGTTCTACCATGTACTGTCATCTAGGTTGTATTCATCTATGCGTTTGAATCTTGGGGTAACGCCCACTTTCAGCACATTATACAGTCCACAGAAAATAATGGATATGAAACTATTTCTCTATTTCTTAACACTGGCCGCTGAGACTTCTACTACAGACCATTTATTTGAAGCAGTTGGTTCATCCACTGATGGAGGGAATGGCTCTAAATCATTGTTCTATGGCATCAAATTAGGCCGATAAAGAAATCAACAATTGATCCTGATTACTTTTCCAGGAAACCAATGAACAGAAGCTGTTTAAGATCGCCAACGAGCTGCTGAAGACAGAGAAGGCCTACGTGGCCCGGCTTCACCTGCTGGATCAGGTGAGGGAGAGACAGCTGACGCCCCAATACACAATCTGATGACACATTAGTCCAGTCCACTCATAGCCCAACAATCTGATGACACATACATAAGCCCAATTACAACATAACAATCAGATGACACATAAGCCCAATTATATCATAACAATCTGAGGACACATTAGTCCATTTACATCCTAACAATTGCTCTGCATTGCTCCATTGCTCATTTCATTTCATTTGATGGAAGTAAAATGACAACACTGGTTAGCCTGACTGTTGACATTGCATTTGGTCTAACCCTAGCCCCCACTGTGTGCATGTGTATGTGTATATCCATTTATAATATGTATACTATGTGTATGTGTGTATGGATATCCACATATATATAGTGTAACCACTGCCCCCGATATATGTATGTGCACATGAATATCCAATCATTGATACGTGTTGTTCTGCTCTCTAGGTATTCAGTGCAAAGCTCATGGAGGAGGCAGGTAAAGGGACGTTCCCCGTGGAGGTGGTGAAGAACATCTTCTCCAACATCTCCTCTGTCCACACCTTCCACAGCCAGTTCCTCCTCCCAGACCTGGAGAGACGCATGGGGGAATGGTGAGCCCACATACACCCTGGTCTGAGGCAGGAAGCTGAGCCAGAGGACCCCTCCATTAGCAAAATGGGATTAAAAAAGACGGATCAAACGCGTTAAATCTTAATAAAATACATGTTCTGCTTTCATAAGACATTTGCATTGGAGAAACACAGATTTAAAACAGATTGACTTCATTTTTAAAAAGGATTGCAGATGTATTTATTCACTACTCAAAGTAGAATAGTGTTTCTGCAGAACACTATTAAGGAACTAGGGTTAGTTGAAGTTAGCAATCGCATCACACAAAAACGCTAAAAACAACCCCCCTCTCTTTTCCCTGCAGGGAGTCGACACCTCGCATCGGAGACATCCTGCTGAAGCTCACGCCCTTCCTGAAGATGTACGCCGAGTACGTGAAGAACTTCGACCAGGCCATGGAGCTGCTGAAACAGTGGAGCGACCGCTCGCCGCAGTTCAAATCCATCATCCAGGAGATCCAGGTTAGTCAGACGCATTCAGTCTCGTTCAGGTCGAAGAATAGAACATGAACTGAGTCAGTGGGGGAGATCACGCCTCATCCGACCGACCTGGCTGATACAGGGCAGCCAGTAGGCACCAGAACGCACACCGCACACTGACAGTAGAGGGTCCAGGAATGAACCAGGCAGATGAGGGACCAGGGTATGACTCGAGGGCAACATGTTGGTTCATGTTGGTTTGGCTTATCATGTCCACGTTTTGATAAGATGTTCCCGATTTGTTCAACCGGTTCAAGAATCACAACGATGTAAGATCTATATCTGTGCGGGCCAAGTCACGTTCATGTCCATTGGAAGGACTTGGTTCCAGGCCGAGAGCGTTTATACAACCAATGTACTGATACATTTGTTGTTGTTTTCTGTCCTTGTTTTGGGCTGGGCAGTGCCAGGAGGTGTGCGGGTCGCTGACGTTGCAGCACCACATGCTGGAGCCGGTCCAGAGGGTCCCCCGGTACGAGATGCTGCTGAAGGACTACCTGAAGAAGCTTCCCCCGGACCACCTGGACCGCAGAGACGCAGAAAGTAAGAGAACACGCCGTCCCGCTGCCCCGCGTGGCCGTCGGGCCGGACTCGGGCTCAGGAGGAGATCGGTGGGGATGCTTATAGGTCTGAAACTCTTTATCAACACCCTTTTTCTGTCCCTGTGTGCGCAGAATCACTAGAGATCATTGCCACGGCAGCCACCCACTCCAACAGTGCTATTCGAAAATCAGTAAGTTGACACAATTACCGATTAACGGAAATTAATGGAAATGAACCCTCATAGCCATTAAAACGTCTATACACGCTTGTTCAGCCAAATCACACATAATATTCTCATTGCACTATTATGAAACTAGCATGTTAAGCAATTAACTAATCAACTCTCAATGTCATGTCAGGACAATCTGAAGAAGCTGCTGGAGATCTATGAGATGCTGGGAGAGGAAGAGGACATTGTCAACGCCTCCAACGAGTTCATCAAGGAGGGCCACATTCTGAAGCTGGCGGCCAGGAACACGTCTGCCATGGAGAGATACCTCTTCCTGGTGAGAGACCCAGGCATTACTCACGTTCACAGCCGATGGACATGGTGATATGGCGACGTGGCAGCAGCGCACAACTCAATGGAATGAAGGCGTTCATTCATGGGAGTTATGCATATGCGTCTTTAGGACAACATTTACACATTCACTGAAAATAAATTGATATTAAAGGTGATCATTCCTATGAGGCTGCTACAAACCTTTTAACAATAAAAACCTACATGATGGAATGTCATGTTTCCGACAAAATCAATATCAGTAAAAAAAAACTGATTCAACATGATTAATTTCGTGATATATATATCTAAATGTTCAAAGGTTTGAACAATATGTATCCATGCAGCCGACTGTGTTGAAGTATGCTTACCATTGTATTCAAAGAACCTAAGTGTTGCACACTGCTCCGTTGCTTAGTACCTGATAGGACATGAGAGATTCAACTGATTCATGGTCTTCTCCTAGCTCAACAACATGCTGCTGTACTGCGTGCCCAAGTTCAGCCTGGGAGGCCCCAAGTACACCTTGAGGACCCGCATCGGCATGGACGGCATGAAGGTCCTGGAGACCTCCAACGAGGACTACCCTCACACCTTCCAGGTGTCTGGGAAGGAGAGGATGCTGGAGCTCCAGGCCAGGTGAGACATACCTCCAGGGGAGGCTGGCCGTAGGGGCGTAGGGCTCCCCCAGCTAGAGCTACCACTGGTGTTCATACTTTAGTCTGGAAAAATTATCTGAACAATTTGAACTGAACATATCTGAAAAACGACTGATCCCTTATCCACTTAAAACACATCTCTATTCCATCTATAACACATCCCTATTCCACTAAGAACACATCCCTATTCCACCTATAACACATCCCTATTCCGCCTATAACACATCCCTATTCCACTAAGAACACATCCCTACTCCACCTATAACACATCCCTATTCCACTTAGAACACATCCCTATTCCACCTATAACACATTCCTATTCCACTTAGAACACATCCCTATTCCACCTATAACACATTCCTATTCCACTTAGAATTTGGCTTTGCCGAGACCGGAAATTTATTCTGATTTATTTGACTTTTTTCGTTTCTCCAAGATAGTTGGAAAAACGAGCAATCGCAACAAAGTCCCAACATTTAACATTGCACTGTTCTTATTCCACAGCTCAGAGCAAGACAAGGCGGGGTGGATAAAGGTAATGCAAACTAACGTTTAACGGGTTAAAGACTTCTGATACCTCACGCAGCCGAAGACTCATGGCTTTCTCCTACGTGTGCTTCAGGCATTACAGGAGACCATCGCTGTCTTCCAGCAGAAGAACGAGTCGTTTAAGACTGCATCCAAGGAGGTGGAGGAGGTATCGGTGAGTTCTACTGACCCTGTGTCTCCCCCATCCGTCCCCCCCCACTGTGAGGGTACTGACCTGTTGTCACTCCTCCCACAGACAGCAGAGCTGGGGAAGCGGGCGCCCCGCTGGATCCGGGACAACGAGGTGACCATGTGCATGAAGTGCAAGGAGTCCTTCAACGCCCTGACCAGACGGAGGCACCACTGCCGGGCCTGTGGCTATGTGAGTCCCGTCACTCTGGAAGGAGAAGCTGCGGCCATACTGCTTAGATCAATATCTCCTGTAATAGGGCTTACTCGCTAGTTACCATGACATTGAGCAATGTGCTATACACACAACCTAAATAGGAACAAGGAGGATTTCTCTTTCATTGGGCCTTATTTTAACGGTCTGAAACGCAAGTGAGAAGCGCCAAGCGCAAGTAGCTTTGTGGGCGGTTCTACGGCGATGTCGATAGTTTACCGGCGCGAAAAAACCAATGAGAGTGCCAGCTCCCATCCCGTTTAAGAGCCATGAGCGCAACTCTGACGAGTTGATATTTTGACAGCGCGTCTGCAGTCTCCGATGAGACGGATGCACATGCATTACAAACTTCAAATGGCTCAGTTTACGCCCAAATAATATGGCCTAATTCACACATGGAAAAAGGTTTTCTGCCAAAACTTCAGAAAGAATCAAATAAATTTCGGCAAAGAAAACTTAACACACATATGATATGCGGTAACTGGTTCTTTTTAATGATTTACGCAATACATTATAAACATTGTTTCTTATCAGTATTGTATGCATTATCGTTATCGACTTGTGTTCCTAATATGCATGTGTCCCCCCGTTAATATACATTGCCATGGACTGTATTATGCGTTACGCGTTTAGTTTGCGTGTGTGATGGACGCACACACGCGCGCCCGCATTCATTCATTCCTTTTAACACTCACTCGCGGTAAAACAATGATTTCTCACGATCAAATACTCATCAATCCTAAAAGTTATGGGCATGTACACGATCTCTGTGTCAAGAAAATATGTGTTTGCTTTACGGTGTTTGCAGATGCATTGATTTAAAGTACAACTTATTACCGATGTGTCAGCTGTTCTTTCCCAAATAATTCACCAAGAAAGAGTGGCTAGGTGCTAGATGAGAGAAGCAGAGTGTATGCGCGAGGTGCACAAGGAACATTATGTAAGCGCCCTTAAAATAGCATCTGAACAACGCGCCACTGACTTTAAACCAGGTATTTCGTGGATTGTGGCGCAAGTGGTTTCTGAAACTGCAAAATAGCGCCAGGGAACATTTGCGCCAGAACAAGCCTCCTCCTTTCGCCGAACCGCCCCTTGGGGTGCAAGATCATTCCCTAATTTACCGACACGTGGCGCAGGAGGGAAAAGAACGCTCTGCGCCAGTTGCAAACTAGCAACGACACATGCGCCAGTGAGTAAGTCAATTGCGCCGGATGCAAGATAGGGCCCATTATCTTTAAAGCCGACCCATAATTACAACAATCAGAGGTCTGATGAAGCACAGATGATGCTGTGGGTCCCTCTACCTTGATTGTATTGCACTCTAGGTGTTTTACTATGCCCTGAAAAGTCAAAGGCTAAGTTGTATTGTTTATAAAATGAATGAAAAACAAAAAACATGGACAAGCCCAGGGTTGACCATGTGATTTGATGCACAAAGTGCTTCGATCAAACCCGGTGGTTTTCTGTGGTCCGGTGTGCAGGTGGTGTGCTGGAAGTGTTCAGACAACAAGGTGGCTCTGCAGTACGACAACAACAAGGTGAACAAGGTGTGCAGGGACTGCTTCTCCATCCTGACCGGAGAGGAGCCGGCCGAGGGCAAGAAGAAGGGCATCCTGGAGGTGAGACACACGGAAACACACACACACACACGCACGCACGCACGCACGCACGCACGCACGCACGCACGCACGCACGCACGCACACACACACACAGGCATGCACACGCACACACACTCACACATACATGCACGCATACATGCATGCAAGTGCACAGACACACACACACATACCGCACACACAAACACATTCATACAACAAAACCTATCTCAAAGCATGTAAGCTAAATCACACACACACGCACGCACGCACGCGCGCACACACACACACACACACACACACACACACACACACACAGTAGTGCATGCACACACACATGGACATTCAACCTTTAACTGGAACACACACAAAGAGTCCGTATTCAAGGCTGGGTCTGGCTTACATGGGAAAGGACCCAGACTAGATCACATAAAGGTCTCTCGCCTTGTCTGGGAAAGGCTACCAGTCAGGCTGAGTTTGTCTGTAGTTGGCTTATGGTAACTCTTTGCTTGTGATCCGTGTGCAGATCGGGGCAGGCCAGTTTACAGGAAGCAGCATCATGTGCGGCTTCCTGCAGTACAGTGAGAAGACCAAGCCCTGGCAGAAGGTGTGGGGTGTCCTCCCCGAGAAGGAGTGTCTGGTGCTCTATCTCTACGGAGCTCCGCAGGTGATGACATCACCACACACACTGATAGCGTGGACTCATGTTACACGTTTTGTTATCTATCGGGTATCTGGAAATGTTCTTTATTTTAAAGTCGAAGTGAAGCACCTGTTTATTTACTTTATTTTTCAGCGTTCACCCAATCACTAGTCCAACAATAAGCCTTTAGATTACTAATCAAATCTAAAATTCCTCCAATCAGAAAACAGGCGCTTCAACTTGTTTTGCTTTATATTTGTTTCAAGCTGGTCGGTTGGTCGGAGTAGCGCTTTGGTACAATATCTCTAGAAAACACTCAAGAAACAGGGAACAAGGTATAACCTCTCTCATTGGCTGGTTTCCATTCCCGCCAAGAAGTTCTGCTTTAGCGCAGCAGGACTGCTGGATCCAGCTGTCAACTAATCTCTGATCCACCATGTTGGGAGTCTACACGTTGTCAATTTGAAACCTTTACAGACCGCTTTTTACTGTTTACTCTTGTACCAGTATGTGTTCGCTGTTTATAGCCAAACGACAGATCCCTGCTTACACTGCATCACCAAGGCTACCGTGAGTAGCTGTGTGTTCATGTTCTCCCTGACCCTGACCCGCAGGACGTGAAAGCCCAGTGCACCATCCCCCTGCTGGGCTACTGCGTGGAGGACAGCCCCCGGCCCACCGACCCTCCGGCCAGCTTCCGTCTCTCCCAGTCCAAATCCGTCCACAGCTTCGCCGCTGAGTCGGAGGAGCTGAAGCAGCGCTGGCTCCGGGTCATGCGGCTGGCGGTGACCGGAGAGATGCCGGAACGACCGTCGTCCGACGGGAACGGGACCAGCATGGACGACAGCATCACACAGGAATCCACCGGCAACGAGAGTTCGTAGCTGACGGGTCGATCCGGATCGACTGGGATCGCGCGAAAATGAAATAGGATGCTGGATCGCCAAGGACATAAAAGAGTATGAACTCCATAGAGGGTTAGAGGGAACATAGAGAATATCAGTGCTGGATACTCCCCCAACCTCAACCTCCACTTGGATTTCATAACCAATCAACACTGTATAAGTGCTGAAACGTAGGAGAAGACATTACCTGGTACATCAATGCTAGGATCGGCTGCAGCGAGAGACTTGCAACTTCACATACGGACGTGTGACTACAGAAAGCTGTGAAATTGTGGTCACACACTGAGCTTCTTGCTGGTGCTCTTGAGAAGCTGTGTTCTGCTGATGGAGCCAACTTGGCTGCCTCGATCAGTAGAGGGATAAAGTTTCCTCTTTCTTTGGACAAAATGAACAGATGTGTTGTCTCCCAACATTCAATGAGAGTGTGTTCCCAGGCTTGACGGAGTTCTCCAATCATAGAGCTAGAGATCACAATATTAACATTGTTATCATCATACTCTAAAACTAAAGAACTGCACCGACTCAGTATATTACAACTCAAGGGATATTCCGTTACCTATTGGCTGGCCTTGTAGTTAATAGGATTATACTTTTCAAAGCGTAATTTAGTAATCCTGCTCATTGAATTTAGAAAACAACTTTAATTTGTATGAAACTGATTATGGAGACTGTTAATTTGGGCGTTGGAACATCGTTTTTGGTAGAACAACCATCAAGAGGTCTGCGGGTCCTTGTCGTACTACGGAAGTACACATGCAGATGGGTATTGCTGATTCAAATAGAACACGGCGATCCTCTCTCCCCCCAAACGGTTAACATCTGAAGAACAAACAGTTTGTCTTCACTCCAGCAGACGGGAGCGTCTGGGGAGATGGGTATTAGGGTATAATTATTAGAGTTTCTGTACTAGATACGCATAGGATGAAGGTCAAAGTACGCTTTGATTCCGTCGTGCAGCACAATCAGAGAGTTTAGGGTATTGACTTAGTGTATCCAGAGTGTAAATGCTGTAATTAATTGTATTATTTAAAGTAATTTATAGACGATACCGAGCATGGTCGTTTAATATGAGTAGCACAAGCTCAGTTCCTCACTCTGCCAATCCAGCTAGGTTCCTCACTTACCAGGACTACAATCCGCCATCCTAAGTATTGCCGATAGAAAGCAGGGGAAGTCATGGAAACGAGGTAAATGTTAAACGCTCAGTGTCAGTGTGTGTTGCATAACCCGTTCCTATGACCACATTTCCACCCTGTGTTCACTGGTGGAGGTCTGCGAGCCGTACCTGATGGTCCCCCCGCGGTCCAGAAGGAAATCAGAGCACAAAGTACCCTGGATGTGAAAGCTGAATATAAAATAAAACACGTTTTAGTTTAGCCATCTTTTTTTATGTACACAGTCCTTTACTTCCCCCCCTAAAGGTTTGAAAATTGATGCACTTTACTGTCTATGAAGTGTACCTTGTAAAAAAAAAAAAAATTAAAAGAAGAGAAACTATTAATGGTCAACCCATTGCTTTACCGGCTCATTTAAAAGGATGACTTTCACGGAGCAACCACAAGCAACACTCACTGGTCATGACTAGCATTATCTTTCACCAGCTAGGTTCTGATGCCTTTACCCACTCTCCTGGGAGCTGAGCTGCCTTCATTAGCATGCAGCTCATAGCCCAGAACAGCTTCTACACGGGAACGTCATTCAGCCGTCCTCTCAGGCCCAGGGGGCCCCCATCCCTCTGAGTGATGACAGCCACTGTAAGCCACAGGCCCCCAATGCACCAATCTCACACACACACACACACACACACACACACACACACACACACCTTTGAGAGAGAAAGCAGCATGGATATCAGCTTAAGGGAATGGCATGCATGGTTGTAATTCTATGGAAATAAACCCATTCGTTTTTTATTGGATGAAAGGCAAATGCCATTTCAGAACATTTACAAACAAGAACATTGAAGACAATTAAGAATTGTATTGATTTTTTTTGGCCATGTCTAATAACTACAGGTCATAGTTCCTACTTAAAGCTAGTGTAGGCTGTTTGCAGAAACCAGCCAGAGTAAGCATGATTTTGAAAGAATCCCCCCCCCAGGCCTCCCACCATACCCAGTCCCCTACTAGCTTGCTAGCTTTAGCATAGGTGTGCCTAGCTTTCTGGAATACGTGCAGGTAGACGGGTAGTTAGGCACAGACAGGAAGGACGGAAGAAATTGAGAATGTGATTAGATTGCTTTCGGGCATGTGTACACAAGCACAAGCAGTTAATCCATTTTAAAGTTTATTTCCAAAACAAAGAAAAATACACAAATATATAAACCATAATAGCAATCATACCAGAAGCGATAACAAATGGTCGCACGTCAAGTTAAACGTCAACTCTGTTCAGTTAGTTATTTTTCATACGCATGCTTGATACGTGCAAGCTGCATAGCACTTAATCACATCAAGTCATTTAATTATCTCGTCTGGAATCCCACACACACATAAGATGCATGATATAATACTAAAGAGCACAGGTTCAAAGGTTGTTGCTCAGCGCCAGAAAAACGCTCCATGGCAGTCGTGCCTCCACTGGTGTAGGCGGGTGTGGTTCCTCTGCGCTTCAGAGAGCGTGTTGAATAAAGAGCCGAGCGGTGGTCTCAGTGTCCGTCAGTGTGTGCCTATCCCCCAAGAGACCTCAGCTCTTGGTGCGTCGGAGGAGGCCGCGGATCCTTCGGACCAGGGCCTGGATGAAGGTGTAGCGGGAGCGGACCTCCCCGTACAGACCCTCCACCTCCAGCAGCTTCCTCTGGAGAGCCTCCCCGAAGCCCGCTGCCATGTCCGCCTGGAGCTGGACCCCAGAGCAACACACACACACCATCAACCACACACATTATCAACCACCACACACATTATGAACCACCACACACACCATCAACCATCACACATCAACCACCACACACACATTATCAACCACCACACACAAACACCATCAACCATCACACATCAACCACACACACATATCATCAACCACCACACACCATCATCAACCACCACACACACACCATCAACCATCACACACACACACACACCATCAACCATCACATTTCAACCACACACATACACATTATCAACCACCACACACCATCAACCACCACACGCATCATCAACCGTCACACACATCAACATAAATCACTACACACACATCACCCTTTTTCTTCCTACCTGATCGAGATCCTGCTGGCTGACTCTGGACAAACCCAGGCCACGCCCACTTCCTTGCAAGGAGTCTACAACAACAAATGAAGGAGAAGATAATCACACACTAGCACGGTGACCTAATAAATCCAAGGAAACTTTGAAGTACAGCCCTGTAAGACTACGGTAAATGTAAAGCTTTGATCTTTCTCTAGACTGACTCTAGACTCTTCTTACCATCGGCAAAGCGAGATCTGAATGAGCTCGCTCCAGGCAACAGGGCATTCTTGGGGTCCGACGGGGTGCAGTACATCAGGTAGTACTCTAGGTGGCGCCACAACACAAATAGGCAGGTTTCAATGACATCTGAGGGAACCCAAGTCAAGGTGTTGCAACAGTTGGATTGACAGCTCAAACTTCAAGCGACCCTGAAATTATTTGAATTTGCGACATGCTTCAGCAGTCGTTCACAGGTGCTGAAGCAGTAAACTGTAGACCTAACGTAACCGCACATTAGCATCCGGAACAGAAGGGGGGGGGGAACATCTGTCTCAAGAGGAAGAAACGTCATGTTGTACTACATTACATAATGCAGACGAGGACCGAGTCTGGCCCTAGAGTCCTGGCTCAGAGTGTGGCCCCAGCCTGTGGTTGGCAGTGGACCCACAGGCTGGGTGCTAGGCAGAGTGCGATGAAGGATACAGGAGCAGAGGGCCAGCAGCTTAGCTCGGTTGTTGATGAGCTGGACCAGGCGCCTCTTGGCGAGCAGGCTCCTCTGGACCGATGAGATCTTGTCCACGCCTCCAGGGCCTGACACCAGCCCCTGGCACAGCTGCAGAGCGCAAGCACATACACACACAATGCCGTTCAGCATCACCATGGACAACAATATGCCGTATGCTTCGTTTCAGGATCCCTGACCCTCGGTCCTATGTCGGGCTCACCTCCTTCAGCTCCTCGGGGGGCAGCTGGGCCAGGCCCTGCAGCTTGCTGAGGCTCTGGCGGTGGCTCTGGTGGAAGCGGGAGAAGTCGGCAGCGCTGCTCTTCAGCAGGTACAGCACCAGGCCCAGGCTGGGCACCCGCGAGGAGGCGGCCGCCGGCAGCGCGGACGAGAGGTCTGTCCCAGAAAAACAACCCGGGATCAACGGACGGTTTGGAGCACCGGAGAGCCAGCGAGAGATGAAGGGAATCTGAATTCATTTAGGCCCAATCCCATTTCTACCCCTTACCCCTTCCCCCCTTGTTTTGAAGGGGTAAGGGTAAGGGGTAGACATGGGATTGGGTCTTATTCTCTGAGGGGTAAAAGATTACACATCAACAGAACTTTGGAGAATAACTTAAAAGGTTGGATACCGA
The DNA here is from genome assembly GCF_902167405.1 of Gadus morhua. NCBI lineage: Eukaryota > Metazoa > Chordata > Actinopteri > Gadiformes > Gadidae > Gadus > Gadus morhua. The sequence goes on along the minus strand of NC_044056.1, from coordinate 15,611,256 downwards.
TAAGTGTATCTGATAATCAATCCCTTTGACGGAAATATGAAATATCCGCTGCTGCCCTAAAACAATCACATGATTGATGTACTCGTCGTGGAAGACATAGTATTTATAACAGCTATGTAACGGTCCCTTGCTTCATGACTGTAGCACTCCTTCCAAGGCCCCGTGCTGGTGACCCCTGCCTCCCCCGCCCTCCCTCTGGCCCCCTGACGGGCCTCCTTGAGGCTGACCTGCTCGCGCTCCGTCCCTGCCAGCCGGCTCGCTGCCAGACGGGCTGAAGAGGCAGATGGTGAACTGGGCCTGCGCCGAGCTCTGCAGCAGCAGGGTCTGGCAGTACTCCATGATGTTGGCACACACCTGTGAATACAGAGCGGCACCGTGAGCTCAGCGACCGCAGGGAGGAACTGGAGAGCTGGTGACCATACCAAATGGGTCCAAGATGAACGGTGTTCCTTACAGTCATTAAATGTAGTTTTATTACACCAGGCTTTGTACTTTATGCATGTTTTTATGGATATTCAACATCTCAATTGAGACATTCATGGAGAGATTAAAGTTGAATTAAATAAGGATTGCTTTTGTTTTAAATAGCTTTCTTATTGCCCCATTTATCCATCAATTTTCCATTTATTTATTTTTATGTTACATCAGGAAAAATGAGCCTGCTCCCAATGGCCTTCCATGAATAAATAAAGCTTAAATAAAATAAATATGCAAATGTCTTCCAGTAACTGGTTGAGCCTTCTCTCTATCACCCCAACCCTGCGTTCACACCAAAAGATGCATTTGCTGCCCGAACGCGTTGACGCCTGAGTTTTGCGGTGCGTCAAATCAAGTTTTGCGGCGCGTCAAACTTTTGACGCGCGTCAAAAGTTTAAATATTTCAACTCGAGCAGCATTTGACGCGCCGCAAAATACGTGAACGCGCCCTTCGCCCGTGCCCGGCAGCGGGCACGGGCATGCCGCGCCGCAAATCAGATTTTGACGCGCCGCAAATCAAGTTTTGCTGCCCGTTTTCTCGGCAGCAAATGCTGCGGCAGCAAAGCAGCTTTTGGTGTGAACACAGGGTAACACCACATTGAGTACGCTCCAAATGTCATCTAGGAAGGTCTTCAGGAAGGAACAGCCTGCATGACCCCTCCGCAACAAGGTCGCTCCCTATGAACCCGAGCAGGCACACCACGACCGACCCTCTTGCATCCTCTCAACCCTCCCAGAGCCGGCCCCTGCCCCCTGGGGCTCCTCCCCTCTGACCTGCTGCATGGCCACCTCCATCTCCTCCCTCCTCTCCGCGGGGTCTCCGGGGGCCGCCGCCTCCGCCTGCTTCAGCAGCCTCTCCCGCTCGCCCCCGGCCAGCCGGCCCAGCAGAGACAGGCACATGCGCTGCGGAGACACGGGTTAATGACGGCTCTGAGCGCTGCTCACCGGGACCACCGAGGGTCAGGTGGGCCCTTTGTTGTTTTTTGTGATCAGTTTTTTATTTAACGATTTATGCAACAAACAGATAGACATATAGAAAACAGTTAAGACAAATAAGACAACACACAACACAACATTCATCAACACGCATACACCCCCCCCCCCCCCAAACACACACACCATGGGTCTGGAGTAGTGTGGATGTTTACGTGCATTAGCATTGAATCTGAGGTCCGGAGGGACGAGCATTTTTGACTATACTGGCAATTCAGCACGAGCAGGGGCAGAAACCCACCTGGAACCTGTTGATGTGACCCTGGAACTCCATCACCACAGCGCTGTGGACCTCCCCGCTCAGCTTGAGGACTCCTGGAACACACACGAGCTAACGTCATCACAACTGTACAACCACCGCCTGTTTGGTCATCGTAGCCATAATAGTAAACCTTGTTTTCCTCGCCAATATTTATTATACACGGTAAATGGAGACCATTGAAAATGGGATGAATAAGAAAAGTAAGACATGAAGCCACAGTCTCCGGTCGTCTGTCCGGCCCCAGGTGAAGGCAGAGCGGCGGATCAGTGGGATGCTGACTGCAGCAGGTACCTGGTAGGGCCGTCTTGCTGATGATGCCTGTGAGCAGAGAGAGCTCCTGCAAGGCCCCCATGCTGAGCTCCTGACAGCGCAGCAGAGACTGGATGGTGTCTGCGTGGACGATCAGCCACTGAAGGACCTGCACACACACACACAAACACAAACATGCACATTTAGCAAATTGCTGTTTAAAGAGCTCTCCCCTTAGGTAACAAATGTTTTTTTTGCGAATGTAGGTGTAAATAGCACAAACGACATCTAATGAATGTCATTACATTTTGCACCAAAAGGTTATTATTTATAAAAGGTAAAATCATGCATAGGTATTTGTCCCAGGGATACATTATGACCTTATGAGCTGTGTCTCTGCATACCTGTGGCGCTCCCTGCTGGTGGTTCATGGTGGTGGACGTCAGGATGATCTGGAACAGCCTGAGCGCGGGCAGAAGGATCTGGCGGTAGCGGTCCAGCGGGCTAGGGATGAACCCTGACGGGTCCCTCATGACCCTGGCACACAGAGAGAGCCTTGTTTCAGACACAGTTCAACTGAAGCGCCTCGCTAAACGCCAGTTACAATTTAACAGAAATGGACACACGTCGTTAAAAAGGTGCTTTAGGTTGGATCTGAGAGCAGAACGTAATGTTGTGAAACAAACAACCTGTGACTGACAGACAATATGACTTCCCCAAAGACCATCGTGAAAGAGATGGCCAATGGGCTGGAATGGCTCGGCCATTTCAAACTAATTACTCTCAATCTACAGTGCTTCAATATCACCTGCACACCTTCAACAGATTTATGTAAAGCTTTCTAGAGATGAGGATCAGTACAAGCCTCTCCATGGAGTCTATACAGCAGAGGGACACATGCACGTGGTCTGAGTGCCAAGAGCACAGGTGTGTGTGTGAGCGCCATCCCCTGACCTGTGTGCGTCGCTGTCCGGGAGCATGTCGTACACCTGGCACTCCATCAGCTGGGCCACCAGGCCGCAGCGCAGCAGCTCCACCGCGCCCTCGCTCGTCTTGGCCACGCGAGTCAGCAAGGCCTGCACACACACACACACACACTTTTAGGGTCCAAGACGTAGCTCTTGAATTTAGCATAGCTGACAGTGACTATTGGACACGGTTTAATCACTCACACACACACACACACACACACACACACACACACACACACACACACACACACACACACACACACACACACACACACACACACACACACACACACACACACACACACACACACACAGGTGATCAATTCATTGCTCGGGTCTGCCAATATTCTGAAAGGTCCACTCAAATCAACTCGTTTGAAACACACCGTTTCCAAGACAAGACAATTAAGCGCATGCGTGTGAGTGCCTGCATGCGGGGGGACTGAGCGTGTGCGTGCTCAGCCTCACCATCTTGCTCTCGTAGATGTACAGGGGCTTGAGGAGCGGCGGCTGGGGCGTGAGCAGGCCCTGCAGCGCCCCGTCGTCCTGCCGCAGGCTCTCCACCAGCACCCTCAGGTAGCCGCTGTTGCACAGGTACAGCAGCCACTGGCTCTGCCGGTCGATGGACAGGATGCGGTCCAGCACCGCCAGGGCCAGCATCTAACGGGGAGCAGCGAGCAGAGACATGAGGCCCGGGCCCGCTGGACCATTCTGTTTAAAGCCCGGTGTGGTTTGGGTACGCAGCATTCTAAACTTGATGGATAAGATTGTATTATAAAAATATATGTTGATCCACAGGTGACCCAGCACTGATTGAGCCACCCCCATTCGTCCATCACAAAAATCACCCCTAAGACTCTTCCCCCCTCTCCCTTCATCTAGATGCTTTTAAAAGGTTTTCATGACCATTTATTGATATGGCGTTCGTTGTTTATTACTTCTGTATTTAATGTCTTATCATGTAAAGGGTCTTTGAGTATGGAGGAAAGCACTCTGGGACTGGGACTTCCCATCAAACCCAGCAAGGACCAAAGAGGGGCGTCGCTGCAGGGTATGTGAGGCTGGTGGGTGGGAATGGTGGGTGGGGCTCATACCCGGCCTATCTCGTGCCCGTCACAGGCGTCCCGGCACACCACCTCCATCAGGGCGGTGCCGTAGCTCTCGATGATGGACAGGTTCTCCCTCTGCAGCTTGGAGAAGCTGTCCTCTGGGGCGGTCAGGCGCTCCCACATGGACTTCCCTGGTGGAGGGAGAGAGAGTGGTGAGGTCAGCAGGGGTCAAAGGTCAGACCGTCTCTTAACAAGCTTCAATCATTGATTTAAAGGGCATGGATTGCAAATCATTCATCACAATGACATCACTATTATGGACGCATAGGAGCAGGGGAAGGTTAGTTATAATGTTGGTCGTTTTTGTTCATCGTTATTTGCCTTTACCTGAGACATGGTTTGAAACTGCTGAAGAGTGTCTACTCTACTGTACCTGTCTGTAGCGTGTCGGGCTCCTCTGGCTTCTGGGCCATCTGGAGGTAGTAGAGCAGAGCGCCATACAGGTGGGCTCGCAGGCGCTGGAACCCCCCGCCTGAAGGGGGAGGGAGAGGTGGTAAGGAGACCGCCAAGTAGACCGCCGGGTAGTCACGCGCCTCTGGATTCACACTCTGCAGTATTGCTGCTAATCGCTTCTGATTGCCCTTCGTACTGAATCAACAATAAAATTTGAGTTTAACATCAAAAATGGGATTGAAATTTGATATTTTTTATATTATTGTTTAGATTAAAAGAAATATATATATATACATCACATCAAAAAGCTAGACATGACAGGTAAACAAAGGGTTGTCTTTTAGGTGACAGATAGAAACGTGCTGATTGTTGATTTATTTTCTGGCCCAACAACAGCAGAAGGTTCCTGACCCGTGCAGAGGATGAAGTCGAGCATCTTGCGGAGGATGAGGTGCAGGGCGGAGTTGGCGATGGAGGCGAAGCCCGAGGACCCGTCCCCGTCCAGCCCCACCCCCTGCTGCTGCTCCGACAGGATGGACTGGCTGAGCTGGGCCGCCAGCGTGAAGACCGCCCCCGCCACGATGGGCATCAGCTCTCCTGCAGCGTCCTCCGATAACACCTGGAGAGCACGGGGGGGGGGGGGGGGGGGGGGGGGGGTCAGATCACCTTCTGCACAAACACATTCATACGCAAGCCATGGTTCCTAAAAGCGGCTCATTAGCTTGTTTCTGTACGCTCCATCTTTCCTTCAGTGGTTGTTGGATACTGTATCTATGAAGAAAAATGAATGAGCATTTCTGACTGCATTCACATTGACACCATTTAGTTCACCAGGTTCAGAAATACCTCCAGCTCCCCCCTAAATACCCCCAAACCTCCTCCTGAAGTATCTCTCAACCCACAATACCACCTCCTCCTGAAGCCATCCCCCATCCCACCGTCCCCCCTCTTCCTCTGCACGCCCCCCCCCCCCCCCAACAGGCCCGCTGCGTGCCTTGTCGTGCAGGTCCAGCAGCAGGTCTCTGATGATGAGCTGCCGGTCGTCCGGCGGTATGAGGTCGGCGGGGCAGGCGGTCAGCAGCGTCTCCACCAGGCCCCTCCAGGACTGCAGGGCGTGGCGCTTGGCGTTCAGGCTGCGGCGCACGTGGTTCCTCTCCACCACCTGCTGCAGGATGGAGTTCACCTCCTGGATGCACCGCGGGAAACGGGGTCAGCGGCGGGTGTAGCTTAAGCTACTTCTAAACGGAGTCAGCGGTGTATGTAGCTTAAGCTACTTCTAAACGGAGTCAGTGGCTGGTGTAGCTTAAGCTACTTCTAAACTGAGTCAGCGGCTGGTGTAGCTTAAGCTACTTCTAAACTGAGTCAGCGGCTGGTGTAGCTTAAGCTACTTCTAAACGGAGGTAAACTGAGGCTACTTTTACGACGAGCCAAAAGTACAGCCCGTCTCAAGTGAGGAAGCTCCATAGATGCACTTAGTTGTAAGGTTTCTTGGCCAATGGAATCGCAGCACTAATGCCTGGTAGTGTCGTTTTTTAAGTCAATTTGCATTAAAACTGACTTGAAGATGAGATTAATTAATAATGAAACTATGTTGCAGCTCTGCTTGTGATTGCGGGATAATGCTGGAGGATCAGCAGTTATTCACTCACCTCCATCAAAAGTGGCCTCTGACCAATGGCGGCCATTCCTTGAAGGGCGTTCACTTCAGCAACCAGCACGCGATGTAACAGCTATGACCGACATGTACACATTGAATCAGTACAGGTCACATTGCATTAGTTTCTATCTTCAAAGCGAAACAACTACCATCTTGTCAAGGGATCCCTCACCTTGACGTTGCAGACCGTGTGTCCCTGCTCGTTGACGTGCTCACAGTTGGTGATCACCAGCTCGATCTGAGCGCGCTCAAAGAAGTCGAGCTGCAGCAGGTCTGGGATGTCTTGGCTGAACTCGATGGCGTCCAGTACACACAGCAGCTTCCTGCGCACTGGGAACCATGACAGACGAGTTGTTGTTATCGGGAAGGAATAAACTGTGAGAATAAAAGCTACAAATATAATCATTGCAGTGAGCCTAAGTGCTGCACACCTTTTGAGGCCGTGTCGAAATGGAGAAAGCCGCAGACTGATCTGGTCTCTTCCTCCATTCCCAGCTCTCCATCAACTACGAGGAGAAAGTAAGGGGTTACAGGTGACAACGGTATGGACTGGCTGATTGTGGAAGTCGGTGTTTGTGTGTGTAGGTGTGCGTCTCAACATGTGCGTACTGTGTGTTATACGTGCGTGTGAACGTACCATGTGCTGTGTGCGTACCAGTGTGCTGAATGAGTGCGTGTGAGAGTGAGCGTGAGCACACCCGTTTGCTGTGTATGTGTACGTACTAGTGTGCTGTATGTGCACGAGGGAGCGTGCGTGGGGGCGTACCGGTGTGCTGTGTGGGGGGCTGGTCGTCCAGCAGCAGGCTCACGAGGCGCTGTGTGTGCGAGCGCTGGCGGTTGAGGGAGGTCATTCGCAGCTCGATGGCCGCCGTCTTCATCAGCCACGACATCTGGGAGAGAGCAGCGATCTGGTTGCCTGATAGAGAGAGAGAGAAAGAGAGAGCCGGCCGAGGGACAAACCAGGGACAGGTCTTACACAACTGACCCGGATCGACAGGATACATGGGTAATGTGAATTGAGCCGGGAGGAAGGGGGGAGTTTGGCCTCACTTGGCAGGGAAAAGGGCATGTGCTGCAGGTGAGAGAACAGGAAGTCCTGGCTGGTCCTCAGGTAGCGCATGGTGGGCCCTGACGTGTCCGAACAGGCACACAGCTGGTAGATCACCTTCAGCAGGAACACAGATCACCCTCAATTTAAAAACGCTCATATTCCTCTTTGACTACATCCTCGACAGGCGCGCTCCAGACGGATGCCAAACAAAGCTCCACATGTGACGAGGTTCTTTATGTCGGCGGTACCTGGTAGCAGAGCTCAGCTAGGTGAGGGGCCTGCTGGCTGAGCACCGGGCCGGACCTCTTCTCGCTGCCGCGCTGCAGCAGACTCAGGATGGCGTGCAGGCAGCTCCGTGGACATCCGAGCACACCTGGGGACACACAGTGCGGGTCAGCCCTGCGGCTCCCACAGCGACACTGGGGTAGGGAGTGTTTCAGCGTGAAATGATAAATGAAAGGCCAGCTGGTGTCAGACCTGGGTCCTGCAGGTTGGTGGAGGAGACGGCTTTCTTGACCTCGTAGCCCAGCAGGTACAGTGCCAGGTTGGGAGGCTTCAGCTCCAGCGACGTCATCAGCAGGTTCAGGATGTGGATCTTGATCTCGTGCCGGATCCTCGCCACCTTGTTTTGCGAGTCTGTTTCTGAGTAGTGAAGGACAGTGTCTAGGGATCAGCGTGGTTCAAGATGGACGTGAACAGCTTGGAAGTCTGGGAGGTTGTTAACGTAAATACAGATTTTTATTTGAGAAAAACGAGTCCAGTATGTCATGTTACAGAGCATACTCCTGTTGGCATTCAGGAAGCTCCCATTAGTGGCTGGTACGTTTCTAAAAGACTCATTCTAATTATGATGCGCATGAATAGGAAGGGTAACTCACCTTCTTCCTTCTCCACCGACTCTTCTGCCTCATCAATGTCCAGACATTCCACGAAGCCTGCCATGAGTTTGTCACTTACAGCCTACAAACATTACGAATAAAATCAAATTATTATACGATGACTCATTTTTTAAATGTTTTTTTTATTCAAAAGTTATATACGCTGCTCAACATATCCACTTAAACAAAAGGGTTGGATGCATACCGGGTCGTGGGTGAAGTCCCCCACCAGCCTGATCTGGATGTTGGGGTAGCGGGCGACGTGACGAAGGATCTTTGCACTCTGGAAGGCTGCCTCCGGGTTGGAGCTGCTGTGGTACAGATAACTGCCAGGGACACGCACACACAGCCGCGCATGAGTACATGTGATGTTGTTTAAACAACAGGACCCCTTTGCTTCAGGGACCACTGTCACGGAGGGCTTCTGAGGGGTTCCCACCTGGCTATGTTGACGATGTGGTCGGCCCGACGGGTCTGAGGACTGACCCCCTGGAGGAGCTGCTCCAGCGGGGAGACCAGCAGCGAGGCCTGGCTCTCCCGCAGCAAGTCCATGAACACCACCTCCTTCTGCAGGGCCAGCTCCAGCAGGCACAGGCAGTGCAGCACCGCCGACTCCAGGTGCTTCTTGCCTGTCGGGTGGAGCAGGTCCGAAGGATGAAGAAATTTAAAATGCATGATTTTGATTAACTCCTCCAAACTTCTCTTCGGTCCAGAGGTCAGACAGGTGATCTTCTTAATGACAATGTTTTTATGCTCATATAAAATTGTTTGGCTTTACTCTGCCTTACATTGGGAAAGGTCAAACTCTAACTACTACTTGAAGATGAGCCATGGGAACGTGATTAAAAAGCCACAGCAGGTAAATCAACAACTCCAAGCAGTTAAGTGCTAGTGAATTAACGTGGGAAATGAGGCGCAAGCCTTCTTACTGGGTCAGTACACTGTGTGCAGACAAAGGTGGTCAGAATGTGAATCCGATCTTGAGGAAGGTTAATGCATGCAGGGCAGCATCTGTTTGCCCATCTTCACCCCACACGCTACACACAGCTCCCCTCCTTCTCCCCTCCCACTCCTTCCCTCCCCCCCTCTCACCGGGGAAGGGTGCGTAGGTGTCCAGCTGCCGCACCCCCTCCTCCAGCAGGCTGAGGCAGAGGGCCAGGGTGGGCGAGTCGTTGAGCAGGTGGAACATGATGCTGTGGCCCGGGGGCTTATGGGCCGGCACCTGCTCCCCGTGGAGCTCCACCATCTCCTGGAGGAAGTCGGCGGGCTGGGGCTCATAGTCCCGCAGCAGCTTGTGGAACACCTCCAGGACACCGTCGGCCACCTCCCACTGGCGGGGGCGCAAAGGGGGTTAGGGTCCTGCCACGCTAACAACGATACCTTCAGGAGGCATCTTAAAAGGTCCCACGGCATGCCACCCGGTGCGGTGTGATTAGCCGCTACAAGCCGTTTTGGAAATCTGCCCCTTATAGATGTGTGCTGGATAGATCAGTCTACCAGCCTACCCAGTGAACCCTAGCAAACGTTGCTCATCTATCCGTCACACATCTAAGTGGACACGCCCACCTGTGATGTCATAAGGGGGAGATTTTCAAAACGGCTTGTAGCGGCTAATCACACCACGCCTGGTGGCATGCCATGGGACCTTTAATGCGTTGTCCACTGCGCACACGTGACTGAGGAAGAACGCTACCTTCTCGGCGGCGTGGCAATAGGCCCTGGTGGGGAAGGGGAGGAACACGGCGTCCCGCAGGAAAGTGAGGTAGGGGTCGAACCCTGGCGCCCGCAGTCCCGCCCCCAGGTTGACAGGCAGGCTGCTCTCGACCAAGGTGCTGATCAGCTGGCAGAAGGCCCGGGTCAGAGGGTATTCCTCGCAGCTGGACTCGATCTCGTTGAGCTCCACCTGGGGTGGGCGAGAAGTACAGTCAAGAGCTGCAACACACAGAAGTTCCCCTCATCTGTCCACAGAGATTCACCAGCAGGATGTTGTGTTAATATGCAGTCAACATATTACATTGACAGGTCCTTGTCTACAGCCTGTGAACATCATTCAGCAATTTACTGTAATCTATGAAAAAAATAATGATACACTTGGTTGGTGAATTTGATATCACAAACCAAGTAAAACAATGTTCCCAGATGTAATCATACCTCAATGCCAACCGCCTGTCTCTGTCCAGGTATTCTCACTGTCTGGAGGATCTGGAGAACCATAGCACATCACAAGGACTTAATGACAATCCCAACGCACACCTGCTATGAAATGAGGATGCCTGTATGTACATAATGCGTTCCTGCCATAGTGTCATATATTATGAAGTAAAGAATAACCAATAGCACAACGCAAAAGGAATATCAATGAGGTACTCTATAGACAATTGGACTGAATAAAACACTGCAACACCTTGAATGTAGGATGAGTCTATTGATATTATCCCCACAGATCAATAAAGAGGAACAGCAATGACCACTTTACCTGGGAGTACTCCAGGGACTGCCAGAGGGAGGCAGCGATCTCAGGAGACTTGCCGAAGGCAGCCAGGCAGCGTAGGAGCTCCCCCTTGAGGACGGGGGGCACGCTGCACTGGAGCAGGCCCAGGACCACTACCACCGGCGTCCACTGGGGGTGCTCACACAACGCCAGCCGCGCATTCTCACTCTAGCAGACCAAGGAGGCACACACACAATGCATTGAAAAGAGCTGAAGGGATTGGAATCAAAAACAAGTTGACAGGCATGTGTTGGACCTCAAGGCGCTGCATACAAAGTATGTTGACAAGGAGAGCTAATGTACCACATTTTGAGAAAAGTTTGACGTTGAATGTATTTGTTTCAACATATTCATGGAATAATCATATTCAAGCATAATAGGCAATTGTTATAATGTCCATACTAGTTCTTGTTGACGAATGAACATTTTCAAATGTTTGCAATTTAAAAAACGAAAGCAGTGCACAAGGCCGCCCGGCGTGGACAGGACGGGCCATACCCAGGTGATGATGGTGGTGAGCAGCTCCAGGTAGGAGGTGAGCCCGTCCACCTCCCTCTGGGTGATCCCGCGGGTGGGCGGGTGGCGGTAGAGGTTGGCGGCCTCCGGGCTGGGTAGGTCCCGCCGCAGGTTCTCATAGTACAGCATCAGAGAGTGGAACAAGAGTTCCCAGGACACCGGCCGGCCTGTCATGCCCTGCATGGTGTCCCCTGGGTGGTGTCGAATACAATATCATCAGAAAAACAATACATACAACAATCACATCTTTCCCATGTTGTTAAATGCATATTTACATAAAGTCATTCCAGGATAAACTACATGCCATTTAATTTGAAAAATCTAGTAATATTCCTCAAATTGGCCCGTTTATTTAGATTTAAACCTGCAATATGGAAATTTCGTTTTTTCTGGTCTTTCTTCCCGCCCCCCACTGTGTGAAAGTCTGAAGACGGCGGTAACGGAAAATGATATAGCTAATGCTATGACTGTTATGACAGCTCCAGCTGCTAGAGGTTGCAGTGGGAAAACGTATCCAGTGGAGGATTAATACAGTCCCCCCGAGCGAGGCCTTACCATGAGTGGCTCCGTTGGTCTTCAGCAGGCTGAAGCAGTAGTGGGAACACTGCGGTCCGTTGGCCAGACCCTTCAACATCCTCAGGTAAGGGATGACCAGGGTAGAGGGGAGCAGGTCTCCCATCTGACGCACAAACTTGGATAGCACCACCTAAAGGGCAGGAATAAAGAAAGCATGATGGGAAAGGGGGTCAGGTAAGAGCTGATAGGCAAGTTAAGCGGCAACTCAATTATAGTGTGTCATGGATAGGTTTTTAGTGACGCTGGTAAGCCCAGCTCATACCTGTTTATGCGGGGGTCTTTGCAGGGCCATGCCCAGATACGAGCCCTGCAGGTTGGTGTGATGAAGAGACTCGGTGGGAGCCCAGAACTCTAGACCGAGCTCCAGACCAAACGGGTCTTTGCTGTAGAACTCACCGATCTGGAAACCAAATTTCGGCAAAGATAGCAAGAGATTGATTACAAAGCAACATTTCCACATGGCTGCTGCTAATCATGACAAAATAACTGAGAACTCCATAATTGAACTTGATTATAAACTCAGAAAGAGCCAACTACAGCCAGCTGTCATGGGCTTTGAACCTTGTTCTATTGCCTCCGTCCTCTGACAAGAAGAAAATGATGGTGTACTTGTTGTACAGTCACTCTTTGCAGTATTGCAGGCTTTATCGTGTGAAAGGTTGTGCGTAGACAATGCAAACTAACCAGGAACATGAGGTGGTCTAGGTCTTTGCGTAACGACGAAGGGGGCTCACTGCCCATCTGTAGGGACATATACACCAAGCGGGCATCCTCATCGGCACGGTTACGCAGCTGCTTCACCTGCAGAGAAGGAAAACCTTAGAGTGGGCACCAAACCTTCAAATCAACGTGGACTTAAGTCCTCAGGCTTGTTTCAATAAAAAATTAACCTAAAGAAATATGTATTCAAAAACGTATCAGTAAATGTGTTATTAACACACTATGACTTGCCTTGATCGGCATGAGAGCCAGAAAGTCTGTAATTAAGGTATGAAGGCGACGGATGTAGAACTCTTCCTGGCTGAACCCTTCACATCCCAGCATGCCATCTTTCATGAACAGGAAGACGTCTCCCAGGAGGGCCAGGTCAGCCAGAGCCTCGTCTGACTCCGTGAACTCCACAAGGGCTGCGATAAACACATAAAGAAGTAAGCCACAATGTACAGCCCCCCCATATACTATCCATACATTACAACTGTGTGTGTGTGTCGGCCACAAAAGGAGGACGTACAGGAGCCCTGTGGAAGCTGGGACAGAGCCCTCAAAGCCAGAGCCCACGCAAGCCGACAAACAGCCTGTAGGCCAGGAATCTTCCAGGTAGGCCCTTCCAGCAAACGGTTATGCACCGCAAGCACGTAGTCCCTCTCCGTCAACAAGGGCAGGGCCTGAAGCAGATCTGGACAAACACAACACGTCAATGCTTTCCACTGGCAAGTTAAAGCACGGTTACATATTTGTTGTACTTTGACAGTCGAAACCAAACACAGAAAAGCTTTAAACTTAACCGAGCAGGGTCTCGGCAGGTTTCTTTTTAAGACCATTATGAGGGCAATTTAAGACCCAATTCAACTCCATACCGGCAAAAACGGTACAAAGGATGTGAAGGAAAATCAAGGTCCCAGAGTTACTTGCAAAGTAAATAAATGTATTCACATTCAATTGAACATGACTACACAGAACTGTGTGTACGCAAGAGTTGTAAGAGTATAATACCTGTTGAGGGTTGAGTGATAATATTTCAATAAATTGTATCCAGCATTTATTCATCTTACCTTCCCTATCTTCGGTTCCTTGCTCTAGGAAGCTGACGTCTAAACAGTACAGCAATGCCATGACCAGAGAAAGGTTTACACTGTCCAATGAGCCATCAGCTTCAAATGTCACTGTCTCCAAGTGGCCAATTAGGGCCAGGGTGTCATCTTTAGTCAGAGGGGATTGGCAGGTCCATGAAAACAAGCTGTCTGCCAATGCTTGTCTAGATTCCTTGATGAGGTCCAATACCTGATAATGACAAGATTCCAACCTGTGGTCAAAACCTTGAACAATGCCTTCCCTCACCACAGGTGAGTGTTTTTCAATTAAGTTAGGTATTTAAAATCGGTCGTCCAATTTTTTTTTTAAGGGTTAGTAGAGAGTAAGATGTTTTGACTTGTACCTGTTTCCGGTGCTTCTCGTTGCCAAGACCGCGTTGTTTCTGCAGACGCTCAAACTCCCGTGTCACGTTGACCTCGGACACCAAGCTCAGGATGCGCTTGGTCAGACCCTGGCCCATCAGTTCATCTGTGAACCGCGTGGTCAAGGCCACAAGCTCTCCACTAAGGGACAACAAACCAGACACCCCATCAGCCAGTTAAACACAAACAATCACTCTTTTTCTTTAAGTAAGGTGAATGTTTTTGAACCGGCTGGATTGTGAGGAGAAATTTAGGCAAGACATGGAGGACACCGTAAGCCTGAATTATACTCTGAATAGCCCCATAGGTGTGCACTGAGGGTCGCTACGCCAGTGCTTGCAGTTGTGAGACGAAAGTCATGTATTCAGTGACATCTGATATCTTCATAATAATGCGATCCTCACATATATGCAAACCTCTCCTAGTCCAGTATAAATGCAAGCTGGGAGGACGAGTCAGGCCGCCTGTTGCCCTGACGTGTAGTTGCATCTTTTGGAGAGGTGGAAATAAGCTACGTGTCGGCATCTTCGGGCAACGCCAGTGACGTAGAGACTCGGGGTGTACCAAGGGCGACTGTTCATCACAGAAGTATAAATCACCCCTCAACTGTGGTCACCCAATGATCACCAAAGTATAATCCACCTGACTGTGGTTACCTATTCATCACCAAAGTATAATCCAGACTGGTTACCTGAGCTCCAACGTGAAGGTCTTGCCTGGACGGGACTGAATGAGGGACCGCAGGGAGTTGGCCACACAGAGCTTGCCGTCCCAGTAGAGCAGCACAGCCACCAGCCCACGGGTCAGTCCCGGGAAGTGCGGCTGCTGGTGCTCCCCTGCAGCAAGGCATGCAAGAGATCATTAGAGAGTAGAAGAAAGGTATTAATCACGCTCTCTTGATGGAAATCAATTGAACAACAAGACTGTTATTAAATAAGGTCATTTAAAAAGCAGATAACATTACCTGCCAATAGCAGCTCCAGGGCTGCCAACTCTCCCATATCAAACATGTCACTGAGGATCAGCGCTTCTGACAGGAGCTGCTCAGGCACCAGTCGTGAGCCTTGTTGGCCTTGGATGGCTATGCCTTCTGTGCTAGCTTTGCGCACTTTGTCCCTCTGCTCTGCACTCTTTGGCTGCAAATAAAGTAAGACAGTGTTTGTGTTTAATAAAAGGACATCAAATTAGACACACACAAATAACTTTGACACAAAATTCGATGTGTTTTTAAATGACGTGTGTATTTTAAATGACACATACAGGGTTTTTGTACAGAGACAGAAAGTGTGGCTTGTGTTTCTTCAGCTGCAAGTCGAGGAGGTGGACACTCTCCGACTGCCTCCTCATAACAGCTCCCTCCACCGTCTCCCATAGCTCCTTCAGCGGCCCCCACAGACTGGCTCCTAATGGTACACATAGCATACACTGGAACTTGAGTGACAGATAGTAAGGCGTAGTAACATATTCCGATTGCTTGTAAACATGCATTCATTGGGCTCGAAGAAATGGTGAGTGGCAAGTTTGTATTAAGTTTGTAGTTTCTGTGAAGCAGACCGCAAGGGGTAAACAATTAATACAACTTAGTATGTTGAATTAATAATCGTTCTTCTCCTGACCAACTAATACAACTTTCTTTGCACTCCCAAATGACTTGCTTGCTATTAGATGTCTTACTCCCTTCGAAGAGGAAACACAATTCAGCTGTCAAATTATAATATAATATGCACCAGTACATTAACGATACACATGCCATATACGATTGAAGGAAGAGGTGTTCATTCATAGCAAACTAACACTAACAACTATGCTAGGTTGTTAGCCTAGCCACTATTGACGGAAATTGACATGGATAGAGCCACATGTGCTCGATTCAAACAAAACTGAGTGGAAGTGGCCTTAGGAAAATAATTATATATGTATTTATGTGGCATGCGTAGCGCGTGCCTACTGTCTCAACATTGCAGAACTATCACGTTAGTTAAATAAAATATCCCATACCCGAATTTACCGCCATCTGCGCCGCCATGATATGTGGTTACCGGATTTTGGACAGAGAGTGAAGAGTTAGTGCCCGTATTAAATTCTAACCAACATATGCTTTGAAACTATATTATAAATGTTCTTGAAACTTTTCATATCATAATTGATCCAATGAATAACGTACTGAATAAGACTATGATTTATATGAATCGTTGTACAATATATACAATACAGGCGAGGTCCTTATTTTCTAATTAACGAGTTGCGGCAGGGGTAATGTAGTTTATATTTAAAGTACGCAAGTCTTTTTAGTTTACTCTTACACACCAAGGTGACACCTTTCATATACAATTAAAATGTTATCTCCAACATGTCGGAAGGCCTCAATATAGAAACGATTTTGATTTGTATAAACGAATTCGTAATCCAAGCGGAACCTCTTAATCTACTTCCTTGTTTCGACCAGAGTGACGTTTCGTGTTACATCAAAATACCCATGCGATTTGTGCAGTCTACAATCTATGACCGCTGTGACATTTATCGCATATATGATACGTTTCCTACATTGTAAATGAAATGGCTCGCGTCGTCAAAGTGTTTAAGACTTTGCGGAATCACTGGAAGAAGTCCACGTTTGCTGTGTGTGTTTTGTCTTATGGTGGACATTGGCTCTATGGAATACATTGGTAAGTCATGCAGTTCTTCAAATCGGAATCATAATAGATTATTAGCTTACTATATATTACTACCGTTAATCCACAGTCTTCAGTGCTAATATTGTTATACGTTATGTGTTTTAGTGACAGCCTTCTGCGAAGGGAAGCTTGCTTAGAAGCCAGGGTAAGAAGGGCGTTTTTTAATTTGTAACAGGTTGTGTTTCATAATTGGGTTAAGGATTTTGTTCAACATTTTCTTATTCAAAGTATTTACCATCCCCGTGCTAGGAATTTGGACGTCAACAGATATCACCACAAGAGCAGCTCAAGAAAGCAACTGTTATACTGAACCCTGCAGCATGTAATGGGTAAGATAATGCATATCTTAAATGATCTTGCTAAGAAAATAGAACACCCTTTCATTCGAGACTTATTCTGTTTCTGTTTTTTGAATCGCACTTCTGTTGTCCACAGTAAAGCCATCAAATTATTTGACAAGAATGCGGCTCCAATTTTACACCTGGCCGGTGTGGAGATTACACTTGTCAAGGTAAATAAATAAAAGAGTCTTCCTTTTCAAACAACGGTATTAATGACCACATTAAGTAACTGAAATATGTTTGTGACCCTACAGACAGACTTTGAAGGCCAAGCCAAGAAACTGATGGAGTTCATTGAGCAGACAGATATGTTGATAGTGGCTGGCGGGGATGGTACGCTCCAAGAAGTGGTGACCGGATTACTACGAAGACCGGATCAAGTACGAATAACCTTGGCTGCATGAACCATGAAAGTATGGCTGTCTGATATAATAACGGTGGAGAAACATCACACACTTACAGTTCAAGATGTGAAATTAGGGTTCATCTTGGGTCTTTCCCATAACTGATCTCCAGTCTGATCTATATTTAGCTCCTAGTCTGCCATTACTTGCATGTTTGATAATAGTATTAAATTATATATTTTAACATGCAAATCAGACTTGGATTTAAAAGCATAGTAACGTAAATTTGATACTTATTACCATTGTTTCCTTTTTGTTTATAGGCACAAATGTGTAATACTCCTATTGGCTTCATTCCACTGGGCTCTAGCAACTCGCTGAGTCCAAGTCTTCATCTTCTGAATGACAACCGGGTTAAGTAAGTAAATTAGGAGATTGTCATTGAGTCCATTACTGATAGTGACCGCAAAATCATTCTCTAAATTGTATATGTCCTGGTTGTTAAGCAACAACGTCCTCTTCCACTAACCGTTTTCAGACACATCACATCAGCAACACTCTCCATCCTGAAAGGAGAGACTGTGCAGCTTGATGTGCTGGAGATCAAGGTGAGGTTAACCTATTTTTATTTGTATATTACATACAGCACCGGCAGTATAACTTACTGCCGATGTTATTATTAACTGTATTTTTCTTATATTTCATTAAATTCTGGGTGAAAAAAAACAGCTTGAGGATTTTGTTTAAGAAAAAAAGGGATCAATCAAGTTTGAATTCGAGGTTAAAATTATATTGAAGGAATTTTCTTGATGATCACCTTAAACATGCAAAAAATATTTTTTGTATTTTATCAGTGAACCATGAGATGACTGTCCCGGATAATCAACAATGCCTGCCCTTATGTTTGAACCTTGTCTCTGTTGTAGGGGGAGAAAGAGCAGCCAGTGTTTGCCCTGATGGGACTGCGATGGGGTGCGTTCAGAGATGCAGCTGCTACTATCAGCAAGTAAGAGTGTTTAACACAGACACAACACTTCAAAGACTTGCTAGGATTATACTTAAAATAACGTTGTCTGTGTGTTTTCCTAGGTATTGGTATATGGGACCGTTGAAGACAAAAGCAGCACATTGGCTGAGTACTCTACGGGTGAGCCCTACCGTTGTTATTCATTATCAAGATGGAGGTCAACGTACAAGCAGGAGCGATTAGAGAGAAAAACAGTCAATTATGCAGCATTATCGAGAGCAATGTTGACTTGAATGTGTTTCTCAGGAGTGGCCCCTTGTACGCGAGGTCTCGCTGTCCTACCTGGAGCCCACGCTTCGGCCCGCTGAACTGCCAACAACAAGGCCACCGAGGGCCAGTCTGCCGTCCCGCATCATGCGCAGACTAAAGAACTACTGGTCCCCACCGGTGGAAGGTAACGGGATGGATGGATGGGGTGTGTGCTGTGATCATGCTCCTGCTGCGAGTTCCCCCAGCATCACAGAAAGCTCGCTAAAATGTTTTCTAATCTTGGTCCATGAACAAAGAGTGAACACACATGCATGTACACATATATATGCATAACATACAGGGAGAACCCTTTAGCCGACTCTTATACAAAAAGTCTCTGTTGTCTATGGCAAGAGCAGGCCGCGTAGATCTTTCGGTGTGTGAGTATCCTGTCATGAATGGGAAGAAGGGGAGTGTCGTTACACTGGGATGCATGCATTCATTTTTTATACCGTTCATTCAGCCACAGAACTGTTTAATTTGAGTTCCCCCTAGATCAATCCACGTATGACAACCGCTGATCAAACATAATTAGCTGGTCAAACCAATGTATGTATGTTGTTTCAACAACCCCTCCTTTGTTTGCCTTCATTCAGAAACTCCGAAAGTTGAAGAGCCGGAGAAATGGACGGATCGTGAGTTTTCCACGCTGGAGCTGCTTATTCATACACACAATAAAAACCCAGTGGAGAGGGTGAGTAACGAAATTATTCAGCATATCGATGTTACATTCTTAGTTGAACAACCTGTCCACCATATTACATCTTCCTAGAAAGGTAATTCTCATCATTGTTTTTTATTTCCTTAGCGCCTTTATGACTCATTGATGATCCGTGCAGAACCAGAAAACTTCACTGTTGGAGAGTTCATTGCTGCTGGGTCAGTAGCATACAACAAACACACATGCCTAGTCAGTAAAAAAATAAATGTATGGTATGAAAGATGAGAAGCAATAGTATAATGTCTTCGTGTCTACTCCTTCCACAGGAATGAAAAAGAAACGGATCCAACGATATTCACTGAGAAATCCACAACACTAGAAGCTAGTGTTTGCCAACTGAAGCTGCCAGAGGTCTGATTCCTACAGCCCTTTGAGCATTCATGGTTACTGTAAGAAAAGTGTAATAGACTCTGTGTTTTGTTTGTATCCATTTACTAATGTCTGCTCCTTTCCCAACACTTTCCCCCACAGGATGTTGGTGGCTTCTACAACATCGACAATGAGGAGTATGATGCCATGCCTGTAGAGGTGAGGCTGTTGCCCCGGAAACTGCGTTTTTTCATCAATGCAGAGCGCAGGGAACAGCTTCTCACACAGGCACAATGAGGTAGCAATCTACCTCAGAGAAGCTGATTAAAGCAGGAAAAACAAGAAAAGGCTGCAAATAAATATCTTCTGTCTTTAAGCTTCTGCATGAATACTACATAACATGTTAATATTTGTTTGCTCTGAGCAGCTGTTGAACATCTAGCTCAAACCATTAAGTTATTAAATTCAATTAATTACTTAAGATATACTTGTGTATAAATCAAAGGACCAAGTTTTTGCAGCCATTACATATTTTGAAAGGCTTTATCCTGTTTCCAATATCCCATTATTGTAGCTCAGTTGTCAAACCATCATTCAATTGAGCAATCTTCTTAGGTTCTCATACAATTTCTATGTGCAAGGTGCGTTATTCAAATGATACACCCAGTATGAAACATCATAGAGCACTTTTATCCAAGAAAGAGTTTATTGTTTTACAATGGCAGGACCGTGGACCTGGCATGAGATGAAGTGGTTAAAGTGATGAGACTTACATGTTCTATACCAATGTCTCAAAGTGTTTCATGTTAGTTAAACCATTAAAGTTGCTAATGTGAGTCTGGCTTATTTCTCTTGAATACATTCAAGAAATGAACCGTAACTGTATAATGAGGTGTGGTGACAATAATTGTGCGTTACAAATCTGCTGTGTATTGACATTCAGTGGTGTGGCAAACAGTCAAATACTTATTTACTAATGCTGGTACACATCTCTGAGCAACTCAACAAAGAAGACCTTTTATACAGTGCTGTGTGTTGTGTACTTTCCTTCCCTGTTGCATACACCTAAAATTAAACATTCAGTTCAACTGGAGGCAGGTGGGTAGGTGTGAGGAACACTCGTCTTAAAGCAAATATTTGACGAACGCAGTAGTCAATCATTTCACAGTAGTTATAACGCCTACATTTCCTTAAGGCCCACGTTAACCACTCCGAACAAAAATGGGTTAAGTGCCCGTTTAAAAAAAAAAAAAGATTTTTTTAGCACAGGATAATAATGCCGAAATCCAGGCTGTACTTTTTAATTCTTTCGTAAGTGACATGACCAGAAGCCTTGATGAGGCTTCAGGTCATCAAGGGTGGTTATTTTTTTCCCCATCCTTCTAGAGCAGGGATATATAGGAAGGACCAATAATAACAAGGGCCCATCAGGCCATTCGGAGGACCACTCTCCCCCTGCACCCTTTGCCTGCACATGACATCACCGGTTCCCCCAGGCACACAAAGGAATTGTTGTCACACAGACGAGTCGCCAGGGCAACCGACATTGATCAGCAAGACATTTCCAACAGCAATTCTACAAAATGTTTGTTAAAAAAAAGGGACCGATACATAACTTCTTAGTATAATCCAGTATCTAGTACTATAATACAGTCTCACTGAACGAGTGACCGTAATAAAAAGCCCCGCATTCAGTATTTCTTCAGCACATGCAAGACAACCACACAGAAGATAAAACACACACACACACACACACACAGCCACTCCACTTGAGGACGACTTGTTGGCACAGACCATCAATACACGGTGACCAGGATTCTCATTTGTGTGAAATACTGGGCTATAAACACAGCACAACATAAATTATTATAACTCTTTGAGAATAAAGGCATGTTCAATAAGAAAATCCTCCAGTACTGGAGATGGTGCAGCATTCATGATAACAGTGCTCATGATTCACATTCTTACTTAAAATAATAAAAAAAAGGAACATCACCGATCACAGAAAGTCAAATGAAATCACAATGCTAAACTACAACTACGAGCACCCTCTATAGCAGAGCCGATACTGGGCATCACCTGACTGAACACGCAGCCACGGAGCACACATTATCTCAGGCTCGTGACTTTGCTTTATATAGAACAGTCATCTTGTGGAGCAGAACATATTTACTTTATGATAAATAAGCGTTGCCTATCGTACGTTTAATACACTATTGTATTATTCTATTCCTATAGTTTTCTTCTTTAAAGGCCAGTGGAATGAGCAATTTCAAAAATAACATTATTTTACTTTCTCAAGAACAGAATGTTTCATCCAAAAGTTAAAGAAATGTATTTTATTAAAAGATGTTAAACGACATCTTACGACAAAGTGTTTTCTTTGTGACGAGTATTTAAAGCACACAGAGCTCCATGGCTGTAAATCCTCACCACTGGCAGCACTCTTTCTTCAGACTAACGACTAATGAGATTAGTGGATACTAGAAGCGATGCGTAAGGTGGATGACAAGGCACACAAGCAAACCATCCAATCTACTGGAATGTTCCTCCTCATCGAAACACTCTGAGCTAGCTAGAGCTAGCACGCTGCACCCCAGGGTTCACAACACAGCTCAGCGTGAGGTGGGTGCCGTTGTCATGAAAACACTAGAAATGTGACGGCGGGTGATTGAAGACGTGACAGGCCGTCAGAGCCGAAGACAAACCAAAACAAGGCTGCTTACCAGGTAGGTGTCAATCCGCCACTGTGTATCCAGCAGAGTGGTTCTCCCCCCCCCCCCCCCCCCCCCCCTCCTTTAGATCTCCCCCAGTATTAACAACAGACTTGGGATGCTCAGAAAACGAACAAATGTAAATACAGAGAGAGAAAGAGAACTAAGGACCTAATGAGATGGGAAGCGACGCCCACTCCAGGGTTGAGGCAGTGTCTTATGTGACCGAGGATCTTCTGGGGCCTTGAAGGCATTATATATCCAGTGGCCACCCCAAACCACAAACACACACACACACACACACACACACACGCACACAGGGGCCCCCCCCACACCCCATCCAGGTGACCTGGCGCCTGCCCATCAGGAAGGGCTCAGGGACAGCAGGGGTTGTCTATGACCAGCATGACGTCGATGCCGTACACCTCCAGCAGATCCACCAGGAAGGAGCGGTCGCCCTGGGGGTCCAGCCCCATGGCCCTCACATGCTCGGCGGTCAGGATGGGCTCCGAGCTCGCCGCCACCTCCCCCAAGATCTGGAAGATCCGGTCGTTGAGCTCCATGAAGAACCTAGAGCGAGGGAAACGCCAATGCATTAACCTCAGATCGCGGTGGGAGCCCGTTGCACGAAGCATACCATTCAAAAGAGTGGGATGAGAACCACTTTATTTCAGGCTTTTAAAAAACACACTCACAATATGAAGAGGTCCTCCTCGTTGGAGGAGCAGTCCCCCTCCACCTCCTGGGAGTACAGCAGCATCTGCCTGAAGAGACCACAAGCATCAGGCACCTGTACACACCTATAGCTTATAGGAGCAATTCCAATTCAGTTTAAGATGCCTTCATTTTGTGTCTTTAAATGGCCTTCAATCCATTAGTGCAGTCAATAATAAATCAACGGCTATAAATTAGATAGTCAAATATTGAAATCATGTTTTCACACAATATTCGCATTCTGTTGGACTGTTAAGTCTGTTAGGTCCGGTTTGGCGTACCTCTGTTCACTCAGCTTGGCGTACTTCTCTTTGTCCGATGCGTTCAAGCGGAGCAGCGGTTGCAGGTCGCTCCGGTGGGTCTTCACGTTCTGGTTGTCGACGTAGACATCATACAGCTCCTTCTTCTCTTCAAAGATCTTCTCTGTGGTGCCTTACACACACACACACACACACACACACACACACACACACACACACACACACACACACACACACACACACACACACACACACACACACACACACACACACACACACACACACACACACAAAATGTCAAGTCATTCCAACCACACCATACACAACTAAAACTAAAACATATGCGGAAACTCACAAGCCACGTAGGACAGCTCCGTCCTCAGGGCCGTGATGTCAGCGATGTTGACGTAGAAAAACGGCCTGAGCTCAGGCACCGCCGCACCAACCCCCAGCAGAGAGACGTTGGACAGACAGCAACAGCAGTACACTGAGGGAATAGGACCAGCATATTGGAACAAGTAGCTCACGGCACAGCATGGCTGCGAGTGTAAAAAAGGATTCTGCTGGTGTGTGGAAAGTGTAGGAGTTGGAAGAGTAGTGAAAGAACAATGTTTAATAACCAAAGCCGGCTATGCTAAAGTCAATGATATGTTTTGGACCTTAAAAGGCTTTCAGGGTGCGTGTGTGTGCTCTGACCTCTGTAGCAGACCACGCCCACGGGGGGAGGGGAGAAGATGAGGATGCGTTTTCTCAGCAGGGCAAACTTCCACAGGACCATGATCTGCTCCCCGAAGAAGCGGATGAATTGGGACATGCAGCCCGCTGGGTGGGTGATCTGCATGAAGGAACCCTTAATTACTTACTTTATTAATTGGAAAAGCCTAACCATGTCCAAAACAACCTGAATTGACGTTGTTAAAATCTAAATAAATAGAATAAATGAATCACATTTATATTCATTATATTGTTTTTTATTTTATTTCATCCACACTTGGTGTCACACAATTTCGCCGTTGTTTAGGATCCATGATCAATGACATGGAATAAATAGCGTAGAGTGTATGGGGAAAAAGGTTAAGGGTCGTGCATCAATGTGTGCCAGCTCTGACCTTCATTTCCGGGTGCATACAGCGACTGATATTGGTCACGCTCCAGGTCGGGCAGGAAGTGACCTGTCCGTTGGCCAGCGGAGGAAGGATGGCCTTTTTGTCCTCATAGAAGGCCTCCAAGGGGGAGTACTGGCCGGGACACCGGAGCTGGAGTCTGCAACACACCGCAGTGGCTGCTTCACAACATGGTACTCTTACACAGCGTGCTGGCTGGGTTACACAGCCAGCACAAGCTTTAGGCACGTTCAGGGTCATGTGTCCATTTATAATTGAAGGTTGGAGAGTAGAGGGTTAAAATAAACAAGAAGTAGCAACAGGCGGTCTAAAAAGGCTTATCAGTCGATCCATTACTCAATGCCACAAGAAATAGCGGTGTAATCCTGACGCAGTCTAGCCACTCTTGACACAAATTCTCAAGATCAAAGTAGCGGAAAGAATCTATAATACCTGTTTGTATTCCTCAGGTGAATGCGAAGCCTGACCCAAGAACATCTACTTATATGGGCAGTGTGTGGGAGACTCACACACGCACACTACTGGAGACCCACAGCAGGTCTCAAACAAGCTATAACAATACTCAGTCAAATACTTCCACGAAATATGATCATGAATTAGCTCTCAGCAGGGCCAGTTCTTACTCAACTCACTCACACAAAACAAAACACGCTGGACTAGAGCCTTCAGCAGGTCCATCACACACTGGACTACAGAGCCTTCAGCAGGTCCATCACACACTGGACTACAGAGCCTTCAGCATGTCCACCACACGCTGGACTACAGAGCCTTCAGCAGGTCCAGCTAGTTCATTCCCTCACAGCATTCCATGGTCATTTAAAGTGTTTGTTCTGCTCTTCTCCTGGTGTATTGAGTGCTCCTGAGTGTTGTTGGCCTTTCGTGAGAATATATTGCTAGTTGGCTTTTGCATGTGTCAATTTCTGCCCTGGCCCCGTGATGACTGTCTAAGGGCCCCGACAGCCTAAATGCCTTGCACTGAATTGTAACAACTAATGTCAAATGTTTGAGGCATCCGCTTGTCTTTAATGCAGATTTCAAATATGTTCAAGAGACACACTTTGCCAAACACATAAGAACAAATTATATCAAATATGTTTATATACAAGACCAGACTCTTCATAACTACAATACAATAGCAGTTTAAGCCTCACCAATAAGGACACAGCCTTCTCCCTCAAGCAGTATGAGACCAACTGGTAGTGTGTAGTGAATGGAAAAGCAGAAACTGTTTTTGTTCCCTTTCTTGTCAACGTTTTACAGTTAAAACAAAAGCTATGGGCAAATAAGCTCCTGTGACCATAGCAGGCTTAGGAACTTAGGTTGCATGTTTTATAGATGAGAGAACACAAACAAGCAATCAAGGACGAAGGGAGGCAGTAAGAAAGTACATAACATAGTGCATGCAGAGATCAGGCCAAAGACCAAACAGACTGACAATCAACACAGAAGACCACAGACGGCATTAAACACACATTCACCGCAGCCAGCCGGACACTTAGGTAAACACTCACCTTACTTGGTTCTCCAGGAATTGCATGTAGCGGTACAGGAGGGTGTAGGACGGAGACAGAATACCCACAGACTTCATCCGAGCACCACGCTCCAGCTCACTCTCCACAGGTATGTTGGCAAAGCAGGCCAGTCCGAAGTAACAACCTTTACGGAAATATCTACCAGGAGTAGATAAACATTCACGATAAGAAATGTATGAACGCATTGTACTGTTAATGTGTATTACACAAACTCTGATACTGATCCAGACTCCAGAGACCTGTTGATAATAATACTCATTATTAATGTGTATTAAGTGAGTAGTAGTATACTACTGTTAATGAGTAGTAGTATATACTAATCATAATAATAAGCATCGATAAGCTTAAGGGTTTGGGATAGGATGCGTACATGAAGTCACTGGTGATCCGGTGAGAGCCACTGGCAATCGATTTGAATTCCACTCCGTCAAGATCCATATCCTGGGGCAAGGACCATTCTACCATGTTGCCTGTCATTCAGAAGCACAATGCAATAGATGCAAGGTCAGACTTTATTCACTTTGTCCATTCCTGACTTACTTCCTGTATAATTCGAATTCAAGGACAAAAAAAGAGAAGTGAGAATTAATGAAAGTAAATCTAACAAGTGACAACTACATTACCTCACATGTCAGACTGTGTGTTACACACTACATGCGACGTCATCCTGTTCAATTGAACATGACTCAGTCAACTTTGTTGTAGGATTTAACAGTAGGCCCACCAGCCATACTACTTTTACCTGATCTGGTGTCGAAGGTAACGACGAATACAGCCACGATTTGATCCTTTTCCTCCCACTGCTCCTTCACCGAGAGGCCGATATGATCAGCACCCAGGGACTTTGCTATATCCCACCCGGGGACAGAGTGATCCACTCGGAGCCGGGGTGGCCTGCCATCCCCGCTGGAGACCACAGCTGTTACATTTGGACCCCTTGTGCTAGCGGTGCCCCACCCTGTGCGAGGCGCACTGCTACCCTGTGTGCGACCGTCTGGCGGGGAAGTTTTCTCCGTTGCATTTTTCTTCACGGGTGACGAAGGAACCGCCTGGCTTGGTACGGGTGGTGGGATCTCCTCCCAGTCAAGCAGCCGAGCCCGATCCGACTGCTCGACCATGGTGCTGTCGAGGAGTCCAAAAGGAAACGACACGAACTCAGCTGAGACAAGTAAAATGAAGACCCGCTCCGAGAAAACAGTTACGGTAATACCATGATTCCCCGCTGCTCTGATTCGGGTATTTGTAAGCGTGTCACATCCACAGAAGGAAGGGCTGCCTCCCCCTGCCAGAGTCAGTGTTTTGATGAGGTCACACACTTCCGCTCACGTGGGCTACTTCATAATTAATGAAGGCCCAATTATTCTGTGTACTTCTCTGCATTGGCCTCAATTAACCATTCACCATTTATAGTAAAGTGCATCAGGTCAATTAACGCAATACAGACATCGGTATTATATATTATATATATTATATACAGAACTGGTCCGAAACTTATAGGTTGTAATTATGTGAAATCTGAAATGCAAAACAAGTAGGCAATATTACAAGGTTTCACCTGAATGGCATGGACGATAAAACGCGTCAAAAGCATACGCTCTCCGCATTTGTCACGTCGGCGTATGAATTATTTGTATTTGGCCAATCGGATGGCTGGAACTGTTAAGGGTGTGGCGTGATTAATTGTTCAGGAAGCTATTAACGTACCCAGCGCGAATTTCAAGCGTGGTGGTTGTTCGTGAGTATTATTGTCTTTTTACGTTTCTTTGAATGCGTCTGACATTTTAAATGTGTCAAGCCTTTTACGCGACTAATTGTGTTGTTACTTATTGTAACTACTTTGAACAGGCCCCGAAGATGACGATGGTGTTGGATGGGATCGCCCAGCGGATAGAGTTCTGTAGCTCCGGAGACGATGGAAGCAGCAGTGATGAAGTTTTTGACTACTGCCTCTCTAGGAACTCCTCCAACCAGAGTTCAGGCTCTGCTTACAGGACCCCCAGGGTGAATCGCCAACGCAGTAGAAGTATCGCACAATCCTTCAGCCCTATCCCTTACACGGCCTTGACAAATCTAAGGCTCTTTGACTCTCCAAGTACACCGAAGGTGAAGTTGAAATCAGTTTGTACTAACTAGCCATGGTTTGGCCTGCATGCAGGCTGCCTGGATGAAAAAAAACATTTTTGTTTCCTCAACAGAGTCTTCTGTCTAAGTCGTCTGATCCTCACTCCATCTCCAAGTTAAGAGTTAGTCAAAGAGTCCTGCGATCGTCCCTTAAGTTTGCAGACTCAAGCCTTGGGAACAGCCACACTCCTGATGTCAACGTGAACCCCTACACCCCCAGCACCCTTACCAGAGGCAGTGAGCCACACAAGAGGAAGAATTTTAGAAGTGACGACGATGATTATGAACATGAGTATGCTCAGAGGTGAAATTGAATCGCATCACCTTGCACAATGGTTCCTTACATTAGGAGCATTGCACTTTGTGCGATCTTAATCTGTCAGGGAGAAGTAGTCAATGTGCACGACATGTCACAACAAGAGACTTTGTCTCAAGGGCCCTATCTTAATCAGAGTCAGTCTTTAGTTACTGCTTGTGTACCAATTGGTATGACCGATGTTATGACAACAAACGCATGTTAAAAAATGTCTGCTGCTGTCCTACATATCATAATTGTGCTATTTTATGTGTCCATGGCCAGTCTTACTCATGGTTTTAAATGGGATTTAATAGGATTGTAAACAGACCCCCAACAGGTTTTGTGTAGGCTCTGCCTCCTGTGTGACTAAAGGCCAAACTCTTCTCAGATTGAAACACACCCTTGAATCGTCTGAGGAGGAGAATGATGAAGCCTTCCTCCCGCCAAAGGTAAATCTATTTATCACTTTGTCAAATTGAATTTCTATTCTGATCTCATGGACTCGTTTGTTTTCATCATACTATGTCATTTGCTGCCTCCACACTTCCTGGCTTTCTTCCGAAAGATTCAGAGGACCGGTTAAGAACCCAGCTGTCGGACGTCCACCCACTGCATGAGTCAAAACGTCATGTTTTTTAGGCATGGTTGATCACTGACAAATCTGCTGTTCAAACGCATTTTTTGCATAGATGACACTCTGTTTTGTGTTGTTTATTTTTTTAACATTATGTTCTGATGTTCCAAATATATATTTGATGTCCAGATGGGTCATCTATTTGAGCTGTGCTGAACCAGTCTCCACGTCTCTCCGTTCTTCATGTTCTTTGTTGTTGTCATAATCTAAGTCTCTCCATCTGGTGGACAGAGGCAGGCTGTCCAGGCCTTCATGCTGTCGCGGTACCAGAGTGAGTTCTTGGAGCTGGAACAAATAGGAATGGGGGAGTTCGGAGCCGTCTTCAAGTGTGTGAAGAGACTCGATGGCTGCTTTTACGCCATCAAACGTCTTCGCAGACCGCTCGCAGGATCAGCAAATGAGTGAGTCATCATCAGACCTTGTATAAAACAGTTTCTTACTTGACATTGTCTTAATTGCGTTGAGTTTATTATCTAGACTAGAGCTCCTGGGCTTTAATTCGTTGCTCTTCATGCCTGCCTTCCTATCTTCCTCAGACAGTTGGCTCTAAAGGAGGTTTACGCACACGCCGTTCTTGGCCATCATCCTCACGTAGTTCGCTACTATTCGGCATGGGCCGAAGATGACCACATGATTATTCAGAATGAATATTGTGATGGTGAGCTGGCATTTCATTGGGCAGGAATCACAAAATGAAACCAAAAAGCGTGTTTGTCTTGTTCAGCATCTTGTGTTCCTGTATGGATTTGTTGTCCCAGGTGGAAGCTTATACGACTCCATTGTGAAGAAGGAGGCCCAGGGGGAGCTGTTCTCAGAGGAGGAACTCAAGGACCTTCTCCTGCAGGTGTCCTTGGGTCTGAAGTACATCCACAGCTCAGGCCTCGCCCACCTTGACATCAAGCCAAGTAATTAGGGTTTTAATGGCTCCTTTTCTATGTGTGGCTCTTGTACTACACACATGCTGCTAAAATTATACACTTGATGGTTGAAAGCCAATGTGTGAGATGTATTCTCTTTACTTATATTAAATGACTCGCATAATTAGATTTTCTTTTGTGTTCTACATCCTAAGGTAAAATAATTCACTTGCCACTAAGTCAATGGCTGCTGGCTTTAGATTCTAATTTAACTGGCGTTGACACTTCCATGCACTTGGATGTGTGAGTATTATAGACTTGTGTTAATAATACAACAGATGACAATTTGATTGGTTTTATTTATATTTTTTATAGGCAACATATTCATATGCCAGCAGAACGGCAAAAGTGCAGAGTATGAAGGGGACACTGATGAAGAAGATGGAAGCTTTTCAGCAGGCGTCATCTATAAAATCGGTATAAATGTATTATTGTCCATGTAATTTGTTCTTTTAATGTTTTTGTACCTCAATGTCACCCACTGCATGACATTTTGTGCAGGGGACTTGGGTCATGTGACCAAATTCACCAGTCCAGAAGTTGAGGAGGGAGACAGCCGTTTTCTTGCCAGTGAGATTTTACAGGAGGTAAACTGGTTGTTTTAACATCGGTACACACTACACATCCTTATGTAAACTTGCCACTACAAACACGTCTTTGGCATGGCCTACAGTGCCTCAAGCATGACCTCTGCATGCTCTTTGTTTCTCTAGGATTATAGCAATCTCACTAAGGCAGATATCTTTTCCCTGTGTCTCACTGTGCTGCTGGCTGCTGGTGCTCCACCTCTGCCCCAAAATGGAGATGAATGGCACAGCCTTAGGAAGGGTCAGTTACCAAGCCTGCCCATGGAGCTCTCTACTCCCTTCAGAAGCCTTCTGCAGGTACTCCCTTGCGGGTCCAACATCATAATTTTCGCTCTTTAGTTTCCTCACTTCCAGTAGTGCAGGAACCAAATTACCTGCATGGGGAAAGACAAAATGGTGTCCTAATGTGTACATGTTTCTGTTTGTCAGTTGTTGCTGGATCCTGAGCCAACCAAACGTCTGTCCGCTCGAGCGCTGTGCAAGCACGTCGTTCTGAAAAAGGAGCAGACAGGGAGACTTGCCACTGAGCTCCGTATAGAGCTCAATGTGGAGAAGTTCAGGACAGCCATGCTTGAAAAGTAGGAACGGATGATATGGTGCAAATACAGCTGTATCCTAAAATCAAGCAGTGGAAGGCACAATGTGTGTCTAGCATTTAGTAAAATCTAGTCACACAAACTTGGCAATAATCAAATATAATATTCATAAGTCTATTTTTATTTAGTGTATGATCCCATTAAAGCAAGAACAAATACCAAACACAATGTATAGCTCTATCAAGGAACCTCACCCCTTGGCTTCTCGGAATAACATGATGGCCCCTTACACAATGCAGGCAATACAGGCCACCGCAGCTTCTCCTTTTTCGTTCTAAAGGCAGGGAGGGGTTGCTACAGTAGATGCTGCTTGATACTACACACTTCACCCTCAGTCATGGATGGTGCAATAAGATTCTCTCAACAATCATAGTAATCGTAACTCCTTGCATGCATTCATCGTTGAATACTAAAAGTAAAATGTGTTGGTTTGGGTAAATAATGTTGCCTTTTTTTATTGGCAATAACAAATGGAGGAGGGACTACCTCACACCGTTAAGTCCATGTGCTCTTCTGCAGGGAGCTCCAGGAAGCCCGCTCAGCAGCGCTGTCCCCAAAGCAGGTGCTTCCTGCAGGCCTGCAGGGACCGACCAACAGTGGGTCTCTACTGAAAGCGGGGAAGAGGCTGATAGGTAGAAACTCAGGCCGGCGATCCATGAGCTTTGGCTGTCCGGGGTCTGCATTTTAATTAACAGCGTGAGGATTATGCTGGCCCATTGGACTTGGGAAACGGCTCCTCCTTGTGGGCCTGTAGTGAGAATTGAACTGTACCTTGCAGCAGAATTTTTTTTTCCAACTAAATGTGACAACATAGTCCTGATGGCAATATGAGAACGCCATCTCCATGCTCATTCATTCATAGGTGGTGGCTGGCTCTCGTCAAATTATCTGGAGGAAACTTCCAGGACATCATGGAAGTTTGTAATTCTCACGAACTCTGGCAAATTTTTTGAGGGCTACATTTAAACTAGACCGACTTTTATAACAGTTTGTAACACAAGCATGTCCTATTTTTGTTTTACTCTGTAAATAAAATTTTAAGCATTTTATCAAACATCACATTGGTTGTGTTGTGTATACTGCTAAAAATATTTTAAATGTCTAGATGAGTATTTGTCCGGAGAGTTTTAGTCAGTTTTAAAAGTATTAATTTGAAGTCATGAACAATTTATAAAGGTTATTTAGGGTAACGTTTAATTCCAGATATTGTGTAGATTTGTTCCTGGTGAAAAGTTCAAACCATTTGCTACAAATGTTATCAAACTTAAGCTCTCTGCTATATAGAGGAGGCCAGTATTTGCAGACCTGCACGTAGCATCCTGGCCCATTTTGGGATCTGAAGGACAAGAGAAGCCAAAAACGACTGGCTGGGAATGTGGGCAGACATCAGCAAATGGGTTTTAATGCTGGAAATACCATCATATTTCGTTGATTTCTAGTTTTCCTTTAATGCAGTGGCCCAAGACCTACCTCAAGCAGAAGTGAAGTCCACTCCAATAAATGCATTTTCCACATCATTGTGATTGTGAACATAAAATGTTAATGGTCTTCAAATATTATGAAGATCAAGTGCAAAGGATGATCCATAATACAGACGTCTAACAAACACCCCATTGAGCTAATTGTAATGGAACTAATTATAAAGCTGTCCACACACAAATCAATACATGTGTGTGATGATTGATTACCTGACTAAGTTGTTGTGGAACATTTAACCTTTGACCTGGTGGTGTGAGCATACATTTGAACAAAAGTTTTGATTAGTTATTTGAAAATATATATATTTTTTCAAATAGGAGAGATACTTAAGCCTTCCAGGGTTTTCACAGGCAAGGGGCTTTAAGAGCTGCATGCTGCTAGACAGCTGAGGTTCCCAGTCTCCTGGTGTGAGATCGCTGTCAGCACAGCTAGTTGAACCTGACCATCCATGTATTGCCCTGTCGTTTCATTTACATCCCTTCTAATTTGTAGTACACAGATGCAATCACTCATTTTCTCTTTATCTGGACTGCATGCAATGCGCCACCGTACATTTGTGTATTGTACGTGGTCGAAAAAGGGAACTACCATGTATGTTAACAATTTAGTATACGCATATCAAATTCTTACCGCCACGCCAGGCCAGTCGGTGGCGCTATAATGCAGCTTATCCGTTGCTGGCTGCACCTGAGAAAAAGTTCGACGGGCCGGTGAAGTATTTGTTTGTTTATTCGACACTGCCTATCTATCGAATTGTTTTGTCTGAAAGGGTGAGTTACATTCGCTTTCAGGGTGTCTGAACTCTTCCTCGTTTAACCTCTGCATTGCTCATCTATTTACAATTTGATTTACTTGAATGCAAGAATGGACGTTTACGGTTGCGACACAGTATAGTATACAGTTCTAAGTCGTGAGCCTCTGTTCTAGTGTCTCAAAGGTCCCGTATTTGCGCGAAATGGAAACATCGCTATCAAGCGGTCCATCTAAGCCGTCGCCAATGTTAAAAGAACATCTGTGTTTCTTTTCTGTTTCAGTAGCTGAGTTTGGTGACATCTGTGTGGACGAGTCAGCGTTTTTCGATGGCAATACCCGAGGATGTTTCTGGAGTACACAATGCCTGGGTCTTCTTGTCCTTTCTGGGACAGGCCGACTGTACAAACCTTGAACTCCATAAGGAACTCGAATCACTGGGCAGGAATATGAAGGACCAAACCTCCTCTAATTCACGCTTCAAACCTGATTACGGAGAACTTGAAACCGATGGACACAATCAGAGCAACATCAGAGCTTTACTGGGAGACCTTCAGCCTCAGGTGGAACTACAAGGACCGGGTGCGTTTTCCCGCCGTCTGTCTTAAGAAGGAAGTAAACAGAACACGTTATGGGCATACTTTAAGAACTTGGATCTAAAACATAGTACTATAATGTATGTTTCGGTTTCTAGGCTATTCTTCACAAGTTTATAAGAATGCTACCAGCATAGTTATCCGATCACTAAAGGTCAGCTTGTTAAATCGAATGACTCGTATCGTATGTAATGGCTAGAGGTATGTCCTCAAACAAAAATTAGTCCAAGTAGGCCTAGGCTGGGGGCCGGGAGGGCGGAGTGGAAGGCATCAAATTTCTAAATGTTATTTATTTATATTTTTTATTTTTTAAAATTGCAGTGACAACAGGTGTGGTCAGTAAGTACGGTCCAGGATCACAATCAATAATGTTGTGCATCACCAGATACCCCGTAAACAACCAGCGACCTGTATCTCTCCCGAGTGATCCTCAGGCCTAAAAAAAAAAAAAAGTTTGGTTCCTGTTGGTTGTCAGTTGAGGTCATGGGTAGGTAGGGAATTTTTTTTATTTTTTTTATTTTTTTTTTCCAGCGGCAGCGAATGATAGGTTGTTTTCATTTAAAAACGAGAAAATTCCCTCATCCTTGTACAGAATGAAGAGGTGCTGTACAAAAACGTAATTATAGTTTGCATAACGTAAATATGTTTGGTTCCGGAAACCGGAACCAAACAATTTTTTTTTTTTAGGCCTCATGACCCATGTGTTTATCTACAGCCAATCCAATCAATGCAGAGGACCTGCGGGACGTTATTGCAGCCCTAAAGGAGATCGCCGATCAAATTGAGCAAAGTGTTATGACACGGGCCATCGACAGTCTTGCCAAGAAACTGTCTAACTCTGCAGAATACGTGAGTTGGGAATATAGTGATAGGTGACTGGCAGCGCATGGGTATTTGTTTAGTGTGTATCTATACATTATTTGGACAGTAGCATTCTGACTCTTGCATTCACCTCGATATATTAGCTGTTACATCACAATTGATGAACAATGAAATGATGTGGGTGAGGCATGAGTTTGTGTTACTATTATTAATCTCATCATTGGACTAGGGCCTCCCTGACCGGTCTGTTTTTCCTTTACCCATCAGGTGTGGAAAAATCATCTTACCCTGGAGGTTGAATGGGTTGTGAAGAATAGCCAGGGGTTGGACCTTCCCCAGGAAAGGCTGATGATGGCCCTGGCCCTCACCCTAGTGAAGGGTGTGTGTGAGAGGACACCAACACTTCTGAGACGCCTCTTTGCAACCACACTGGAGTACCTTCACTAGAACCTTAGGCCCAGGCTTTTGGGACGGAGCCTCTTACTTGAAATGGTGTTCAACCTATCAACTCAGGGATCGCTTGCTGTGATTTCAGAATGTTTTCGAGTGATCTCAGATTTTTACTTTGTTATATTTTTATATGTTCTGTGATCCTTAACCTTTGGGACAGATGTGCCCTCTTTCTTGATACTGATGTATGCAAAATATGTCTGTAAAAAATAAATAAACCTCATGTTTAAGAATAAGGATGTTTTTCTTTTTTGATCAAATTCTACTGGCTGCCGATTGAAAAACAATAATTTCTTTGAATTGTATTCCTTTATTTCCACTGTACAGCATTTGACCCATTCAGGAATCGTAGGTTGACCTTTGTCAACAGCATTGTCTCTTCATCAAGATACTAAGAAATACTCCTCACTCATGGGACTTGATTCTTTGATAACTTCACTTAAAGTTGTTTAAAATAACTTTTGGATTGTCTTACCAAGTAATTGAACAGACAATCTGTGAACATAACAATTGTGCAGTGAGTTATGGTATGCCAAACAGTTATAACTCAGACAGGAATGTTTTCCGGCCAAATTAGCAATATTGCAGTGTAATTTGACAAAATTGCATATTTTTTATCAAAGTTTGGTACTTAACGCCAGGTGTATATGACATATGAAACCCTACGTTTCTTACACTTATGGAGAACAATTATTTTGTTGCATTTGGGTCAATAACGTATATTCAAAGACAGGAGAATGAATCGGGTTGGTCACAGTACAAGGTAGCAGGTAGGCACGTTACGGGTTGCCACTAGAAAGGCAATTATCGGAAATGGGTCCTCACTGGCACAAAGACGCTAATCGGACGTGTTTGAGGAAAGGAAATCTAACTTTTGAATGATACTCAGAAGACGGGAAGTGCTGTTGAGGGTGAGTGAACATATTCTGCTATACACATTTATGCAGTGCTTTTCAAGACCAAGAACCTGCTTATCTTTATGCTGGCATGGCAGTGGATACAACATAAGTCTAAATCAAATCGTATTAGGCATTATGAATTGGGTCTTATTCACCAGAATTAACTATTTCGGTAATATTTAACCTTAGACGTCTCGTGATGCAATCTCTATGCTGGCCAGTTTTTTTCTAAAATATACCAGATACAACAATTGAGGAAAAAAATAGCATGATTGAAAACAAAATAATAAGTTGGCCAAGTATTTTTATGTCTTTCAGAGGAATCAAGATTTGCTGATAAATCTTAAGGAAGCCAAGTTGTGTATCCATTTGGTGAACAGCGGAAGCTTGATAAAATATCTGACACTGAACAGCAATCCCTCCAAGAAATCCAGACGCATAATAGTTCGAAAACATAAATCCGAACAACTTCCAGTTTTAGTTCCAATCGATGGAGACACACAACGGGGTGATACAACCAAACAGGTGTTCAATAATTGAATAGGAAAAAAAATACAAAGACAAGGGAAGGAGGTACAGGTTATCACTGACCTCCGTACACAGTAGGATATTGGGAAGGACATAAACCCAGGGTCTCTGAGGAAGTGAATTCTCTGTACCAGATTTTAAACATTCAAAAGCATCACAGACGAAGAAAAACAAAACCAAAAACAGCCTAATCATATGACAACCAAATCAACTTGTTGGAAGAAGGGCATCAAACTTTATTTCTAGCTTGATGTCCTGGAACATTGCATCCACCTTAAACTGGTCCTTCCCTGAGGGCGGAGAGATAAAGAAATGGCTGCTCTGTTCTACTTCCTCCTGTAGGCCAGGGCGCCATAGGCTGCTACCGCTGCTAGAGCCACCACCGCACCCCCGAACAACAGCACTGGGAACTCTGAGTCGGGCTCCGGCTCAAGCTGCTCCACAGGCTTTATGGGCCGGGCCTCCACAGGGGCTTCAGGTACCGCTGGGGTTAAAGGTGCAGCTTTGGGGACCACACTCTCAGGATCCTCCACAATCTGCACCCCGGCCTGCGGTTCCTCCGCCTGGAGAGGGACTTCATCTCGCTCTGCCTCTGGAGCTGGCTTTTGGGAGGGCTGAGGCTCCATGGAAGCCGGGGTGGAGGTCTCCATTGTTGGGGACGGGGCTGCCAATTCCCCAAGAGCTAGGCCAGCAGCATGCTGCACCTCTGGCTCAGGGTCCGGCTCTATCGCAATGACAGCCAAAGGTGTGGGTTCGGACCCGACATGGGGAGCGACAGTTTCAGCAGCGTGGTGGTCCTGGTGCCGTGGCTCTGGTTCGGAGGAGGCCAGAGAGGGCCCCGTCAACAAGATCTCTGGCGCCTCAAGGAGCACCGGCTCCCCCAGGGTCACCGAGGCGCTGGTGGACTCCACCAGGAACGACCCCGGCGGAGGAGGGCTCTGCTCCCTGAACTGGGCCCTCAGCTCGGCCAGATCGCTCTCCGTCCCCAGGACGCTCATCATGCTCTCCTGCAGCCCCGGCTCCTCGGCGGCTCCTCCCGCCTCCTCCAGCAGCTCCGCCTCCTCCCGCTCCACGTGCACTATGTCAGAGTTGGAGGAGTTGTTGTCGCTGCGCTCCTCGGCCAGGGCCGCGCCCTCGTTGCTGTCCAGGCTCTTGGCGTCCTCGGGGTCCGTCATGGCGATGTGGGCCCAGGACTCGTGTCCGGCCAGGGACGCAGGTAGGCTCTCCGTCTGCCAGGAGCTGGGCCCGCTGCCGTTGTCTTCGGCGCAGAACAGGGAGGGCGGTGTGCTGAGCTGGTCCGAGTGCTGCTCTCCGGACAGGATGTAGATGTCGTTGCTGTCCCCGGCGATGGTCACGCCTGGCTCCTCTTCTTCCGCCAGGGTAAAC
Source organism: Gadus morhua (assembly GCF_902167405.1). Lineage (NCBI taxonomy): Eukaryota > Metazoa > Chordata > Actinopteri > Gadiformes > Gadidae > Gadus > Gadus morhua. The sequence goes on along the minus strand of NC_044056.1, from coordinate 15,573,386 downwards.
ACGGTGGCCTGAGGGAAGGCAGAGGGATGCTTTAGTCCAAAAGGGACTTGCGGTACGTACATCCAGCGCTGAAGATATCAACCAAAAAGTGCAAGAAACTTCAATGACAAAGAAAAAAAAAACATTTAAGGAAGCTATTATAAATCATGTGAATGCAAATCTTATTCAAGTTTCATGCTACCTAGTGGATGAACCCCTCTCGTCACAAAGGGGCCATCTGTGACGAGACACTCCGTTATATAAAAGCCTTGTATCAAACGCATGTAACACAGTGTGCCAGAGCGAAGGGCAAATACATGTATACTCAAGTTCAAACACAATGGTGCCCATTGAAGTGACACTAATTCTTGCTTTCATTGTTCTCAGCCTCAATCGTACATTGCATTGGATCAAAGCGCTGCTAAATGACTGAATGTAAATAAGAGCTGTAGATAACATCTATATGTTAACTAACATGATTTGTTTCAATCCACTTCTTTTGTTTTCAACCACTGAATATTAAAATCCCTTCAAGGACATGCTTCCAGAAAGATTAACGAGGCCGCACACCAGAGAGCAGAGACATCAGGAAGGATAATCTCCGGCCACATCTACCCAGCAGTCGTGAGGTCAGCAGATTTGTATCAGCGAGAGCAGTGTCGTTTTACATTTCTATTAAATAAATGAATAAAAATAACCCTACGCAACACCAACAAGAAGTGTTTTCTCTCCTAGCTCTGATTTAAATCTCTTTATGAATGGTCTATTGCAAATTGATAATAAAAAATGCCCCAGAATGTTGAGTAAGTTGGAACTTAAAGGAAAGACTCGACTATAGAAGCATATGGAAAGCTACAATATGTGATACACATGTTCTACTTGGTATAAGCCCGTCTATGTTGAGACTCATGTGGAACATCTTCAAATATAAGCAGATTCAGAGACTGAATTGCTGCTCTTCCTCCAAGAAATACCCAAACAATTGGAAGACAATGTTCTACAATTATGGATTAGATCTGAGAACAATAAAATAAAACAACATGTCTTACAATTTGCCGACAGCCCTTTTCAAAAGATAAATATTACAAATATAATTTAAAAAGGAAAAAGACTATCTACCTTAAGCTTATGTTGCATTCTTAAACTTCCTTTGAGGCTGTGTTTTTCCTAAGCTGTTGTCAGGTTGCGGTCTCCGCCCTTGCCCTAAGACAAATACTTGCAGACTTAGACGCCTCCCTTTCACCGGCAGGCAAACTGCAGTTAGTAAAGTTAGAGGCAACCTAGCACCCAGAACAACAAAACAAAAGTGAGAGTATTGTATCGCTCATCGTTCAATGGTACACAATATTAAACATGTAATTTAGACTGTCAAAAATAGTGTCCTATTTATTGCTGTTTTACAGCCTTGGTCAGACTTCAACCTAGCACTGAATTGTTTTTGTTCTACAGTAGATCGATTGTCCTGTTCATTTCTCAACATGAACAATTATGGGTGATTTGAATCGATAAGTCCTCTATAAAGTTATATCCTGGCTGGTTCATCACGGTTGAGGCTAAGCCTCAGCAGAAAGAGTGTTGAAAGTGCTCCATTTCTACCGACTACACCGTTAAGTCACCTCTACGTCACTGCGCATTACCAAATGAAACACCATCCGTCTGGTCGCCCAGAGAAAGCCACTATGTGCGTGCATGCATTTGATAGCAATGTAGTGCTGGCTCGCCTATATTAAGAAGATGTAAAACGTTGACCTCAAATGGGTTTTTGTCCCCAGGCGAAGGCCTCCTCCCCCTCCTTCTCTCTTACTCTAGCTCCTAATTTGAACAGACGACTGAATGCATTCAACTCAACCTGGCTCTGGCAGAACTGTTCAGTTCACAAACTGAGGATTCTTTTTTGGATTGGGGAAAATATAACAAACAAATTTTTGTTTGTTATTGCTAACACAAGATGGCGGACACCATGAACAAATATGAAATAGTAAGAATGTCCATCGACAAGATGGACAAGAATAAGACATCCACACAGAGGAACCAATATAAGGTCTCCATCACCCCAACTCACAATACTGCTGACAATGAGCGATATTTTAATTTCCGGAAAACCGATAGTTACGTATGTAACTACGGTTCTATGAATCCTGGATGACCGCCAGAGGCGGTGCTTCAAGCACTGAATGATCCATCTCGTGCAATCGCAGGTCGAGTGTTGATACCAACAAAGTCACCCGTGACCCCTGATGAGCTCTGGACAGCCTATATTTTCTGGTGAGAGGGGATCCCTTCCTGCAGAATCTTCTCGTGAGCACACAAGGATTCTGAGTGACAGAGCTCTCTGGCGGTCATGCAGGATTCATAAAACCGTAGTTGCATACATAACTATCGTTTTATTTCATCCTTACTGACCGGTGCTTCAAGCACTGGATGACTCATAAACAAGGTCACAAGGAACTCCAATACATACCTCATTGAGAGGAAACAGCCGAGTCGGGCAACAGGACCAGGGCCAACGGGTGGGGAGTGGCAACGTTCAAACCTGGAAAAGGTACATGGTGATTTCCCTGATGCTGCATCACAGATGTCTTCCAGGGGCACGCCCCGCAGGGCAGCCCATGATGTTGAGACAGCCCTGGTAGAGTGGCACCTGACCCCGGATGGCAGTGGGTGACCACCTCCTTTATATGCATGGGTGATGACGTCCACAACCCAATGAGACTATCGCAGCTTGGAGAGAGCACAGCCCCTCCTAGGACCACCATAGCAGAGGAAGAGCTGGTCCGACCGTCTAATGCCTGCGGTCGCAGCTACGTATGCTCTCAGAGCCCGCACAGGACACAGCAGTTTGAACCTGTCCTCCCCTTCCGAGGGGATAAATTGTGCCAGGCGGACAGGTTGGTTGACGTTCGACGATGACAGAACCTTCTGAAGAAAAGCTGGATTCAGCCACAGGGTAACCCCTGAGCCATCTGAGTTCCACCTCAGACATGAGTCACTCACGGACAGAGCACGAAGCTCCACGACGCGCTTCACTTACGCGATGGCGAGGAGAAAGGCAGTTTTAGTAGAGTCCCACTTCAGCTCCTCCTGAGCCAGGGGTTCAAAAGGAGGCAAGCATAAAGCATCGAGCACCAGGTGCAGATCTCATGGTGGGGCACGCTGTGCTTGTGGGGGTCGTAAGGCGGGCCACATGGGAGAGAAGATGCGTCGTGTCCAGGGCCACCTGAGACTGGGATGGCGTAGAGATGAGCCAGTCGTCAAGATATGGCAGGATCTTCATGCCCCGCGACTGCAGGGGTAAGAGGGCTGCCGCCACACACCTGGTGAACAACGGTGGCGAAAGGGAGAGCCGGAAATGTCGCCCCTTGAAAGCAAACCGCAGAAACTGTCTGTGGTGTGGTGCTATGGGAACGTGAAAGTAGGCATCCTTCAGGTCTACTGATGTAAACCACTCCCCTCTTGCAACAGTACACCGAACCTCTACAGTGCTTAGCATGTGGAACCTCAGGATCTTCAGGAACCTGTTGAGACCCCTCAAGTCGAGGATAGGACGGAGTCCACCATCTTTCTTTGTTAACAGAAAGTCGAGTAGAACCCCCCGGGTTGCAACAGGGGATCTACTGGCTCAATGGCACCCTTGTCCAGGAGGGCGGACAACTCCTGGGTGAGGGCTTGGGTTTTTGCTGGGTTGTGTATGATTGTCATCTTGACCCGGCCACAGGCTGGGGGCCGGCGTCGGAACTGAAGTTTGTACCCGTGGGTCAAGGTGGAAAGCACCCACGGGTCCCTGGTGGATGCAGCCCAATAAGTGAGCTGCTGCGGGGAAAAGCATCCGACGACCGGCCCCTGGCCTCTAACGACGGGCAGCATATGAGACCTGAGGTTGCCCCGAGGGCAGTCGCATTGGGGCCCGAAAGGCCTGGGCTTGCTGCTGAGCAGGCTTTGGACGTGGGCGCTGAGGCCTGAGGTAGCCACTGGGGTGAGCCTGTGGGTGAGAGCTGGGCTGTGGGGCAGCTGAAGAACCTCTAGGTCTGCTAGGAGGAGGCACACTTCGTTGAAGCACAGATGGCTGCTGGCGAGTCTTTCTGGCTTGGACTGTTCGCTCAAGCGCCTCTAGAGCTGCAGAGCCAAACAGCTCCTCAGGTTCCACTGGAACACTGCGGAGGGTTCTCCTGCATGCCTCAGTGAGAGGAGACTGTGCTAACTAGGGCTGCACGATATGGGCAAAATTTTATATCCCGATATTTTTTGGATGAATGGCGCTATACGTTATATATCTCGGCATTGCCTCTAGAGTGGGTTAAATGTTTTTTTTGTAAGTCAAAAGCCACATGTGAGATGTTGCAGGCACTTTTATTAAAACACAGGTCAGTATTGCCGCTTTTCCACTGCATGGTACCAGCTCGACACGACTCGACTCAGCTCGCCTTTTTTGCGTTTCCACCGCGAAAACATGGTATCTGGTACCTGAAGTGGCTGCTTTTTCTAGTACCGCCTCGCTCTAGGTTCCAAGCGGCTGAGCCGATGCTAAAAGGTGACGTCGGCAGACGGCCGGCCACTGATTGGCCAGAGAGTGTGACGAAGTCACGAGAGCGACATGGCCACCATGCTGGTAACAGCCATAGCAGCGCCGCAGCCAACATATTCCACTTCTTCAACATGCCAGCTAATAATACGAACGCGAATACCATCGCATCGATGTTCTCCATTGTTGTTATGTGGGTTCTGTCCATGTGTGGGTTACGTAGGTGTTGTTTGCGTCGCGTACAAAAATACGTCACGGCCCTTTCGCGCAGCCGACCCCGCCCACGTCCCGGAGGTACTATTTGCGGTGGAAAAGGACCCGCGCTGCTACCGTGTCGAGTCGTGTCATGTCGAGTCGAGCTACATGTGCGGTGGAAAAGCGGCATAAGACTGCAACATGTGATTTTGTATCGTTATTTTCAACAGAATGGAACACCTTGAAGGTTACACAAATAGCTGCCAGTTAGAACATTGGTTGTGCCATTAAGGAACTCTGCCCTCTCCCTTCTCCGTTCAATTTGGGAACATGTTTGGTTTAATCTCGCTTGTTTCGTATATTTTAATTAATTATTTAAGGGCGCCACCAGAGGGCGCCCCCAACACATTTGCTGCTGTAAATGGTGGAACAGATTTGTCGTGCTTCCACTTTTAGCCGCAACGGTTTTGCTACACTCTCTACAGATGACCTGCAGCGGCTGCTCATCGTTTTTTTTAAACCTGAACCATTTCCATATTACGGAGCCGTTGTTTCTCCTCTTCGAAACAATTTCTCATCAGGGGTCACAGGTGAATTTGTTGGTATTAAAACTCGAACTGCCCATGCGCGAGATGGATCATTCAGCGATTGAAGCAGTGCCTCTGGCGGTCAGTAAGGATGAAATAGAAATGGAATGTAAAAAGTATCAAAATATACTTTGGCAGGCATTTAATGTACAAACTTTCAGAAAAAATACAGAGGGAACTTGTGTCTAACTTAAAGACCTGTTCTTCATGCGTGCGTCAGTCATGAAAACAGTCATGACTGCCACACGCATGTGTGTCATTCATGAAAAAAGGTGTGATTGATGTTTAATAAAAGCTGGATGAATGTGGGCCTGTTTGACCTTATTAGTCGACCGACCAGTCTTCTTTCAATGGCAGACATGTGCACGCCACAAATAGGGCAGCCTACCCTGGCTGTTTGAGGATTATGAGGGCGATGGGTGGATTCTTCAGCCTGGACTAATCAGTGATATTGCAGTCTCATGAAGGGCTGATGCGCCACAGCATACATGTCCCGCCCTGCAGCTGAACGCTGCTTACATAAACTGGGCGTGTGGGATCTGTCCTGCAAGATGCCACCAGACGGGTCCTGACACACTCCAACCAGCGTTACCAGAAGAAGAGAAAAATATTACCCAGCAACCCTCCCTTGTTTGGAAGACATAGGGTGGTTGCCGATTCTGACAAATGTTTTAGTATAACAGCCTTCTTAAAGGGAGTTTCAGTATTATTGTCGCGTTGTCAGGCGTCAACCTTGAGCTTTGCCTACCAAATCAGCAAGAGCAACGCCATCTTGCATTGTACGGGTGACCTCTACGTAGGGTTGGGCCATGAATTGCCACTGGCTAGACATGGACCTTTCATCAAATCCAACAAGGGCTGTAATAAAACAGTCCTCAGTCAGCCTGTCCGACCGGCTAGGCCAGAACCAAACACAATCCTATTGTTCATTACCATCAGTATACTGCTAAGTTTAATCAATCCAACCTTATTTTGAATCAAATCTATTAAAATAGCTACGTATGATTTTTCTCATCTTATCCCCCCCCCCCCCCCCCCGACACACACCTCCCTTTCTCACCTCCCATCTGTGCTCAGTTTATGATTCGCCTTTTGTTGCAGCCCAATGAAGTGAACACCACATTAAGGTCATAATACTTATTGTACTCTGATGTAATTAACATTGGCAATACCAAAGGCAAAGACAATGCTGTGTGTGTGTGTGTGTTCAGTAAGAAAGGACACTGTGTCCTCACATTTGCACTGCGTCTACCGCAATTAAAGGGAAAAGTAAACTTCTTTAACAGAGAAGCATATAAACATAGATAGATAACTAATATATATATATATATATATATATATATATATATATATATATATATATATATATATATATATATATATATATATATAGAGCCATCGGTTGGATACTCAACAGTCTTATATGGAGGACCATTTGTCACGAGAGAAACATCTTTCCTTACATTCGTTCCTTCAGCAATAGACATCATAAATGGTCTGTATCTACTGTATAAATAAACTGTCCAGTGTAAAATGTGAGGGCCTAACAGGTCAAATTATGTCTACAAAAAATATGTCAGTTCAACTTCTATGTACACACATTAGTACAAACAACGACTGAAAGCTATGCTGAGGAACAAAAGGTCCTTCAGGGCATTGTTTATGACCTATGTGCACACATGCGTCGCTGCAGCATTCATTACCTCTACAGTCAGAGCCAAGCTAGGAACACAAGACCCTACCTGAATTATTTGTTACTCGTGAGATCTCCTTTCTGTAGACGGACCGAGGAGGTGGAGCTCCCAAAAGAGACGAATTCAACGAGAGTTAATAAAGAAGGAAGAGTAGAATTGTACACGCAGGCAGCTGTCAAACCAATGGAGCTTTCACTAGGCTGCACCGAACCCCTTTCCACTCCCCAAGCCCACCCCCTTTCTCCCTCACCCCGCCCATCCTTCCAATCCCGATCTCTCTTCTGTATGAGCACCATCTCGCTCTTTGTCACTCCCCTTTTTTGCCTCTCTTTTTCTCTCTCCCCCTCCCTCTCTCTCTCTCTCTCTCTCTCTCTCCCTCCCTCCCCACTGTGACATAACATGCGAGAGTGGGGCCATGATCTGTGAAATGATTTACCTTTAAACACGTTTTGAGCTAAAGGTTGGATGGAGGGAGATTAAAGGCCATAATGGTGGCCGGTCCAGTGGCCCAAGGCATCGGATGATGTGCCGACTTTAGTTTGACCTCATTTACAGGGATTCAATGCCTGATGCCTCACACAGGAACTCACTGATTAAACACAAGACCTGAAAAGAGGAGACGAGTTCTGGGATATGATGGTCCCATGAAATCAAATGGTGCGGCAAAGACGCATGTGTACCTTTTGCATTCGCAGACAAATTATTTTTCTATCCAATCAACATGATTAGTGAATAATAAAAGGGAGGAACACAAGTACTACCAACCTGTATCAACTGTCAACATGTGAGCCTGCTTTTCCTGTGTTATTTATGTGTCCATGTTTGTTTGAGCCAGGACAACGCATGAGTCGGGAGCTGAAAAATGCAAATAAGAAAGTGTGTGTGTGTGTGTGTGTCTGTCTGTGGTAATTGGAAGGATAAGTACAACTACATATGTTCGGTTCTCAAACCACTTCAACCATTTTGTCTCTAACCAGTGACAGTCTCTTGAATGCCTGACAGAAGCACAAGTTTGTATCATGACTGGTCCGTCCAATGTGTGTGCCTTTACAGCCCTTTGAGACTGTAAACATAGGGAAGGACTGTACAAATAAACCGTATTTCACTGATCATACATGACGACCCAGTCCAAACTTGTAAGTTTCTGTTAATCTTTACTAAAAAGGCATGATTCGTTTAAATTAGGTGACAAGGGTTGGAAAAACTTTAGAAACAGAGAGTTCCCTTGAATGGAACATTAAAACAAGCCTTGAACTTTAGGCTTGTTGTGTTTAGTTTTTTTCTAATTTCATCGTCAATACTTTGAATGTAAATTGCAATGACCATCGCAACTTTCAAAGAAAATTTCCCATCCTGCTATAGTGCTGTTTGTTATTCATGAAGATGACGTCCTGATTGTTTAGTTTACAGATAAGGATTTGTGTTTATTAATCGGAGCATTCAAGAATCTGGCTATCCACTGCCCTCTAGTGGTCATTTTGAATTGTGTACTTCAATCATCTCTATACAATTTAGTACTCACTCAGTCCAGTAAGATCAATGACTGCGATCTTAAACTTCTACAAATGTTTGTAACATTGAACAATTTGTGAGCTGAAGACATCAAGCAATAGTAATGATGACATAAACGCCCAAGTATTAAGTTTGAAAACATATCATCAAAAGGAAGGAGAGTAACAGAATTTGTATACCTATGATGTACCTTAAAAATATCTTTAAAATAAACCCACATGTACCAAGAGAAACACTTACACAACAGTATGCACTAAAAGTTAGGCACCAATCTGTCTGCAAACTACAAACGCAATCAAACAAACTTAAACACTATAGAGGCACGTTTAGATGCAATTGTGGGCCAAATCATCAGTACAAATCCTAATCTCGTTCAAGCCTCATTGACTCAGTAACAAATTTTCTTTCAGCACAAAGAAGTGTGCACTGGCACCATATTAAAACCTTGGCTTGTAGTACTACCTGGCTAATCCCGTGGTAGAATAGATATAGTTCATGTATTTCTGGTTTATACATGGATACAGACCTCGTGCATTTATATTTCGTAGGCACCTTCCAAACCTGCATGTGTGGAACTTCATTGCATTCACCGGACAACTTCATTCAGCACACTTTTACACGTGCATGCGACATTACATTGCTTAGCAACCTCACGGAGTGATTACAGTGTAAAGACTTGACTCAGATAGGGGAATAGCTGCGTGTCCTCTATTGTATTTCCTTTTCTACTTGGCAAAGGGGGACATTTTTTCTTTTTTGAAAGATCAAGGTGTTAACAAATTCATGTTCTTCGAACTCAAACTTAAATAGCATTGGAGATGTATAGAATAAGAATAGAATAAAAACAACAATAAAGGTTGATCTGTAAAAATATTTCCGCCTATGAGAGATGATTTCATGGTGTGGTGCAAGGCCCCTCACCCATCCCCCTTGCTGAATGATGTAGTCGGCCTCAGCCTCCTCCAGATAGCGAACCCCCATTGTCAGCAGAGAGGCCAGGGCCGTGCCCTCGCTCTGCAGGGCCTGGAGCATTACTAGGGGCACCAGCACCTGTAGGAGGGAGAAAACACAAGGCCAGATTAGGCTCATATGTGCGTACAAACACTTTTTTTAGGTAGTTTTATTTTGTATTGCTAATTATGTGTATTGCACTACCTGCAATATTGGAATTTGGTTTCCCTCTAATGTGGTGATTTTCAGGAATTGTGTTGTGTTTGCAGTATTGAGCATCACTGCAAAGGCACTGTTGCAAGTTGATAAAAGGATAATATATAGATACATAAATAAACATGAATGTGGCTTCATATTGGAGGCAATCTACCTCATCCCATCCTCCCTGTGTGTGTATAGAAACAGCCAGTGTTGTTTCTCTGAAGCTCTGGTAGTCCAGGGAGCTGAAAAACAAAAGCACAACAGGCAGAAAAACATCAATTGATCTGGACGATTATAGGTCAAATCTAAAACAATCAGCGTTGGCTAGTCTCAAGAGCATTGCCATGTTCCCCCAGGCCCACACGGCTCCACACAGGCTGACCTGCTGAGGAGCGTGTGCACGGCGGTGGCCAGGCGTGAGCCCAGATCCTTGGCCACGCGGTCCCCCAGCGCCGCCAGGCAGTCCTCGATGGAGCCCTCCGGGTTGAGAGGACAGAACACGGGCGAAGAGAGGCGGTCGAAGCCGGTGCTGGAGAAGGCTGTAAATGGGTGGAGACACACCGAGGCCAGAGACGGATTAGACAAGGTGATACACGCCACACATTTTGGGAGAAATGGTGCAGGTAAAATAGTATCAGTATTGATTATGAGTCTGAGCATGTGGAAGAGGCATCTTGTTTGTGCGTGTTCACTCTCTTACAGGCGGCAATCTCGTCCTCCAGTTGTCTCAGCTCATTCTCTATCTGGCCCTTCATCGCTCTGTTCTTCTCTCTCTCACTCTGTTCGTCCCCAGACATCTGGACATCTCCTGAGATAAACGTGCCACACACAGTATTTTTAATTTGCATCTTTAAGCTCACTACTCTTGGGTTCATATCAAAACATATGTCATCAATACACACTTGTACACTCTACAGCTACATTTAAAATAATATGAAGTCAAACACAGAATAGCAATATCAGACCAAACGATTAATGTGTAAGGGAGCACCCTGTTTTAGCTTGTAGCAGGTTGAGATTTTTTAAAAAATGCACTTTGGTCTGAGATTTCCAGGAAGGAGTGGGTGCATGTATTCCGCATGGCTATCACCAGCAATATCCCATATGCAATGGGCCACACCATGGCATTATACTGCAAGCATCCAAGAAGCTTCATCCTTTCCCGGTTGCAGACATCAACTGCTGCCCAGACAGAGCCCCACACACACACACACACACACACACACACACACACACACACACACACACACACACACACACACACACACACACACACACACACACACACACACACACACACACACACACACACACACACACACACACACACACACACACACAGGCCATTACAAATAGTATGCAATCATGGCAGAGTGGAACGTTCACAAACTGGTAGACAGACACTGGGAAAAATATAGGATTTTACGCCCGTTCTCGATTAGTTACGTCATATTTTGGTAACAGTGACAAAATTCTAAGATTATTATGAAGATCATTTTAGAAATATTAACTTTTGTTTAAAACAAAATGAAAGACGATTTGGGGTTCACTGTCCCTTTAAAGGAAATGTCAGGTCAAGGCTTCTCTTTGTTGTGTGCAAGGGTAAAAGCCAGCTATCCAATGGTCTACTCATCATGGGAAGGATGACAATCAATGTTGCACTTTGCATCAACCCCCCGACCCGCCGGCTACGTGGTTTACTCGGTTATTTCACACCGATGTGATAGCATTTTATCTTTACAAAAACAGCAGCACATTATGACACTATTGTTAGGAAACTCAGCATGGCTGGTCGTGAAAGGACTCGTGGTATTGGTGAACCAATTTCCACGCCCTCTTGTACCTCTATTGACTTTGAATGGAGGGGTGTGCAACTAGAATGACCATCGGGTTCAATATGAATGCACAGGTCCAGGCTACAGTAAATTATTCACAACGAGGCTCCGCCTAGAATGCTGGGGACAGAGAGAGAACAAGGGTTGCCAAACAGACAGTGTTCACGGCCTCATACCTACGCAAATTATGAATGAGTGGAATTAGCATTAGATTAACTGTGCATGGTTGACAGGTAGTTAGGCACTAACTGGATAGGGATATTTTTAAGAGGGAAGCTATTATTCAGCTAGATTAGGAACTCTCGTGCCCATTCGAAACCTGCTTCAAAACGTTCCTGTTAGGAACGGTCGCTTGGCTTCCGGTACGGAGGCTTGCGGCTTTCTCAAGAACCGCTCTTCTAAACAACTTCACACTCGCCACTGCACTTGCTTGGGTCTTTGGCAATACACTTGCCAAGTGGGAAGTCCATCGGATGAACAGGTGTCGAGAACATCGAAGGACAGTGGTAAACATTTCCACTCCTCCGCTCACGTGTCCGGGGAAACCCAGACGAGCACACAAACATGATGGTTTGTTTCCACAAGCAGGGTGCTGCTTCAGCATTTAGCCTGGGCTGCTAGTCAGCCACCCTCTCACGCACCACTGCTGCGTTGGAGTAATCCTCTGGTAATGACATATGACAGGCTGTCAGAACTCAGACCTGGTCAAGCATAAAGCAGAGGATCAGCCATTCGTCTCCACTCTCCACCCATTCCTGGCATGCATGCGAGAGAGGGACAGGGACAGAGAGACAGAGAGAATAGTGACGCCCTCCCTGCTATTCATCAATACACCCCCTTTGTCCTTGTTTATTTGGCCCGAGGGTGTTGCATATGGGATAGTAAGTTCCACTCATATCCTGTGACCAATGACCAAATGAAAAGCATGGTATAGCATGCCTTCAGCAGTCTGGCTTGAAGCAGCATTCCTGCTCAAAATAGGATAAGTAAGACTTCCTTTCATTGAAAAGGCTCTCCATATCATTGAAAAGATATACAATACCATTCCATGATTTGGAAAGATAGTATTGCACTTACTTTTCATTAATGTAATCAATTGATGGTTATGAGTCCAAATATTTTATACAGGTCTTTCTAAAGATGGCGACACGCATGACAGTGGCACATGGCGTCAAAGATTCAGTTCAGAAAGTGTCTCATCAGCTATGGTGGGTTTCTCTGCCTGCCAGAAACACAGGCAACAATCTAAACTCCAGACTCAGCACATCTACATGACAGAGCTGCCGGTCTCACCATCCCACCAGGCCGGTGTTAGAGCCGCAGTGTGAAAATGACTATTCAACAGACAGGTCACACTAGTGAACAATCACTTTAAATAGAACTGTCGTACAGCAGAATATTGCACTTTATATAATTGAGAACTGATACTACTGATTTACATTATAGCCAAACTACTGTGCATATCAATGTGTGAAAACGTTTCCAAGATGTTACATTCCCTCTCACCTTGAGCTGCAGTGGATCCATGTGATCTGGTGGGCAGGAGTCCAAGGTAATTGAGTACAACGTACTTGGTCTCATAATGGAAACCATAAGGCACAGTAATGGGGGGTGAGGTGGAGCCAGAGGCAGCCATTGAACAGGTGTCCTTCAGACTCTCTCGAGCACATTAAGTAGTTACAATCAATGCTGGACAGGATTAACCTGAGGAACAAAAGTACACAAATAGAATTATTATTATATCATTATTTATATTTCATTATTGATGCTGTCGCCTTTTGTGCAATGTAATAACATCCTATATATAATATAACTTCAACCAAATAAACCATCAGGTCCACTCCATAACAATTAAAATGTGGGCAGATCAAATCAGTCGTGGTCATGCACTCAGCATTGAAACAACTGTCACACACAAGATGCAGAAGACATTTCACAGACCTAAAAGTATCTCTGTGACATTTGTGGATAGGGGAAACTAATAAATCTACCACATGCCATCTAGTCAATGTATATTAGTCAAATAAAAGGCCCGTATCAGAAACTAAAACGCGGTTGATGTGTTGTATAATCATACTTCAACTGGAAGCAAACATTATTTGGCAGACACGTGGGAGGACAAATATATATACATACACACATATCAGTTCTGTAATTATAAAAGATATGTATCGTATAAAAGCCCCAAGCAAGAAAATTAGAAGTTCGCACCAGATTTTAACAAATAAGCATTTTATCGCAATGGATTGACAACGTGGGCCACCTCACCAGTTATCAGTGTGTTGCCAGTGCTCCGCCGGCAAATGGGATCGCTCTGAGGCAAGAAGCTAACGTTAGCCTAGCCAACTAGATAATTCTTCTGAAGCTACGAACCACACCCCCTTTTCCCGTCCACTGACAAAACTTAGATATACATATCATCGAACCAGCTTAGTGTGTGTTCTATGAATGGAGAACAGCTAGTCTAGGTCGATACATTTTAAGCTCATAGACTTACCCTTGTACAAAGGCAGTGTGGCGGTGCTGGTGGATAATGATCGGGGACAGGGGAATGGGATCAACCCATTGACTGTATGGAGAGAGTTCCTCAAAACTCCCCCAAAAAGAAGCTATCTGTAGGACATTATGTGCTTTAATGGCACTTTCACGCTTCTCACTGGACAGAGAGCCGCCGTGTGGAATTTAGTCCGCATTACACAAGGGGCACTTTGTTGTAATGAAGATGACAAGAAGATAACGATTATAAACATACAATGTTAATTGGATTTAGATTAAATAATTATTGCTAAGTTTTCATATAAAAAATACAACATCAAAGCAAGAAGACCACAGGTCCACTATTTAGCCATCAAAAAAACCACCTAAAATTGAACGTCATTAGAAAATCATGTCTCTAATTAACGGTTAATATTAATAATATAAACTATAATTTATATAAAGACGGCAATCAAAAACAGAAGTGACGCTGCTCAGTAGCGTCCCGCCCCAGCTGGGGTCAGCTGACTGGTAGAAACTCGGTCAGGTGGTGTCAAAACCACCCGAAGAAGGAACTAAAGGGTATTTAGGAAAGTTATTGGTTAGCTTTATTGTGTTTATTTGTACCGCATTATTCGCTAGATTAATAATACACATTTTAGATCATCAGCAATGGCGCTCAGCGATGCCGATGTCCAGAAACAGGTAATGTTAATCCAACATTTGTCATGTCAGCTTGGTGAGCTAACTTCTGCTAACTTTGTTGAACCATCTGTGATTAAGTTAACTACTCAGCGTCTTGCTCACCAAAGTAGTTCTAACTTGGACATCGCACCTTGTGCTTTTGTATGCCCACGATATGACAACATGATTGTACGAAAACTGAAAACCAAGTGAAGTTAAAAAAGCTAATGTGCTAAAAGTTGATACTCCTACAAGAATTACTTGTACTTCAATGTATTCATTGATCTTGGTGTCACTTACTTGCAGAATAAACACTGTTGTGCCGCAAAATTTACTTATACTGTATACATATTCATAAAACTTGAGGTTCGTCGAAACTCTGTTTGTATGAGCGTGCAATGAGTTTATTATTCACTAACATTGCATAACTTTTGACAGATCAAGCATATGATGGCCTTTATTGAACAGGAGGCCAATGAGAAAGCAGAAGAAATTGATGCAAAGGTATATTCAGATGCTTATACTCAATGTTTTATCAAGAATATTTTCAGGCTAAGTGATCAACATAACATGCTATCCCTGTTCCCAATGATTTCAGGCGGAGGAAGAGTTCAACATAGAGAAAGGTCGTTTAGTGCAGACACAAAGGGTGAAAATCATGGAATTCTATGAGAAAAAGGAAAAGCAGATTGAACAGCACAAGAAAATGTAAGATGTAGGTGTTTTACAGGATATAGAGAACAGAAAATGGGACTCGATAGGTTTTTATGCTAAATTTTGGTTGGCAAATATGTAGGCTGAAAAGATCTAATGATATAACATATCAATAGATACATATATACATACTATATCAATATAAAGGCTTATATTGATATGTTAAAACGGCATACTGTTTTGTTTCGCTATAATGTGAATTGCCTTCTGAAATAATGTGTACAATAAATTATGATATATGCAATACTCAAGTACAGTTTAACTAAAATACAATAAAAAATAACTTTATTACAACCTCCTCGAACGGGAATTAAACAACAAGTACAACTACCCTTGCAGTCCTTTAAATCCAGCTTGCTTTGGAGTGGGTGCAGTGTGTTTGACCAATGCTAATAATTTGTATTCATGCAAATGGTAATTGTTCCCTGATGGATAACAGCCAGATGTCCAATCTGCTGAACCAGTCGCGGCTGAAGGTGCTCAAGGCTCGGGATGACATGATCGTGGTCAGTGGTCACCCTCTCCGCCACACCAGAAGTACAGGGCTACACTCGCATAGGAAACATTTTTCTTTACCAGACCTACACATTTTAAATATTATTTGTTCGAAATACCCATATTTGTATCCTCAGGTTTGATGTATTGCATGTTACTATGCACACCTCAGACCTAAGATTTGCATTTGGGTGTCGCATATTTTGTGTTTTGTTTGCTGTATATGCCATGAATATGTGTTCTCCAGCCCGTGGCAAAGTCTGACACTTTCCTGCCTGCAGGTGGAGCTAATGCACATGACTGAAACAGGCTTATCATGTCATCCATTCTTACAGCTATTCTCCTGTAGTCTGTTGTTTAGAGGAATACATAGTGGATGGATGTATGTAGTATTTGGTTGGCTGAAAGGTTAAGTGGTTTGATTTTATGTTGAGTTTCTCTAACCGCTGTTGACAATCAAAGTGCTTTGACAACTGGTGTCTCACACATTCAGGCTGACTAACAGCGTAGTGACCTATGCGATGCCATACCACACACAGGTTCATTCCATGGAGCGTAGCCAGTCAGTATTATTGTTGATTAATTGCAGGACTTGTTGAACGAGGCCCGCCAGAGACTTGGAGATATTTCCCAAGACCCTGCCAGATACTCTGCGTTGTTGGAGGGTTTGATCTTGCAGGTAAATTGCCCTGTCTGCCTTCCCATGCTAAACTTGTATGTGGGGTTACAACAGTATGTGTTATAGTGGAAGATGCTGTAGATTGGCTGATATTAATGAAAGACCAGTGTTATAATAAAAAATGCTTTCCAATATCATAGATATTGATATTGGATTTATAAGGTGTGTGTGTGTGTGTGTGTGTGTTTGTGTGTGTGCGTGTAATATATATTTCCAAACATTAGAGATTCATTACAGCGTGAAAGCCGACTGAGTCTTAACTTTTTTGCTGCATGTGTGCAACATCTTTTCCAGGGCTTCTATCAGTTACTAGAGCCTAAAGTGACGGTCCGATGCCGACAACAGGACGTAGAGATGGTACAGGTGAGAGGGTAAATAATCTGGTGCTAACCAACTGGGATGCAGTACTGTTTAAAGAAGACACTTACAGTTCTATGACTTCAACAGGCTGCCATTGACAAAGACATAATCGTCTATAAAGACACTGTGAAGAGCAACATTGTCGTCAGAATCGACCAGAACCGATTTCTTGCATCGGACATGTAAGTCCACACAGAGGAATCCCACTGTAGTCAATCAGTTGGCAAACATGGCAGCCCAATTCATAGACCCGACTTAAGGCTGATGTTTGCTTATTTTGGTGTGTGTGTGTGTGTGTGTGTGTGTGTGTGTGTGTGTGTGTGTGTGTGTGTGTGTGTGTGTGTGTGTGTGTGTGTGTGTGTGTGTGTGTGTGTGTCAGCTGCGGAGGTGTGGAAGTGTACAATGACAACGGAAAGATCAAGGTGGCAAACACTCTGGAGAGCAGGCTGGACCTCATGGCCCAACAGGTAGAGCTGTTCACCACAGTAATGTATAACGTACCATAACCAGTGAAACTCTGGCATGTAGCTGTGTTTAACCACTGTAATGTATAACATACCATAACCAGTGAACCTCTGGCGTGTTGCCCTTTTTACAGATGATGCCTGAAGTCAGAAAATCACTGTTCGGTCCTAACCCTAACCGTAAATTCCTGGACTAAATGGATACACTAGTAGTGGGAGGACATGAGGAGGCTGTAACTGTGTAAAAGGTTGCCATTGTTGGTCAGGAGCCCCCATTACACTCACTGCAGTGCTAAGACTGGATATTCAGGTATCTCTTGTGTGCCATTGACATTGTTTTGTATTGAATAGATTTGTGCCCCAGAAGTGTCCTTATGAAATTAGTGTTTTGTTGAATGTCAATGCATATGGTCCTCTTCAATACAAATGTATTTTACCAAAGTGGTCAAGCACTTGATATGTATGCCAAAATAATAAATAATTTACAACTGAACATGAATTGACAAGATCTATTTTATTTACAACCTGTAAACAACACATTAATCTAAATGTGAACTATATTGTCTAAATACTATTATCTAGGTACTTTAGCCTCATTAGAAAGGTAGAAAAAAAGATTTTAGTTCCACCTAGTGGATTTATGAGGACCAATAACAATTGTCAGGAAAATATGCCATAATGCTAGGTGGGCTGTCAAATGTCATTGTCCTTGAAAAACTTGAACAAAATCTACAAATCAATTCCATTCCTGGGTTAGGTTTTCATTTCCAGCCCTTTCTCGCTCGCCCTCCGAATCCAGCAAGTCTCATTACCCCGCTGATGGAGTTGAGGTCTGAGTGAGCTGAAATACTTGTTGAGAGAAATTACAGTTGCAGAGTATCTCCCTGGACCAGAAGTAAAAGGACGTGGGACTGTTGACCCTTAGGAGAATCGTAAAACCCTTTAAGAGGAGGTGGGGAGGCCCATTTCACAAGGGTCTTTAATTTCCGGCAAGTAGATACAACCATGATAGGATATTATATGTAGACGTTTAATTTGGGCTAGAGACTTTCATCTAAGATAAGGCTTCATTGCATATATTACTGTTCTATAAATTCTTCAGGTAAAGTACTTGGCGTAAAATATATATAAAAACAAAAAAGAGTAATACTGAGCAATAAATCCAGCATGGCTTGAAGTTCTTCGGACCTCCAGAAGAGGAAGTTAAGGCCACGAGAGAGTGGCCCAGCACTCTAACCTGAGGCCTACAGACCGTAAGAAGCATGTGGGGATGTACAGGACACACACCAGGCTTAAAGCATTATCAGCAGATTATCCAAAGACTTTGAAGTCACGGGCAGGCATTGCCTCTCCATTGAGGAGAGCCAAGATTACAACTTTAAATTTGCGGCTGTGGGGGAGTAATGCATGATGGGGGCGGAAGTAGGCTAAGCCCCTTCGTTAGGCAAAGAAACGTTTGAGGCGGTTGCTATTCGGACTTCAGCCGTACTCTCCAATCGGCATATACAAACCTAAGAAAACATCGGATTTTCATTACATGCAAACAAGGAAGTGGTCAATTACATTGTGGCATTCAGTCAGACTGAATTATCTCTGGGGGGAAATACCAGCCCTAGATATTACCCTGGAAGTACCCGGGACGACTAGGGAAATAACTACCCGTTTATCCACGCACACAAGAACCTGGCGGACCTTTGAAACCTTGTTGAACATTAAACATTAAAGAGTGGACCATTGGTCTACATATTAGTCAGTCAAGAGATGTCCTCCTGTTATCTCTCATTTCCCATTTTGGGTAGCTACCTGTCCATCGTGTGCATCCACCGTTCACTGCTGTTTATTCACAACGTGTAAGTAATAACATTTAGTGGAAGAGAAATGCCATGGCCCTTGCAAAAGGGCTTTAGACGCCCAGCGACTCCAGCACCGCCTCGCCAACACCAAGGAAGTATATGCCCTGTGCGATGCCGAAGAGAGGGGCGATGACCAGCGCACGGCACGTCGCCCCCTTCAGGAACGCAGAGGGGCCCTCACGGCTGATGATGCGTCTGTACAACACACGGGCAGGAGGTGGACAGTCAGGAGGCAAAGATACACACGACACAACGTAGAGGGCCACAGCATTATGTGTTGTCCTCACCTTATACAATCAAGGATCCCTCTGTAGCTGTCCTCACCCTCTCCCTTCTGCAAGGTCTGCAGACGAGTCTTTATGACTAGAGCAACATGGAAAACCACATGTCACTTCAATCAGGTGGGAGTATGGAGATTAGACCAAAACCCATTGTAGCAGGGTTTGAGGCTAGCAGTGGCAAGAGGACATTCCTATCCCTCTTTATGTCCCTCCCTTTTTGTACTTACCATCCAATGGCGTCACGGCTACAGCTGCCACTGACCCCGCAATGCAACCTGACAGGAACGACTGCAAGAAGGGTGCTCGCTCGTTCCCATTACCCTGGCAACTAGCGCCCACCCCTCTTGGGCCCAGCGCATTTAGGTTGGCGAACAGCGGGAAGTAGATCATGGAGAAAGGGACATCCCTGGAAGCACACGAACGTGAGGCAAAGTCAGTTGGAAGGGAACCAAGCAGGCCCAGAGAAAAATGTGAAGCCGTCGAGGAAGAAGAGGGCCACAGATGAATCGCTGAGGTTTATTGGGAGAGAGAGAAAGTGCAGCATGCTTCAGGCAACAGACATAGCTGCAGGAAATCTATTGATTCATTAGTACTGATAAACAAAGTCCCATTGCTGGCATGACTACGGTTATACAATCCTCAATGAATAAATTAAAATGAAGTTCAATCCGAATAAACCAAATTTGGCCCACAGAAAGTATATTGTTGACTTCGTCCATTTTATGTTTTATTTTTGTTAGTTCTCAGTAGAATGCGTTGAGCATATGGAGAACGGTTGAGTATTATATTCAGTTTAAAGAAGAAAGGAGGACAGGCAGACAGACAGGCAGCAGGCGAGGAGGCAGACAGGCAGGCAGCAGGCGGGCAGGCAGACCTGAATAGTGTGGCCCAGGCACCTCTGTAGAGGCCAGCGAGCCCTTGGGTCCTCAGCAGGTCCAGGGTGATGCTGGTGGCAGAGGTCCGAAAGGCTGGCCGGGCAGGGGGGGCAGCCACCAGCGATGGGCCAGGGGCCCCGGCCTGGGCCGGGGTAGGGGCCGGCCTCTGGGCAGCTAAAGAACACATCAGATGCTAGTCATGTGCTCACTCACCCATTGCACTTAAATGTGGCCAGAGATGTAAAGATTTCAGTTTGTCACCTATTTTAAATAGAGGAAAACAATTAGGAGCCATGATCTTCTGATTACCCTCTCAATTCTTATTCTTTCCAAGTATTTTGACATATCTGAGCTTTTACACACACGTGAGATTGCAATTCACTGGAAATATATGTGTTCGGAATGCCAGGCTTACCCAGCCTTCCTGCATCCTGCAGCTGGATTTTAAGCATTTCCATGGGCGTGGTGACGACAACCTGACAGGTCCCAGCCCCACACCCTGCCAACATCTCCCCCCATAGAGGAAGCTTTCTGGGGAGGGACGAAATATACAGATATAGTGGACCCAATATATTGAATACTAACAACTTTTGAGGCATATATGGTCGGGATAAACATAGAAATTAGGTTAGATTCAAATACATTTTTAAATTGACAATTCGGCCAATCGGCATGAGTTGAACTGTATGTGTATGTGATTTTGTAAAGCTTGGGGACCAAAGAAGAACTACCCGTCCTTCGAGAGCTTCTGTCTGAAGATGTCATTGGCTGCCAATTTGATGGCTTTTTCTGGAGTGACAAGGGTGAGATTCACTGCAGCGCCTGTAGTGGATCATCACAACGGATTGAAGTGACATGCGCGGCAGCTTGCACTAAGACACATGATCACAACACCCAACAACACGGCAACATATGGTTTGCCAGCCTGGGAAGCTAGGGTCAATGTAAACTAGTGGCTATAAAAAGACCCAAGCCCGGAAGAAGAAGGGACAAGTTTAGGTGGACACATTAAGGTAATTATAAAGGATGGGGGCTTGTTGATGTGAGGATCATGGAATGGAAACAAATACCTCGATAACATCCGAAATAGCCTTCTGACCGCACGGTCTTAGCCAAGCAATCCAGCCTTCAAAACACAAGAAAAGGGTTGTTGTTGTTTTTATAAATAGCCATATTCTGAGCCTGGTGTATAAGACAAATTAGACATAGCAATTTAAACTTTTGGAAAAAATATGCAAGCTACACTGATTGTTAATAAAAGCTTTGTGTGATATAAAATATTGTGATATTAGCTGTGATAACAACTTTAATAATAAGGAGGATATTAAATGAATATGTCTTATCACTAGTGTAGAAAAAATATACAGATAAAACATAACGCTATGAAATACCTAGGTGGTTTATACAAAGACTACTATATTTTGAAAGGGTTTGTATGGGTTAGCTGCCCCATCCTTCAAGGTTAATCGATGGATGGCACAAAATTGAAACGTTTTTAGAGTACTGCTACTACAAAAACCACACACGCTTTTTTGTTTGCGTAGAAAAGGACCAAGCAAGAGGCATCCGGTGATCCTCTGGTAGGATAAGCCCTAATCAAATATCTCCTAAACAGTACCTAACGGGGGGTTTCCAACACCCTATACTTTATATACACATCATTCATGTGATATGATTTAATTGGGAGCCCAACTCACAATCCTTTGTAGACTTGGGCACCCTGCTGGTTCTGGAGGCGTGTTTTGGCCAGGTCAATCGGAAACACACAAGTCACACCAACAAGCCCGGCAACGCCCCCATTAATCAGCTTAGCAGGGAGGCTGTAAGAATACCAACATACAGACACACACAAACACAACCACATGGATACATGCAAAACAATGCACCTGCTGTGGAACACGGTATGCAAATGTTGAGGACATTGGCCATGGATTAATAAAACAACATCAATGAAGACACAAAGGTTCATACCACACATGTAATCAAACACACAACCAAAGAAACAAACTAATTTGATGACTTGTTCTACGGCTTCATTACGAAGGACTTGGACCTCACCTGACTCTCTTGTCGGCCATCCTGCCTGGGGCTGGGCTCTGTTCCTCTTCTCTTGTCTGAACCGTTACTTCTTTCCTTTTCCTCACCCGCCTTTCCTGATTCCTTTGGGTTGGCACGCGGCCTTAGGTGATACTGCCCCTGATTAGAGCCAAATCCTGGGCTGCTCTCTCAGCATGTAGCACGCCACGAATATCGCTCACTGCACTTTTGATGTAACACAAGTTAGGCTGGGCATGCTCCTTCCTGGAGTGGCACTGATGGAGCCCTTTTTTCCGTTGAGATGTGGTTCCAACCTCTAATGATAGACATGTGTATTCCACCCAGCCTTTCTGCTCTGCTGTGTCTCACGCCAAATCCCGGTCCCTCGGCAGCTGCCTGAAAAGACAGTATCTGTTAATACACATGAAAGATGATCCTATTCAACCCAAGGGATAGAGTTAACAAAGGCATTGTGTGGGCAAGGTTAGTGGGTTAGAGGGGGTTGTACCTTTCACAGATTGACTGAATAGAAGTTTGCACTCTCTGTTTGACTGCTCATTTGAAAAATCGATCATGAATATCAGCCTAAACATCCAACATGCTTATTCATAAACTAATGAAAAGTAGAATATTTTAAGAGTGCCACACTGAAGCCAAACATTCTTAAATCTCTCTAATCTGCCCACTAAATGGATAAGTCCATTTGATCTACCGAACAGGGGAGTAACTGAAAGATGACAGGGTCACCGCTTTTATTTTACACCGTTTGAATTCCACCATTTACAAAATAACTGAAAGAGCTATTTTAAATAAAGAAGTTTTACAAGACTCTATTTTATTTTGGTTCATGCTGAGCCCCCCGTAGCTTGTGGTCTACCTCAAGGAGAATGCTTTAAATGATAACAATGTCGTGCAACCCTGTTGTGAAATCAGAACACTCAGAGTCTATGCACGTCCCGCATTCTTTTCCATTCTTTCTCACTCCTTAGTGCCCAAGGATTATTAATTAATCCCACTTTTAACCTCTACACCTCATTTCCCCTTTGTTTATTTAAACTGTAAACTGTAAACTCTATAGTAAATGTTTGCTCCCTTTCAAAAAGTACAGAAGGAATTACTCACGTTTTACTTACTCCTTCATCTCTTCACAGTTTGGACCACTTCAAGATGACCTTCAATTAGCCTTTTGAAGCTGTCATTTACTACAATTCTTAAATTACTACTAATTCGTCTTCCTTCGACCCACTTGCCTTTTCTCAGTCTTTGTCTTATCCAGGCTGGATCCTGGTCACATTCTGCACATGCCTCTCAGTGAGCCTCTTTCTGGGGAACTTTCTTTCAGCTCAGCTCCTTTCACGCACAAGAAGGCCTGCCAAAAACACAGACAAAACCGTTTCACCCTGAGCCAACGTTGAGGTTGGTTCCCGAACCTCAACTTCCCCCAAACTCAGATAAAACAAACACACACACACACACACACACACAGCTCCCCATGAGAGACAGTGCAGAAAACCCTTACATTTCTCCCACAGGCTATAGTGGGGCATGGGGGGGGGAACTTACCTCTGTGGGTGCATCCTGTAGGCAGGATCAAGCTGTCCACTCTCCTTTCCCTTCAACAATGTGTGCAGCACTGGTAGTCAAGCGAGAGCGATCTGAGCAAGCCAGCCGCCGCTCGGGGGCCGTTGCACAAACAGCAGCATTGTCCTCTCGCCTAAGCTCCTCCCTCTCACGCTGATTCCCCCCGTTTGACACGGCCCAGCCTCATAGGTCTAGGGCGCTAATACAACTCCACATTAACTCATGCCTGCACCTCAGCCACTGCCGCAGACATGGCCGGTACAAATGTGATGTAGTGTGACTTTTGTTATTTTATTCATCAACTTGCTGAGCCCCAGTGGCATTCTCGTTTGTTATTTATACCCATTCTAAGTAACTGATATTACATAATTCCCTGGAGTACCATACAATACAATATGGTTGAATGGGGTCTTAATGACCCAGTAGAGTCTTTTTGAGATAGAATGACCTTTGTTTTCATTGAGAGTTAATAGAGGCTATTTAAAGAGCAAAGGAGAAAGATGCATGTGAACACAATGCACTGCCTTGCCAATATATATTAACCAGCATTAGCCAATTGACTCATTTATTCATTCCGGTTGAGGGAAGCACAACTCATCCTGTGTCTCCTCAGCCGTGGCATCCTGGCAGAATATTACAGAATATTTTTCTTACATTCAGTCATTTAGCAGGTGTTTTTACCCAATGCAGCTTGGATAAAAACAGCAAATCATCCAAATCAGAGTAGCTACATCAATATCCTACCAGGATGATGAACGCGTGTGTATGCCTTCATCCAGATGGAGGTGTCTGAGAGGCATGCTGCAAACAGTGGTGACTGGTGCCGTCTGGGAAAAAAAGAAAAGGCTGGGTAAGATAAATTAACCCCTACTGCAATATCACATGCTTTTGACTTCTGTCATAATAGTAAGCGAAGGAAATAGGGTTGAATCCAAATGTTGGGTCCATCTATATGTGTATACTGAAGTGAGCATTAATCCTTGCTCTTGTTCGTTATCCCCTTGTCATTTGTGAGACAGCTTGGATTACAAATAGTTACATGCCATGCCGTTTTCTTAATTTCCTTTCTTAGAATATCAAAAAGGTCAATTATAGACGACCATTAAGGAAAGCTTTATGAGAAAATAGAATTATATAGACATTGGAGGTTGGAACATGAACATGCTAGAAACCTTACCGCTTTCAGTGGAATTGGGCTCCTAAGCGTCCAGAAATAAAAGTGATGGTTCCACTGTGATGGCTGTGTTTACTACACTGCCCAAGATAAAGGGGAGTGAGGACAACTAGTTAACGTGCTCTTTTGCTGAAAAAGGTGGCCGCAACGGTGAACAACTTTAACTTTGGCTAGGTCATTGGTGGTTTGGTTAGTTAAGAAAGAAACAATGATGAAAACAGTGGCAACAGTGTTTTTGCTATTGTTTCTGTTTGGAAAGCGTGACAAAGTGCTTGTAATAAAATCCTATTGCGACGCTCCGAGGAGGAATAGACTCATGCCCCCGCCCTATCCCAAGACACACAGATGCAGTTTTCAGAGAGGACGTTAGGTGGAGCCCGAGCTTTGCTTATTTATGTTTTTTTTAAAAAAACACATTATATCTTATTGTGCAGTTCAATTTAACGTCAAACACCGGTTCCATTTACATTTTCTAAAGACCTAATTTAATTCTGCAATTGAAGTTGACACATTGAATAGGCTACGTAACATCACTACTCTCACCTTCCTCGGTAATTAGGACACACAAATTGATTAAGAAAAGAGATTTAAACCCGAAATGTTGCTTAATCCTCCAGAAAATCCAAGGAATCGATAAATCTACCTGAACCATATATCCATTAAGAACAGGGATCTTAGGCAAGTGTATTCCCTTAAATGGTCGCTGCACATTCAAGATTGTCATGCCAACAAATGCGATCAATTAAATAACAGAAAGGCCTACTTTTAATTTTCATAGCATGGTGTAAATTGATAATTTTAGAAACCTAGCTTCAAATCAATTCCGTTGCCGTGTACTTAAATATCCAGTCTAAATCACTGTCATACCTAACTTTGTCCCCTTGCGTTCTTATCTGAAGATGGAATGCCTGGCAGATGATACTGTAAATTATCGTTATTGAATACAGAGAGGGTGGGACTTCGGTGTCACGGGTTTAACAGAGGAGATACTTTATAGGGATATCGGGATCCGTTATCTGTTTTGATATTGCGTCTTAAATGTTTGGAATAAAGACATACACATGCTGCTTGTCAATGTGGTTCTCTATGCCATGTTCTTCTTTTTCTAGCTCCAGGGACTATACGTACGCAACGCAACCCATAACATGCAAGCGACCGGAAATTGAGTGGCAGGCCGGAAACACTATAATTCAGGATCCTCTCTCGGACTACCTCGCACGTACGCGTAGCGCCTCCCCCATCTGTTCAGCTCCTCAGAAATTGTGATTGAAACAGATTGTAGCGCTCCACGGTCGCAATGGCAACTGCCTGGATGGATCGTCAACAGCAACTTTCGTCCTATATATGAGATACGTTTGACGTGGCGGGGAATTAATGACCAATCGAAGAACACCTATTCTAATGTGATGAACAAAGTTTGACATTTTCCAGTACGAAAATGTCACAGGGATGTACAATTTCTGTAGAAGAGATCCAGTCCTGGTGGGAAGTACCCGCCATAGCGCACTTCTGTTCGTTGTTCAGGACAGCGTTCAACCTTCCAGACTTTGAAATAGAGGTAAACAAGAAGCGGAACCGCCATAACAACCAGTATCGTGTTTAATTGTTGCAATAAAAAGCTATTTTAAGTCAGCTTTCTTGATTTCGCAGTGCGTCCGCGTTGTTTTGCATAACGTAACTCCCTAGCTTACTGGCTGGTTAGCTGAATTTGTTCTCTGAACTTCTCTACGAGTTTGTGTCGCTAATACAATCCGGTTAGGTAACGTGTTAGCCAACTAGTTAGCACAGCTACCTGTACTTAATGTATTGGCTGTTTTATCATCTCTGGTTAAATGTAAACATTGTAGCAGGTCGAATATGGCTCTCGACTCGGCACTAGTTCTGGGTTCGACGCTCTTTGCCCGACGACGCTCGTCTATTATTCACTTTATTATGAGATGCAGTGCTGTGGAACCATGTGCGACCCATTTGTTTTCATGGGGGAGAGGCATAACATTGCGCTCTTGTTTATATCACTGTTCGACCCTAGTTCTTAAAATGTTTGGTCTTAATTTAACAGTCACTAAACTGAAACACTATTCCTGCATTTTCTTTCATGAATGCAGGCAATTCCAATGTGTATAGGGAGTGCATAATTATTTTACTGTATTTGGTGCAATATGATTCTATACGATCTCAATAATATATTCGAACAGCAATACAAAGTAACTGGTGAGCCCATGGCCAAAAGGTTCGATACTTTGTTTTTCGATTAAAAGTTCGAGTTGATTGTCTTTCAGTTGAAAGCCATCTGGCTTGGGATGCCGTGGGGACGCAGATGCCTCCCCAGTCATTGTTTTCTTATCCTGTCCCGTTTTTGCGTGAAGGACCACTGGTAAATCGCGTACCTTAACTGGATGAACAAAATATAACATGCGTATCATGTATATTTTCCAACCGTGACATAAAAGTATACGTATGCCATTGTTTGTAGATATATATGCATCGTGATCTCAGGATCGGTGCTCTTTTACATTATGGTGATTGACTGTTATAAAGTGCATCTTTTGGTGTTTTATATTAACTCACGGGCCAAATTACAGCTTAATATATAGCCTAATTTGTCGAGAAATGATCGCATTACAATAATTGTGTACGGTCAACATCACGCATCAACGATCCCCATCACTCATTCCCCCCACCCCCGCGGGAGAGACACACGCAGGCAACGCTTTGTTATTGGATGGGTGTGTGTGTGTGGGGGGGACTAGCAGATGGCGATCGCATTGAGCCTAGTTTACATGAAAGTTCAGGGTTTTATGTACTGTTGCATTTTGTGGGATAAGGACTTGAGTTAATATGAAAATTTTTACTGAAATAACCTCTATCTATCTATCTATCTATCTATCTATCTATCTATCTATCTATCTATCTATCTATCTATCTATCTATCTATCTATCTATCTATCTATCTCAATTTGATTTAACTTTTAGAAAATGGGCAATTTGTACGTGATATTAAGGCCACTTTTTTTTTTGGATTCCGCGCTTACAGGAACAGATCCTGTAACAAAGTGACTCATCAGCTTCTTTAGAGAAATGTTTCAATGGCTTCCTGGTTCCTGGACCAAAGCCTATACTATGTCCTTCTGTGCTCCTTGATTTGTTTACAGATGAGACCTTGTGAGATACATGTGCCAATTTCCATTGCACTGGTATACAAAAGATTCAAGGGCAAACTAGTCTCTGTAAAGTAAGTGAAATCACTTTCTGAGTGCACACTTTCTGAGTGAAGGTCGTCATTCTGGTTTTGAGTTGTTCTGCATACCAGAACAACAGGCAAGACAAGCTTTCTAGGCCGCTGTCAGTCATCCTTGGTTCAGTAATAGTCCGAATGACGTTTGCCCTCTTGTTAATTGGAAGATGAAAGGAATTTGTCTTCCTAACCAAATTTGTCAACAGATGATTGAAATCATATTGTATATCGGTTGAAGGATACCGTTTCTTCATCTGTGTCTACTCGTTTTTGTTAGAAGATTCCATGATTACCCATTTGATATGGACTCCATGTAGCCTTAACTCCATGGCTTGATAACGCAAAAATTGGGTGCACAGGATTTGGGAAAATGGCCGGAGATGGTGTGGTGATGGTGGGGATCAGTTGAGTCCAATATGTAATATTGACATGTCCATCACATTTCGTGAGTCCAACATTGTGGACACACTGGCTGCTCTCCCAGTGGGATAAGATTTCTACTTTTGATCAACAGCGCGGCTCATAACTCTGTAGCCAGTACAGAACCATTTGGCAATGTCCTTTACCATAGATGATGGTAATGATACAGATTGATGTATCATTACCATTTAAGGTCACTAAACCATTTAAGGTGGGGTCACTGAACCATTTAAGGTTGCCTGTAGGTATTTGAAGGCATACAAATGCATATATACAAATGGTCATGAAGATCGCTGAACACGGCAGCTTTGAAAGGGAGGGAACGATCCGCTGGGCAGAATCCACTATTGATGGTCCCAGTACTGCCAGATATGCCCCCCTTTTCTTTTTTATGAACGCAGCTTTTGAAAGCAATACCTTTTACCGCTCCAAGGCTGGATATTAACAAACTTAGTGATGCCATTGCCGTGGTGCCATTGGCCATCTTTTCTTTCTGTGGAGAGTCAGGAGACTTTGCCTTTTACACTCCTCACCTTAGCCAGCCATACAAAACAGCCCTTCCTGTTTTGACTCACTCCACTCACTGTAGTTTGGTGAGGCGCGGGAACCAAGAGGAGGTGTATTTGTATAAAGTGTCTGTCTGAAGCGGCATTGGGATAAATAGACATTGCAAATGACAGAGGTTACTGTGGCAGTTGTTGTTGTACCTTTCCCAATACCGCCCTAATTCAGGCTAAACTAGCTGTTGTAACTTGAATTGATTAAATGTATATTTTAATAAATGTATCTTATTTCTATTTATCCTTTTATTTGGATTGTTATTGTTTTACTCATGATCCAGCAAACTGTTTTACATCTGCTAGCACAGCTCCATCTGTGTATCTCTCTCTTTCATCCCCCTCCCTGCCAGCTCTCTGGGCCTGTTCTCACCATTATGGACCCGCCGTCCCTCTCCTCCAGCCTCCCTCTCCTCCAGTGCCACTGCTACCATCCCTAGCCCCCTGTCTCTGGCCCTCTACCCCTTCCATGGTCCCCAGCACCCTCTGTCTCTCTCCCTCTCTCACCCCCAGCCCCAGCACTGGCATCACCATGACTAAACCCCAGATGGTACTCTTTCTTTCCCTCCCCCTGGAGGGTGAAGCTCTCTGCTTTCTTTCTGGGCGCTGCAGCTCTTCTGGGTGGGGGGAGCTCTATTCTCTCTGTAGCCCCCAGTGAGATTGTAAAAAGGAGATTTAGTCCTATTAGATTTGGCCAATAAGCAAGAGATGGCTGCCGTTGTTTTCTTGTCTACGTAGCCAGTGGATTAAATCACGTGAGCATGTGGGTGTGGTTGGGAGAGTGGTTTGGGTTGGGGTCCAATGTTTATAAATGTTGCTCTGTGATGGCCTGTGTGTGTGTGTGTGTGTGTGTGTGTGTGTGTGTGTGTGTGTGTGTGTGTGTGTGTGTGTGTGTGTGTGTGTGTGTGTGTGTGTGTGTGTGTGTGTGTGTGTGTGTGTGTGTGTGTGTCCTCTCTAGAAAACATACAGGCTTTTTGGTATGTTGCTGTACTATGCATGTCTGTGTCAGCGGGCATCAGCTGCACTGTGGACTGGAGACGGGTCAGCGACTCATGTTTGAGCCAGTGTGAGCAGCAGCCCCACCAAGGGATCAGTGTTTAGAGGCTTTCATCCTGAATATCTTTAGCTTTTAACCCCGGCCTGCTCAGCTCCTTTGTCAGGCCCCAGGCAACTAGAATGGAGCACCCAACTCTCCAACACACTCACTCACAAGGGAGTACACTTGTCAACAATGAGCCTTTCATCAAGCCTTGTTTGTTCTATCCCGCTATCTCGGCTTGATTCTTCCCTGCCAGGTTTCTTCGCCCCTAGAATGTTCACCATTCAATCGCCCTTACGTTCCGCTCTCCCTGAATGCCCCTCCTTTTCTCTTCCTCTCCCTCTCTCCCACCTGCTGACACATCCCCAGATCATCCTCTCTTTCTGGTGTGCACAACAACCCCCTGACACTTTCTTTCTCTGGTCAGCGAATGGATGAACCACTGGCCGCCGTTTCACTCCACGCAGTATCACGTTCCCAGCTTGATGATGCTACATACACAGGAATCCTTGAGCCTTCCTGACGCCACCCACCCACTCATGTCTCTGACTCTCAGGACAGCCAAGCACACTGCATTGTCAGAGGGCCGGCTCCCCACCCCCAGTTGTGATTGACAAGTGAGG
This sequence comes from Gadus morhua, assembly GCF_902167405.1. Classification (NCBI taxonomy): domain Eukaryota; kingdom Metazoa; phylum Chordata; class Actinopteri; order Gadiformes; family Gadidae; genus Gadus; species Gadus morhua. The sequence goes on along the minus strand of NC_044056.1, from coordinate 15,542,367 downwards.
GTAGCTGGATATGGATCAGATGATTTCACATTGTGTGTGTGTGTGTGTGTGTGTGTGTGTGTGTGTGTGTGTGTGTGTGTGTGTGTGTGTGTGTGTGTGTGTGTGTGTGTGTGTGTGTGTGTGTGTGTGTGTGTGTGTGTGTGTAGGAGAAGGTGGGGTGTTGGTGGTAGCGACGACTGCGGGGAGGGGGGGTATAGGCACATACGCCAAGAGTTTTTTCACCGATTTCCATTGTCAGAGCTCCCCATGACTCCCCCTCTCTGTCTCCAGTCTGTGGCAGCCCTCCCTCCAGGGCTGCTCCCCTCAATCCACTCCTTCCATCCCCCCCTTCCCCGGGACTGGGAGGCCTACCTTCTCGAATGTTTTAATGGGTCTTGTTGTTGTGGTAGATGACAAGGAAGCCATGTGTGAGCTTAACATTGTCTCGTCCTGGCCTACCAGGTGCCCTTAGTACATGTGCATTATTGTATTGTGGTTCAGAGCTTCATAAGAAGAGAGGAAGTAAAGTGCAATGAACTTCCCATCATGCTATGAAATGCAGTATACTAAAGTTGTTCTTGCTTAGAAGGCAAATGATGCTGCCTGATCATGTGCGGTGGTGTGTAAAATGCCCGCACCGTTAATGTAAGAGTGCTGTGAAGTAATTTCCATCAGAAAAGTATGCGCCTGGGAGTGCAATCTTTTAGATGTCTGCCGTTATTGGTTGTATTTGCGCGCATTTCCGAATTGTTACTTAGTTTGGGGATTTTATTGATGTGTGTACATCGGCAACATCAACTCTGGTTCCGATAGAAGACCATGCGGAGAAGTTGGACCATGGAATGTGATTTCCATTGGTCCAACTTTTCAGCGGCAACATAGTTGATGTTGCAGATAACTGCAGATCGCAGGCTGAATGGCCTGAGTGGCGGCTCAGTCAGTCAATCACAGGACTAGTTTAGTGACAAGGGGACCAGCTTCTTTGGGGAGCGCTCTTTCTCAGCAGGTGGTGGAGAATGTAATGTGCAATGTGTTTAATCTATTGCCTTGGCTTATGTTAGAGCATTCACTGTCTGCAGTACAGGCTGTCGATTGTTAATGTGATATTAGTTCCTCAAGTCAATATATTATTATGGCCTGCCCTGCAATATTTCCATTGCAACAGTGGTTTGCAGTGGCAAATAGGGCTGGGAACCAAACCTCTATAATTTTTAGGTTCTGGCCATAACACGTTTGTACTACTAGGCCGAAACTGGACTGAAAGTTTTGTTTCTGATGTTTTGTTCTTTAATTGCTCAAACGTCTGGGTCACACACTATGGATGACTTTTTAAATGTCTGATTTGACTTCTCCCTCTGTTCAGCTGCATCATGCTTCTGCCTCTCTCTGTTCAGCTGCAACATGCTTCTAATTGACTTGTTATTAAAAGAGAAAAATTGGATTTTGCATCAGCTGCAAGCAATACAGTTAAAGTTAAGTGGATAAACATTTATAAAAGAGTGAACATTATATTTAGAAAGTAAAAATTAAAAAATATTTTATATTAATGTCTCTATCAAGGGCTCCCCTTTTAAAAGTTTGTCTGTGATTGGTGCAACAATCTAACAGCCTAGTGTTCTGGTTAACATTATCTGATCCTTAAAATCACAATCCAAATCATACACATGACGTTAACTACTCTCAGCAAAGTTTTGGTGAGATTCGGGGTGTCGGATCAATACCAAAAAGGTACTTGTTACGAAATTCATTCATCACACTGATTAACCTTGCTAATCTGGGGACATTCTGCACCACGAGAAACATGTCTTAATTCACAGTAGGGCAAAGATTCTAGAGATCTGATATTTATCTGCCAATATAAAGCACTTGGACTCCATCTGAACCTAGCTCTGCGACTACTGCCCATTTCACCAAAACCGGTGGTGAATATATCTCAAAGAAAAAGTATTATATACTTAGCTGCGATTGTTGCTTGCTATTCTCCTATTTAGGAGTAGCCCAAGAGGTAAACAGATTATTTGCTTTGTACTTTTAAGATGTGCTTGTCTCCCAGACAGACATTTTCATTGTGCTGTGTCAGCTGCGCCTTCAAAGTAATATTTTGATGGAAGCAAAACGCTACGATTCTAGGTGCGCTCTATTTATTATGTTCCCATAGTAAGTCTGTTAAATTAGCTCAATATTGGCATAGAAAAAACTATTGAACATTGCCAATTAACGATCCGATCACAAATTGGTACAAGCCGTAGTTGAATAGATGGAATGACGTCTACACATTTGACCCCGTTTTCTATTCTGATTTGGATGATTTTAAATGATGGGACTATCTATCCAGCTAAATTCAAACATTGCATTTCAATCTCTGTTACATACTTCAATCTGCCATGACAACAGACGAATCCCATGCAAGGCTGTAAACATGACGCATCACACATCAAAGAAAATGGAACTGTTTACTTATTTCCAGAGAGCTTGTTTCAGGTGGCTAGCTATCTTAAGGTTAGACTATTTAACGCCACAATTTAGCAAAAAGATGGCGGGATGTAATATTCTGGTTACGTATGAGCTCTGAAAATACCTGATAATCTATTCAGTCTGATAGTCAACATTGAATCCGACCTCAACCATCTCTTGAACATTGAATACAAATCGTTAGAATCACACTGATACTGGGTTTACTGATTTAATAGGTTTACACTGAACTCTTTTGTGAACCAGTCTATCCAAAAATTAAATGCGGAGCATAATCCAACATTAAATTTATGTTTAGAGGCCTTGAATATTATCTTTGTTTGCACTGTCAGGTTAAATGTACGCTTTTGTGCTGTGGTGAAGAAAAATGTTAGACTTGAGAAGGTATTATGGTATGGTGATATCATGGTGGGAAGAAGCACAGCTAACTTATCTGTGTGGTGAGATCCGGTGTGGCTGTCTGCCTCTGCCAACTATGGGGTTTCACATGATTTTGTTGTCCTTCTCCAAGCCCTTTGCACCATCTGCCTAATGTTGATCTCAGTGTCTCAGCCCCAGACCCCTTCCTTCTCCAACCACCTTGCTCTGGGGGGCTATTTCTCTCTCTTCAAGGCAAGCAGGCTAAATGTTAACGATCTGTGTATGGAGGTGCATGTGGGTATGTGTGTGTTTGTGCATGTGCATTCGCATCTGTTTTGGCAGTGTGGGAAGATGAGAACCTCCGGTTTGTAAGCAGACAGTTAATTCTTAGGAGGAAGCTGATGTTTTTTTTCCTCTTGCCAACCATGTGTGGGGACAGGCGGTGGTGGGGTTGGTCAGGCACCACTGGCCCGGGTGGCCTCTCATCTCCTGTGTTTAATGGTCCTCTCTCATTCAGCTAGCCCATGTAGGCTAAGGCAAAAGGCTCTCAGGTTCACTGTAGAGCTTCCACCAGGAAGGATCGGCCCACTGTCAGTCTCTCAATGGCCCCAGCAACAACCCCCATGCCACATACTCTCATAGCCCCACCACCTGTTCCACCTGGTGCTGACATTGGCTGGAAAAAAAAGACAGCAGGATTTAAACTGTAATGTTGCTAGCCTTTTGGCTGATTTTGGTGTCAGTGTCGTTGCTTATCCACACTGACACGCATCAGAAGTGCCGCTTTACGGGCAACCAGTTGTCATTCCTGATCGAAGGACCAAATGTCTACCTTGTCTTTGGCTATGGGAGGTCTTTTAAACTTAAATTTGTATGTACTTCTTAACTGTGTATTGTTATTGTTTTTTGTTTTAACTGTGAAGCGCTTTGTGACCCTGGTCTGTGAAAGGCGCTGTACAAATAAAGCTTACTTACTTACTTACTTACTTACTTACTTAACAGTCGCCTGCAGCATGTCAAAGGAACACCAGATCTTCCTATACTGGTAGAAATGCAGTATGGAAAAAAAATTGTTTACCGACCATCTTAGTCCTCCTTTTACACCAGCTATGAATCTGGGGTTTATTGTTGGTGATTCCTTTGGTAATCAAACACCTACATCCTGAGGAAGCAAGGATGCTTTCCTGTGCTGTGTGTAGTTGAGTGTGCCCATCCATGCACATGTGTTTGTCATGTGGCAGGAGGAGAGGTGTATGTGTGGGGAGAGGGCGGTGTTGTCAGTTGATTACTGCTCGAGGAGTCATGTGTGAAGTGGGACGAGGTGGACAGGGAATAAGAAGACAAACAAAGAAGGGAAAGGGAGGAAGAGAGAGTAGCTGTCTCTCACACAGCAACACCAACAAGCCTCCCATCCCCCCCATTACCATGCAGCCCTTCCACACGTCCTCCAACTGCTGCTCCAGATGGAGCCCAGAGGAGTTGTTAACAGCAGCGCATGGAAAGGGACTCTTGTGAAGCTCTGCAGAGAGGCCAGGCCCCTGATACCACAGTGCTCTGCGTTCTGCAGCAGCTGTGGCATCATAGATACAAGCCGTACCCCCTCCCCCCCCCAATCCTACCACATCCCTTCAGATCCCTGAAGCTTCCCTCCTCCTCACAGCGTCGCTCTGACTCTCACAACGCCCTGTTACCAATGCAGGTGGGCTTCAGCAATACACCATCACCATTACACCATCGCCACTACATCAGTGTGGAGTCGCTTTTATCTTTAAACGTTTTGTTTGTTTATCTATCATTCACCTCTCTTTGTTGCTCATCTAGTGGCTTAAATATACAGGTGTCGGTGGTTCTGTGTTCATGGAATTTAATTCTTATTCCTATTGGTCTTCAATGACCATGGCCCAAATGTCATGGCATGGCCCTATCCAGATGTAAGCCCATGATGTCTGAAACACAATACTTCTCCATAATGAACTCTTGTAATGGGATTTCAATGCCTGGCTCATTATGCTGATAGCTATGGCCAACACTTTTTCAATGTTACCTTTTGTCCTTTAAGTTAAACCTGTAGATAAACGGTTGTGGCCCACCATGACCACAATTGTACAGCATATTAAATGAATAGTTGTGTCAACGGCATACAAATGATATGACTTATATACTCTGGAAAGGCATTTGCAGTATGATATTGTCACCTCCATCCCTTGGGGTCCCTGAACGGGGTTTTGCACAGATTTTATTGCTCCAAATGGTGTTGGGCTGCTGGGCACTCGAGGGACCCATAATGGTTGTCTTATACCGTAGGATATACAATCAGAAAAGTCTGTTTTATAAAAATGGAGGTTGCTCCCAGAAGTCTCTTGGGAGTGTACATCTGTTGTGTATTGCTCTTCGGAGTCCTCATGTTGTCTTGTCTTGCTGTAGGCATCTGTTTTTCTAGGCCAGAAGTAAGCAATTGACATTGAGGCGTAAAGCTGCTCTGACACCTGAGTCCTTAGCTTGACACTGGTACTCTCATGGCCTATCATGATGCCCACACCCTTTCTACTGGACGAAAGTCACAGGGTGTTAATATGGTTGGCATCGCAACCTCTTTTATAATCGGTATGGACTTCCCTTAAGGCTGTGTTAATATGGCGATGTTTTTTTTGGCTACAGTCGTTTTTCTTCAGAATGGCGTACACCGGTTCGGAATGCATGATCCTCCTATGAGGATAAAAATAACTAATTTAATTTGTAGTCAAGTGCAGAAGAACACCATCCTGCAAAGCCTCTGTGGGCTCAGTCTTGTTTAAACGTTTTCTTTAACCAGGGGCAATCCCCGCTTGAAACGCAGATCTTTATTTTGAAGGTTTATGTACATTTTAAGGAACTATCCAGTATACCATCAGAAAATAATTATCCAAAGCTGGAATGACGTGTTTCATCAGCCCTAGAGGTGATGATTATGGTTGAAGAGTGAATTAGGAATTTAAGGGGGGATACACACCTATTAGGGGTATAATGGTACACAAAAGTCACGGTACGGTACAGGAGGAGGACGGTATGGTTGATAGTTAAGGGGAACATTTTATTTGCTTGTTTGTCAACAACGGAGAATGGCCGTAGATCAGCAGCAATGAAAACCCCAATAGACTTGGTTATGGCTTTTGCATTTCTGAATTCCCAGATAGGGGATGCTGAAATAGTGTCGTGAGCTGGGTTTGCACAGCTTGCTTTTTTTTCACAGCAACGATGATGGTAACACCTGGATGGTGTCTTTTCAAATGCATGTGCATGTTAAAGTGCTTTCTGTACACAGAGAGCCCTCTCCGTAGCTGGAAAGTCTGTCGGAGACCCTCTCCATAGCTTACGTGCGTATTCAATATTTTTAATTATCCGTCGACGCAACGGAGACGGCAAGGGCTGTCATTGGTCCTACAAAATCATTTCCAGAATAATTTCTCCAGTTTGACTTTGCACCTTATTTACTTTGTACATTGTTTACTTTGCACATTACGGAACAATAAAACATCAAATAAGATTTGAAAAGCTTTGGAAATGTATTTTACAAAATTACTGACATGTTTTGTAGTCAACATATAAGATCGATCGGGTGGCGAATTGCATTGCGTATCCAACATCCTGATGGAGAACTGCGAATGCTCGAGGGGTCTCCGTAGTTACGCAGTCGGATTACGGAGTCGGAGTAGTATAGAGTGGCGAAGTCACGCCCCTTCCGGTAGAGCCCATGGGACCTATGAGATCGAAAAATATGAATGGGTTTCAATGGAGAGAAAGTAATTATTTTCTGGTCCCAGTCTTTATTTATGCCCCGGATTGCACATATGTTTGTGGATTTAAATGATAATTTTTCATGTCAACAGTTTGACCGTTTATTGTGCAATTGTTCAGTTAGAGGCTGTAGAGAAAACACAATGAGAGAGACTACACGTCTCGTATGTGACGTCACTCTCCCTGCGTCTGGCGTGGACAAGACCGACAATCTCCCCATTGGCATACAATATTTTTTGTTTTCTTTGCATGAAAAATTATCATTTAAATCCACAAACGACATGCGTGTAATCCAGGGCATATAAAGACTGGGACCAGAAAATAATTACTTTCTCTCCATTGAAACCCATTCATATCCCATGGGCTCTACCGGAAGGGGCGTGACTTTGCCACTCTATACTTATACGGGGAACTCTGACCTCAAGTTTTAAATTCCGCATCGCAAAACAAGCCTTTACATTCGCCATAATAACCCTATTTACGCCACATTTTCCGCACCGCGGTCCACCTCAGTACCGTGACGGTTCGGTACGAATACGTGTATCGTTACACCCCTAACACCTATGTGTAGTGGAATATATTTTGTCATTTAAGACCACCTACATTTACTTAATTCGAAAGCAACATAAACTTATTTTCTATGTATCAAAAGCCCCACTACATACATACAACCAAACCCCAGCTGTTGAACATGGTGTTGAACGAGCTGCTTCTGTATGAACGACCCCGACACTAGCCTTGACTCGGCTGCTAATCTTTGTCCTGTACGATAACCTGCAAGCCTTGTTCACTTTACTACCTGGGGGATGAATGCCTTGCCTCGTCATTAGTTTTCTTTCTAGCCGTCTGCTTATCCAGTGTCCTTATCTAGGGCCTTATGAGGCCTATTGATCATTAATGGAAGCATTGACTATAGTCCTGATCTATGACGAAGGAAAGGCAAGTTGTCTGTGTAACTCTGTACTGTCTTGGCATTTTATTATGTAGTCTATGTCAAATCCTAGTTGATAAAAGCTAAAATAACTTTTAATTTGTCAATGTGCCGGATAGTTAAAAAACGGTTATTGCCAAACTCACTTACAAGTTGTATTCATTATTGAGAGATGTTTTATGTCTGAGCAGTATTCTACCCATAAATAACATCCACCCGTTCATATAGCTGTGACCATAACGGCCTGCTCTATTGTATGCAGATGTTGCATGTGTGTTCATTTAAGGGAGCTTCACGCAGGACATTTCCAGCTGCAGTGTCCCGTCTTTAATCAGTGCGAGTGTTAAAACCCCCGCCCACAGAGGATTGGCCTGCTGGGAGGTTGGCTTTCAGAGGGAGCTGCACATGTACCACATTTATTCCCCTTCCTTTGCCATCTGATCCTCCGAGTGGCACTTCAAAGGTGGCGCTGGGTGGCGTTAATCCAAGGGCTGGTCGGCTCAGTTCGCTTGCACCAATCACTCGGCGTTTTCCGGCACTCTGCGCCCCAGCCCTCTGCCTCCCCTCCCTCTCCGTCCCTGGCCCCAGGCGTGATCAAAGCGAGGCTCCTCTCTGATGGATGAGCCCTCGCCGGCCCACAAGCTGCTTGACAGGGGACCAGGAAGTGGAAGAGAGCGTGACACAGGATCTCTCAGGATCTCACCCACTTGTAACATGGCCATATACATAAAATACCCCCAATGGATAGGCACCGCCGTCTTCCAGTGATCCGTGGTCATCCACAGCCGCTGCTGGGTACACTTTGACCTGGGAAAGGGACGTTTGTAAAATATCTGTTTGAAGATCTGTTGCACCTCAAGTATCGGCTGGTATCTCGCTGACTTTTTTTGTTTATGTCTAGTTGAAGGTTCCTCGTTTAGTATAAATCAGTGCTGACCCGGCCCAAGAGTCCTCCGACGAGATTTGGAATTCTTCCTGCGCTGGGACAGGGACAGAAAGGGCCATTAGAACCTGTTTTACGAGCTACTGCAAGTAGACTGACCACCAATAGCTTTTTGAATTGGCCATTAAAAAGTGCTTAGGGGGCTTGATGAGCTGTGCCTTGTTTGAGTAATGACTTAACCGTTGGGTAATTTCTCGCCACATACTGCCTCCTCTGGTTAGCTCCTCAACGATGCAACCTTTCTGCTTGGACGTCCCTTTTTGTTGTGAAAAGCTGTATAACTTCAGGTTCGACATTGTTAGATCGTTTTCCTTTGTCACAGGATAAAATCAATCGGCACTTCTTAAACTTCCCAGGTTAACCAAGGTCACATTGTGCAGGTTTAACTTCTAGTGAGGCTTACCATCTTGTTTCATTTCTTCCCCTATTCTATTTTACAACCATATTACCAAACCATTTGTCGTATCCTGCTTTTCAACGGGTTGTTTGGTCCCTTCTGCTGTTTCTCATCATGCTGACTCGTTGGCTCCTGGCTTCCGTCTCCCTCTGAGGCCAGGAGGAGTGGAGGTCGACCTTTGAACTCTCCGGGGATCCTCTGGAGAGGGGCTGCAGTCTGCACACAGAGGGGGTACATGCGAGTGCAGAGTGAGAAACCTCGCCTATGTGGGTTATTCTCAACCTACAGGGCTCTAGCTGAATTATTGCCAGAAGACAAGCATATCCTGGCAAAGGGTCCATTCTGGTACTGATGTGGGGCACTTAACATTTATATGTCTGCAGTCTCGTCCGCCTGCTCCTTCTCATCAGTGTCCTCCCCATTAGGGCCTTGAGGCTGTCTTTGGGGACAGAAGTGCATTCTGGGAAACCCTGTGGTTTGTTTTTCAGGGGGTGGTTACCAGGAGGGGCCCGAGGCTGTGATGTGGCTCTAGGGTTCCTGCTGCCTGCTGTTTCTCCTCGGTTCTCCCAGGGCTTTAGAGTTTGCTCTGGCCGTTATTACCGCTTCATAAAACCTCAATGGCTGTCACACAATGCATGGCAGGAGAGGGGTGGGCTGAACTTGAACCTTGTCTCCAGTCAAACAGCCAGCGGCGAAACAAGCAAACCCTTGCCAGAACACTTTGAAATTCCTTTCCACCCACCTGCTGACTACCTTTGCCAGCCTACCTCCCTTGGTTTCCAAGACTACTAAGCTTCCCCCTAGGAGCGGTTAGCTTTTTCTGGGTCTTGCGTTATAAATGTCTGACACAGACAGGAACTCCTTGCCTTCACCTCACCAATGTTCCCCTTCCCCTCTGTGAGACAGCCTGAGTGTTCCATCTCTATCGGCCCATTCTATCTATTTAATTATTATTTTTATTTTTTATTTATTTTTGTCTAATTCCGCATCCTATTGTATCATAAAACTGCATTTTCGAACGTGTGTTCACACCTGTGAAATGTGTTAATACTACTGAATTCCTCACTCCGGTCCTTTTGTTATGCTATGTGTTGTCTGACCACTGTCTTTCTCTGACTTGCAGGAGCTGGAGAAAGCCCTGTCGGAGCAGGACTTTGATTTCCTGGGTGACCTCATCGCCTGTCTTTTACAGGGATGCTACCAGCGCAAGGACATCACGTAAGCTGCCCCATGTTTTACAGGAAAATGAGTTGCCATTGTTGACATATCATCTAGGTGGGGTTGTAACTCCTCACCTAATCAAAAGAAGAAGCTGACAAATGTACCATCCTCTGTGATGCGGCTGACGGAGAGACCAGAGTTCCCCACTGTGTAGGACGGGGCGACAGGGAATTAAGGCCTTGCTTTCTGCCCGGTTCAGAGAAGCTAAGACGGTGTGCGGAAAGACTGAACCTCGTCCTGAAATTAATCTTGGATCTGCAGCTCCCTTTGTGTGAACATAAACACCACTTTGCGTCACTATTTTTTCTTCTTTTTTGATTACACTTGAAAATAAATTCTCATATGTTTAGAAATTGACATGCATGAATCATCACAAATGGTTCAGAATTTGATGACTTGTAACATGAGGTTTTCCTCCTATGTTTAAGTAAAACATCAATAAGAGATGTGTACAGAGCGTATATATTTCATACATTACACAGATTTCTTTGTATATATTTTGCATGCCATGATACCTATCCATAGCTGGCATGAAGCTATTGCACCATCCTTCTTTGTGATTATGAAGGTAGGCACACGGAACCAAAACTACTGTTTGGTACAACAGCTGCAGACACATCAAAGAGTGAGCATGGCTCTAGAAGGAGTCAAATTAAGCTCCGGCCGCCTTTCAAAACGTCCTCATAAAGCGCTAGGCCAAAGATCTGCTTTGGTATTCAGTAGTTCAGGTGGTTGCTATTCAGATCTACATTCGGGTTTCTCCAGACACCCCCCCCCCCCTTTTTCTATCTCCTTTTATTCCTGGTCATCATCAGCAAGCAGCCCAGTAGTGCCAGTCAGGCCATAATAGAAAGGCAGGAACCATTCCAGGCGTCCACCTGGAGCGGCCGGCAACAGAAGGACAACTGGCTTTATTGGAGCGGACAGGCGCTGGCGTCCTGGGGACGGCTGCTCAGGCCTTTCACTGAGCTGCCCTTTTCATCCGCCCGCGCTAAACGCTCCGGCAGAGCGGGGGCCGGGGGAGGTGTGAGTGTCCGCGGGGCCTATCGGAGAGAATAAGGAGAGGCAGGAGATAGAAGGAGAGCCGGCAGTGCGAGCGGAGGACAGAGGGAGGGGGTGTGCCTGCAGCTGTGTGAAAAGTGCACGCTGCTCTTTCAAGATAAGCCATTTTTTTTTTTCCTCTTCCTCTTTCTCTGGGCTGTTGCGGGCATGCTGACCCCTGCCTCAGGCCCTTGTTCCTGTTCAGCTGAGCAGGAGCAGACAAAAAAGTGCAGATTAATCAGCCTCATCTGAGCTGGAACCGACGTTTATTTATCGGCTCACCCCACCCCACCAGTCCCCTTTCTGCAGCCGACGTTTAGGTTTGAATCGCTTTCTTCTCTGAGCTGTTTAAATCAAAAATATTCCCCCACTGCTTGCTTAACCACAGCCTGCTACAGTACCCCTTCTGATTTCAGTGCTAAGCATACCTATGCTGGCTGAAAGGTTACCTAGCCACATGTAGTGAGGCAGAGGAAACCCATCACTAGGCCCTTCTAGCAGTATATGTAGTACTAAAAGATTAAATCTTGCAAAGATTTAGAACATTTGATCGAAAATCCAGTCAATGGAAAGGAGAACAGCTTGCAAATGACTGTGGCCTTCGAAACGCAGGGCTGCACTTGGGTCTCAAATAGGGGGCAACATTCCTACAATAGCTGATACTTTGATTGCTCACGGTGTTAGAAAAGAGGCTAGTTTAAAGTCGAAACTTGGGTTAAGAAAAAGCATTTTTAAATGAATAGGCGGTATTGAGTGAAAAACATATCTGGGGCACTGGTTTACCAATGGATAACCTAATAATCGAATGTAACATGATCCTCTTCATGTTACATTTTCATTTTGGAGTGAATGGTCACTACTACTGTGGAAGAACATGAGGAATCCATACATCACAGAAGTCATTGAGTCATACACTAAGATGGTGTTCTTCGATCAACATCTCAAATACGCTGTAGCTTGAGCCAATGGCTGTTCTTTAATACGCACTATCGAGGAATCTCAGAGTGGCCAATCACCATTTAGTCGACTGGCGTATTGTTCCGTGGCGCGGTTTGACCCCATTTCAGGTTCAGACCCCTTAATGGCCCATCTCTCTCGCTCTCGTCTCCCTTGCAGCCCCCAGGCCTTCAGCGGTTACCTCGATGACATCATCAACTATCGCTGGGAGCTGGAGGAGGGCAAGCCCAACCCCCTGCGGCAGGGCCCCTTCCAGGAGCTGCCCGTCCGCACCCAGGTGGAGCTGCTGCACCGCCTGTGTGACTACCGGCTGGACGCCGCCGACGTCTTCGACCTGCTGAAGGTAGCACGCCTCGCCGGCACCAGGCACCCCCCCCCCCCCCCCCCCCCCCCCCCCGGCTCCCAACTCTGGTTCAGAACCCACCCGAGCAATGCCGATCCATCTGGGCCTTTGACTTGACACTAACTGGTGAAGCACCCATTTATCCGGCACCGTTCATCATCGGTCGATATACGCCCTAAACACCGTGATCGGTGATTGGCTGATCAACTTGATATTTGCCCTTCCAGGAGCCGATCCAAGACTCATAAAATGATTGTGCACAAGAGGTGCCATTATCTGGTTCAGTCACTGAGAAAGTATTGTTATTCTGCTTTAACATAAGTCGTAACGTAACCATAGAAATGGATTTTTGTTGATAGGATGCCATAACCTGCCTGCATCACGCGGTGCTTAACTCTCCCTATGTTTTTAGTTGTGTTTTTTTATTTATATAGGTTTAGCAGTAAATATAATAGCAGTAAACCTAGACATTTCGTTATTCACGCATCCCCATGTTAGCTATAACTACTAAATTACCTATAACCTGATACGTCAAGACTGCCTCGCTCACCTTCTCTGCTTTATGTGAAACTAACATAGTTCTTTCATTTCAACGTAGTTCCTACAATCTTAAGCATTGGCTACAGATTAGGGATTTTACTTTTGCCCAAAAATCATATTCGAAGTTTGTTTGTTTATTAATATTAATATTTGAATGTATTAGAATATTTATTAATAATATTTTGACCTGGATTGGGCTTCGCAAGGTTTGTTTACCGCGTTGCTATGGTTACCGATCTTGCGTGTTCCAACGGTTTATTAGGTTTCTAATAAATCGCTGTCTGATCAATACTTCATTCACTGCCTCTTCCGTGGTCATTACAATATTATGAATAAACTGCGTCGGGTTCTCCGACGTCTCTCCCTCTTGGCCTGCCCATAACCGGTTTGAATATTAAGGGCTGCTTGATATTCATTCGAATTTTGATTTATTTTTTGATATTCTAATTATATTCGAATATCGAAGTTCGGAGTCAAAGCCCTACTACAGATATAGGCATCTCCTGCGTAGCTTACATGCAAACGTTTCCAATCGCACCATCTTTATAAACAATCCAGAAACGCAGTATTTTCGGTTACACTATTAATTCTATAAACCCTTACAATCATAACCAAGGAACTGTCAGTCATCATTTGTTATCACAGCCTAGTGACAGAATTTGCTTTTTCCGGGTAGCTGTCCTTTTCTGTGCCTGTGAATATTGATGCGTGCCTACTGTATCACAGGTGATACACTTACATTTGATCATATGTTGGATTAAATCAGTGTTGGGCGTGTATTATCAATAAAAGCTATGTTACTATCCTTTTTAGCTCCTTTCCTTAGTGTGCAAGTAAGAGTGTGTTGGCCTTACAATTATTTAATGCTCCTTTACATTTAAATCTCTAGAAAACGGCTCCTAACTAGGGCAAACTAAACTCTGTAGTGCTATGTGTGGTTTGACTCTTATCTAGTCCAAACTAAACTCCATAGTGCTCTGTGTGGTTCCACTCTTAACTAGTCCAAACTAAACTCCATAGTGCTCTGTGGTTCCAATCTTAACTAGTCCAAGCTAAACTCTGTAGTGCTCTCATATATTGCTGACTAACTAAGAACCCTTATATAATTAATTATTCTATTAATATATATTTCACTATTAAAAGAAAATTGGTCCTTTGTATTTGATCGACTGATCACACATCTAAAAGATCGCTGGACGGGATCGGCCTAAAAAGACCTGATCGGGGCATCTCTAACATTGTATGCATGCTTTATGTCCTGGAAATTGCGTTGAATTTACTCATTCAACGCATAGTATACAAACAATTCATGTCCTTCCTATTTGTGATAATAGGGGTCATAGAGACACTGATAAAAGGCCTTTTGAAAAGGCTATTCACTGTGGAGTTCACTGAGGGAAGGGTTGTAAAGTTCAAAGTCTCCGAGTGTTTATCACATCGACACAGATAGTGGTTCTTATGTAACCTAGATGCTGGGGGCATGCAGAACCTTCATCCATTATTATGTTGCAGGTAGGAGGTTAATGACTACGCTAACTTCTTGTTTAATTCATTACATAACAGCAGCATAGTAGCTTGACACGCAACATTAAGAAATCCCACTTGCCCAATCCGATAAATAGGAAAGTGTGTGTGTGTGTGTGTGTGTGTGTGTGTGTGTGTGTGTGTGTGTGTGTGTGTGTGTGTGTGTGTGTGTGTGTGTGTGTGTGTGTGTGTGTGGTGGATATTGCAATCGTTCAAGATGACAAACTGGCCACAAAACACTCTTTGGCCCAATCCCATTTCTACCCATACCCCTTCAAAACAAGGGGTAAGGGGTAGAAATGGGATTGGGCCTTTGTATCCAGCCCTCCTTGGTACCAGTAATGACGCCTCTGTAGTTATTATTTGGTGCTTGATTGGGGCGGTTCGTGTCGTCAGGTGAGGTGCATCCCGTAGCCCTGGGTGTTGATCTCTCCTCTCCCCTCCTCCAGGGCCTGGACGCTGACAGCCTGCGGGTGGAACCCCTGGGGCAGGATGGGAGCGGGGCCCTCTACTGGTACTTCTATGGCACGCGCATGTACAAAGAGGAGCCCGTCAGATGGAAAGCAGAGCCGCTCAGGTAAACTGTGTGTGTGTGTAAACTCTATTCAACCGCCCATTCATTATACTTCCTTGTAGCAAACCTTGCCAGACAATGGTGAAGCATACTGATGTTTCCAAAGAGTTAATTAATGTACAGCCGTTCGTTCCTTATTTTGTACATTAGTCCTTTCCTTTCTGGAACACCGTGAGAGCTCAGGACAGACAAATAAACGAAATGAGCTCTTAGAAACAAAAAATGAGCTCTTAGAAGCGAAAATCGAAAACCTTACTTAAGCTTACCATCACCGCATAGTACATACACTCTACAGAAGCTAAAGTTAGTATGAACAGCAACATAAATATTAGCCTGGAGAATAAACAATCTTACATTAAGTCCGCTAAACACACATAACTCCGCATAAAACATATTTTTACAACATACCTTGTTCCAATTCTAGCCAGGTGCTTAACACATACAGGGAAATCCTTACAATCGCGGAGCGTTATTGATCTCTGACCGTCACATGTTATCGTCTGCTGCGTGCAAAGTCGTGGACTTCTGGTCCGGGAGTACCAAAATAAAAGCATGTAATAGTAAAGTAGAAACGACAATTAAAAGCATACAGGCAGCGATAATCTGTTATTAAAACCCCTTTTTAATAGTTAATTACATTCCTTGTTAATCAAGTATACAGAGTACTGTGTGTTTATTCGATTATTGCTACCAGATATGCTGTACTTGATTCTACAGTACCATTTTGTGACAGGGCTGCAATGTTTCCTACTTGGTGACCTTGTGTCAGGGAGGGTGGGGGGGGGGGGTGTTTGCATTGTGTCCCCCCTGACACAAGTTTTAACAAGGCCATTAGAGGTTGATTTGTTGGTGTTCTGCTCTGTAAAAGAGCCTGTGATATTCACCTCCATTCCCATCGGTGCTCTACAGTGAACCGCCTGAAGGGAACCCACCGGAGAAGAAGAAGAAGAGGGGGCGGCCCCCGAAGAAGAGGGTGGAAGACCTCCAGCTGAGGTGACACTAGTGAAAGTTTGTCTCAACTCTGACTTTTCTTTTGCATTTCCGTCGTCATTTTGCCTCTTTCTTCCAATTGTAGCTCTCTGTATCTCGTTTTCTCCAATGGAGGATTTATAGGAGGATTTATAGTTGGTCTTTCAGCAGAGACTTTAATCCACCCTGGAACAAGGACAGCCTTGAATCAGCCTTCTGGAACATACAATGCATCTCATAAAATGCATTATTTAGTTAAGCAGGATAATTGGTAGAACTGTGGCACAGCAGAAGTATAGTTGTAGGGGTGTACACATTCAGTTTACTTATAGTCCCATACAGCATCATATACAGTGCCTGGAGATTAGGTTAATTGTTAATTGTATTATTCTTTTTCTTCTTTGTGTTTTGACAATTTGGAAATGGAACAATACTATAACTATTACAAGAGGCATTCCATTGTCTTACTGTCTTAGTAAAAAAGTTAGATGATAAGACTAACTAAATAAATAAATACAAATCTCTCCCTTACAAAGAAGTGACGCTGAAGAGATCGTCATCATCACATTGATGTTTGTGTTTCAGTGAGGCGGAGAGCGAGGTTCAGACTGACACCGCCCTGGACAGCCCCCCCCCTGGCACAGGTAGGAGTCTTAACCGCCAGACAAGGCCCCGTTTTCAAATGGGAGCCGTCCAACATTCCACTCGGTGTCAGTAGTGCAGGGCCGGGGAGGCGGTCACCTTGGACCTGAGTCTGTCTCTCCTCCCCCCAGACCGCCAGAGAGGCTGCTGGTCCCTGGTGTGCGACACGGAGCCTCAGTGGGTCAGTCTTGCGGAGAGCATCAAGGACAAAACCTCCCCGCAGGACCGCCATCTCCACCGCATCATCAGCCAGAACTTCCTGCCAGAGATCAGCAGCATGATTGAGCACAAGGTCGGTCCTGCCGCGCGTCGCCATTGGTCCTCGTCGCAGCCGTCTGTTTCCCTCGCTCTATCTCCCACTCTCTCTCTCTCCAGTGTTCTTGTCGTTACATTTTGAGAAAAATGTGTATAAATGCTCTTTACTTGATTAAAGTAGGGTCATGTTCAGTGCTGTTTAAAAGAACGGCGTTAACGCTGTAATTTTTTCAGTAACGGGGTAATCTAACTAATTACTGTTTCCGTCGTTACAACGCCATTGCCTTACTGTACTTTAAATGCAGTGCGTTGCTTTGAATCGATTGAATGTATTGCGTAATCCTAACGCACCCCTGGCTCCAAACACAAACTGCTAGTGAGGAGTTGCTTTTTGGAACAAGTAGTGAGTAACTTTAACTAATCACTTTTTTTAAGTAACGTTCCCAACATCGTTCGTGTTACAAATAGGAGTTTAGAGAGCTAGTTTGGGAGAGAGGCCACTGCAATCATGTTCTGAGTCATTCTGCTTGCTGTTGAGTCACAACAAACTCGGGTTCAGACAGTCCAGGCTTTGAAGACTATCAGGAAGGAGGGAGTTCTTTCGGGAATTCTTGACTTACCGCTGTGAGTCAGGGAGCAGGAAGAGAAGCATGTGCTTGTCCTCCATGCAGCGCACAGATGAAATTTGGATCGGGTTCAAGGCCTTGAGCCAGATCCTGACTGGAGGTGGAGTAGAACAGTGCACAGCGTGTCTTTCACTGGCTCGGAAGTGATCTGCTGAAGCCCACCTGTCAGGCCTGTAGGACACCAACTGGTTATTATGGGAACTGGAATTATTCTCCTGGGAGTTACTCTCTCTTCTGGCTTAGTTTTCCATCATATTTTTGATATTTATAGAAATGGAACTCGTCACTGCTCCATTACCTTTTCTATTTCCTTCATGGGAAATAATAAGTCTGCTGTCATTTGATGTGTTTTACCACTGTTCAGGTTCAATGTTTTAACATAAGGTTTGTGGACTTGCATTACCCTCTGCTCATTTATAGCCAGCCCTTTTGTTGCGTTGCTATGGAAACCATTGAACTCAAGCGGTTGTGTAGGGAGCCGAGCTCTGCAGATAGGTGTCGGCACAGGGGTCACTCCCTTATTGTCCCTGGACAAATGTGTTCTTGTCCTTCATGGTCGCGTAGCTCCGCTGTAGCGCTTCCCACTCCCAGATTACCACCGAACAACCTTCAGAGAAGCAGTCTGCTGAACGCAGCGCCTCTTAAACCCACTGGGGATTTCCGGGGACTATTCCCGGGCTCGTGCAATAATTGGAAGAACAAAATCAGAATCAGTATGCGCAGACACGCACGCCGATGCGCACGCCCTCAGATGCACACGAGGCCAACGCCCGCACCCTTTTGGGGTGCGGGCGTTGGCCTCGTGTGCATCTGAGGACGTGCGCATCGGTGTGCGTGTCTCAGGCTGCTGTCACCCACGGTCGGAGGAGGTCTCCTCACCTTGAGGCAGGACGGTGCCTCTTGATTGACGGCCTGGCTGTGCTGCAGGATTCTCCCCGACCTCTTAAGTGGCGACAGCAGAGGCACTCCATCTTGTGTGCGGGGGCAGGGGTAATTGTGTGTGTGTGTGTGTGTGTGTGTGTTTGTGTGTGTGTGTGTGTGTGTGTGTGTGTGATCGCACGTGTGGGGGAGGCTTGGATTGATAATGCACAGCGCAAGGGCCCCCAAGACATGTTAAGACTAAGCTGAAATAGGGTGTGCTGTGGCGGTATGGAGGAGGCTGGTGCGAGGTTACTGTAGCTCAGCTGGCCCGTTTTGCGGTGACAGGCCATCAGAGTCATCGTCCCTTTTGTCTCACTCTCCACTCACTCTGGTCCTCACTCCAGACCAGCAGTAGTTTTTCGGTGGCAGCCAGGGGCCTGGCTCTGACACGTCCCTGTGCTGCCGGCAGCGTCTGGCTGACAGATTTGCTCTCACTGATGCACCCTGACATGAGCCGCGGAGGCCAGGCCCTGATATAGAAAGCCTTTAAAGAGATCTACTTAAACTCCCTGGTGGGCGGCTCTCTCGCTCTCTCTGCCTCCTATATGCTATGTCCTCACCGTACAAGCATGAATCAGTCCCCCCAGAAAAACGCAGCGTTTTTTTGTGATTGTTGCGGCCAAAAATCCTTGATTATACGGCACGTTTTCTTAAAAAAATGCGATGAAATATGCGGCAAATTTATGCAATTTTATGCGAAGAAATTGCAAAAATTGCGGGAACTTCCGATAAAAATGCGGGAACTTGCGAAAAATGCAGCAATTCAAAGACGTTCACGTCGCTTAATTACGTCACTTCATAACGTTCCCATGGCAACACGGGGAAATGGCTGCTCTTGTGTGAAGTAAACGTAACATTTTTCAACTTCTTGCTAAGATATATGTGACTTTTTTGCAACGAAAATGCAGGGATTATGAAATCATTCAAGCCCCGCATATTTTGTGCGGAAATCTACAATTTATGCGGTGAAAGTGCGGCATATTTGAAAAAATGCGGCCCCCGCATGAATCTGCAGACTGGCTGATTATGCGTTGAATTATGCGATCGCATAATCACTTTTTTCTTGAGGGTCTGATGAATTCTGAATGCCATCTGACATGCTGGCTTACACATGTTTGTATTACCGCATTAGAATTACTCCTTCAAACATTCAGAGATGAAGGCATCTCGGCATGTGCAGGTTGCCCAGGTAGACTGGCAGGGAAGGCCATCTCTCTGGGTGTAGACTCTGTCACCTCTATGGTAGCCAGGCTCAGCTTCTCTGCTGTTCTGTGTTGATCTACAGGAAAAGGAGCAGAAGCAGAAGCTTCTGGAGCCCTCACCAATCCGCGCATCCGGGCGCCACTCCGAGAAACGGATCCACCAAGAGGAAGAGGTGCGTCTCACAAAAATGCACTTTGACCTCATTGAGGGCGTCGACGCAGGAACTATGTGAACCATGATGTTTTTTTCTAATTCTAATAAACAGTAACCTTCAATCATTCTATTAAATATCTTATGTGTGTAGTAACCTAACCTAACACTGGGTGGCAGGATGGGCCTTTGGATGTAATGTTTCCTGCATGTCTGCCTTCAGGACGACCTGCCAGCCATGGCCGAGGTGGACAAAAGGAAGGACGGGGATTTGGACCGGCAGCTCCTGTTGGCGGAGCAGCGACGGGAGGACGAGCGCTTCCTGCAGGAGGAGAGGCAGAGGGAGGAGATGGAGAAGGTCAAGGCCGTGGAAGGTAACGGTGGCGCCAAAGACAGATCTACACCTCTATGACGGGTACACCGACCCAGATGACCTTTGCAGTGGGATCAAGAACAGAACCTTTGGAGTGGGCCCTCCATATCCATGGGTCCTCACTGTATGCCTGTTGGGGGGGCGGCGCCTCTGGCCGGGTGATTTATATGAGGGGCGCCCGGACTGAGAGGGGCAGTGTTAGCAGGGGCCTTTTAAGCACAGTATCTCTTCTCCTTCCCTCTGATGTCATCTGCCAGGGTTAATGAACTGCTGATGGTGCTTCAGAGGAGCCTCATTAATGCGTTCTAGATGAACAGCAGGACCTGCTCTCTGTGTGGATTGCCGATGTGGAATACTCCTTGAAACGCCTTTAATCCACACAGCAGGGGACCGGCAGCCCTCTCTGCCTTTCATGTTAAAGATAAAGTGTGTGTGGGTGTGCGTGCATATATATAGTGCTCTCCCTGTACTGGCCTTTTGATCAACTGATCCTGATAGAAGATGGCTAGCTGATAAATAGTCTATGTTGAAGTGGTGTGGGCCTGGTTGGTAATGGCTCTGCTCAGAACCCAGGGGTTCCAAATGGATGCTGTTCAAGAGCGACAATGCGTTTTAGATTTTAATGTTTGATCCAATACCGTTTTGTTTGCAGAACGAGCCAAACGAAGAAAGCTGCGGGAAGAGAAGGCCTGGTTGCTCTCTCAGGGTAAAGATCTGCCCCCAGAGCTGATGAATCTGGACCCTCACTCGCCCATCCGCAGGTCGCGCAAGACCAAGGAGTTGTAAGGAGCCCCTTTCATTTCAGCCTCTTCAGGGCATGTTTCTAAAACGCATTGTTTCCTCTGCTTTGAAATGGCTGGTAACATTTGATGCGTGTCCAATTTTCAGTTATGAAATCGACGATGACTACACTGCGCTTTACAAAGGTAAGATATGGGTTATTTTTGTAGCTGTTGCACCAGGCCAATAACAAGACGGCTGTTGATATTTTTCTGCATGGTATGCTCTCTGAAGTCGTACCTGGTTTGTTCTCTCCAGTGTTGGAGACCCTCAAAGCGCATAAAGACTCCTGGCCCTTCATGGAGCCTGTGGACGACTCCTACGCCCCCAACTACCATGAGCTCATTCAGGTACTAGAGGCCGTCTAGTACAGACCAGCCCCACAGCAGCAGCAGGCTCTCATGTTTGTTTTGACTTCAGAAACCTCTGGCATGCTCTTCCATCGCTTCAGAAGGGATTAGGTCCTATTGTAGTTTGGTAATTGTGCTACTTTGTCATTTAGACTCCCATGGATCTGTCCACCATCGAGAGGAAGCTGAACGAAGGCGACTACATCGCAAAGGAAGAGTTTGTAACCGACGTGAAACTTATGTTTCAAAACTGCATGGAGTACAACGGGGAAGACAGCGGTGAGAGCGATTTGAACTGCAGCCTTCCTCACGTCCTTCGTGGGCGAAAAAAAGAGGATGTTGTTTTCTAACCTATGAGGATGTAGATCTTATGTACTAAAAGTGTGTGTGTGTGTGTGTGTGTGTGTGTGTGTGTGTGTGTGTGTGTGTGTGTGTGTGTGTGTGTGTGTGTGTGTGTGTGTGTGTGTGTGTGTGTGTGTGTGTGTGTGTGTGTGTTGATGGCCAGGCAGGGCAGTCTTGACAGTGATTAATGGGGAGTGATTGAGCTGTGCTCCACTGCTCAGAGGGGGGTGTGGGGGGGGGGCTGGCTCCGGCCCTGCAGTGCCAGAGAGACATTCCAGCCCTAAGCCCCCTGTCTGGAGCCATCCATCCGACTCAATGCTCTCCCCAGGGGAAGAGGAGGAGGAGGAGGAGGAGGATGGGGGGGGAGAGGTGGGAGGAATCTTTTCCAGAGGGGGCTGAAGGAGCCTAGGGGGTCAACTGACGCCCTTTGACCTGGTCAGCAGCAACGGCCCCTTCGTGTGTGTGTGTGTGTGTGTGTGTGTGTGTGTGTGTGTGTGTGTGTGTGTGTGTGTGTGTGTGTGTGTGTGTGTGTGTGTGTGTGTGTGTGTGTGTGTGTGTGTGTGTGTGTGTGTGTGTCATGCTGATCGATCAGTGGTGTGGAGTGTGAGGAAATGAGCTGGTGAGAGAATGTTTGTGACTGGAAGTGTTTTTCCTGGCTAATGCGGTCACATGCCACACCCCGGTGACTTCATAAGAACAGCAAATATTAAAGGTGCAAGTGTGGGTTTGAGGGGCATCTAGCGCTGAGGTTGCAGAGGTCAACCAACTGAGTACCCCCTCCTCAAACCTCCCTTTCAAAAGATGTAGGAGACACAATGGTGGCCTGTAGTGGCATGTTTTGTGTACTTCCAAAATGGTGTCATCGTCTCCGACAGCATCCAAGTGTGAATTAATGAGGCTCCTTGATCGATTTATAAATTCTATAAACACGTTATTTATGTTATGTTATTTATGTAAAATTATAGGTCATGTCTTAGTAAGTAGGATTTTGATTCTTAATGTAGAGGGACAGTGAACCCAATTTTTCTTTTTCTTTTATACGTATTAGTTGATTGTCCAAATAGTTTGCAATGCCATTTTGTCACTGATACTCAAATGAGACTATAATCAGAGAAGAAGTCTGTGTGTGTCGTTCATATCCGTATCTGAGAGAGGGTAAAGCTTCTGGGACACTTGGTATACTACCTTGGTCATTTAGGGAAACCATGCTCACAAGCGCGGTACGAAGAAATATCCCAAATGGGCCATGGTCCTGGGGATAACACCCCACCCCACACCTCCATAGAACTTGGCCCTAAAATGAATTATTCTGAATTTTGAGTGTCTAAATGAACTTGTGTGCTCGCCCTCCCCCCAGAGTACACCAACATGGCAGACTCTCTGGAGCGCTGCTTCAGCCGCGCCCTCCTGAAGCACTTCCCCTCGGAGGACGGCGACACGGACGAGGAGTTCCACGTGAGCGGCGAGGACCGCGAGCGCAAGGAGCGCAAGCGCAGCCGCGGCAGCAAGCAGCCGGGGCCCGACAGCCTGATCAGGGCCACGGAGCAGGCCCACCGCAAGCGCAGCGCCCCGGGGGGCAAGGGCAGCACCCCCTCCGCCGAGGAGGAGGGCAAGAAGCCCGGCCGGCCGCCGCCCCCGCCCCACTGGGCCACCGGGCCGCCCCATCACCCCCTGGGCCCGCAGCACCTGGGCGGCGGCGGGATGTACCGCCCAGGACCACAGGTAGCCCGCCACAGCGTCTCAATCCCGTCGGATGTCTCTGGAAGTAATGCGCCCGTGTTCAGATCAGTACCGCGCTGAAGCAGCTTGGTTTATCAGTGCACTACTTTCAATATATAAGATACCATTCCAGTGTGGCTGATCTGATCATGGTTATCGATCAACATGACAGTATGTTGTGCGGAAAGAGGACCAAAACGATAGCAATTAACACATAATTTTTAATGGTGTTAAAAATCAGAGTTGCAGTCTCTTAATTAAATTGACCCCCCCCCCCCTAACTCTTTCATAACTGTTTCTCTGGTAGATGCATGGACCTCCTGGCCCCCACGGTCCGCCCATGTATTCCCAGAGGATGGCCATGGACCCCCGCTTTGCCTACTCTGCTCAGGGGGCTCACATACCCAGGCACGGCGACCCCGGTCTGCATCGCATGCCGCACAACTTCAGCATGCAGGTGCGTACCCCCAGGGCAGGGGCGGGGTTGGGGGGTCATGGGAAACACTGATGACCAAGGGCTTGAGGCCTTTTCCAGCTAATTGACATGCTTTACTTCACGACACGGACAGCGTTGTTCAGGGGTGCAGCCTTTCCACTTTAATTGTAAATGTGCTTACATTTGCTATGCTATGAAGTACTATCGTTTTGGCGCTTGCAGATACAGAGAACCGATCTGCGTACTTCAAAATACCATAACAGTGGTATGTGTTGTGGGCTGAGAGTTGGAGGAAAGATGGGGGTAGTGTTATCGCCATGGGGGCCACGGCATCTTTGAGATGCTTTTTTTATTATGTGTATGTGCGTTATAATGAGCTCAGGTTGCTCTCATTCATTAGTGGTGTCGGGTGGTTTTATAGAAGAAGATTTATGAGTACGAAATACATGAGCACAGTATCGGGTCTGAGTTCGGCTATTTGTGAAGCGTCTTTGAGTATTTAGAAATCCGCTATAAATAACTGATCAATTACTATTATTATTAACGGTATCTGTGCATCCCTAACGTTGTTAGACGGCTCCACATTATACCATTCCAATTTGCCTCATAGTTGGCCCCCTGCCTGGGGGTCAAAATGTTTTTTTCTTTAGATTGTGCGCATAAGTTGCTTGACCTACTAACTATTGTTTATGTTTGAGGTAGTAAGGAATACCTTTGGTGAAACTCGACTGACACAAAACATTTGTACTTTCAGCATCACCTGCGTGACGGTCTGCACGGGGGTCTCCGATACCCCATGGGTCCAGACGCCCACCAGCCACAGCCCCAGCACCAACAGCAGCACCCCTACGTCGGCCCCACGCACGGGCCCTCGCTAGGCCCGCGCCCTGTGGCCCTTCAGCCCGGGCCCCCCTCCGAGGCCAGCATGTACCCGACCCGCCAGCGGCCAGAGGGGCACACCATGCACCCCCTGGCCAACAGATACCCCATCCCCGAGGGCCCCCCGCAGCACAAGTACCCAGGCTTCGGGGCCCCCGGTATGGGCCTGTCCAACATGTGGCCCGGTATGCACCACCAGCCCCAAGAGAGGCCGCACGGGCCCCACATGCATGACCCCAACATGGCCGGCCAGCCCCATTACAACCAGGGAGGGGTGCCCCCGCCGCTAGGACAAAAGCCCTGGCCAGAGCCCGCCGCAGGATACCCCCACATGCCCGCCCCCAACGCCCAGTACCGAGTGCCCCCGGCCGGGAGCTCCCTCGGCGGCGCGGCCCCCCAGCCCGCGCCGCACCCAGACGCTGGCCGGCGGCGGCTGGCCTCCATGCTGGAGAGCCCAGAGATGCTGGCCCTGCAGCAGCTGTCGGCCTCCTCCGGACCCCCCGCGGGGCCCCCTCGCCAGCACATGGGCACCCTCCAGCAGCAGAAGCCCGGGCCCCCGTCAGCAGTTGGCAGCGCCCCAGCATATGCCCCCCGGCCGCCCCCCCCTCCCCAGGAGGTTCAGCTGCTGCGGCCCGCCAGAGACAATGGGCCAGACAGACGGCCTCCCCAGCAGACGGACACGCCGCTCAGAGGTACCCCGCCACACATGGGCCACGTTGCCTCCTCTGGCGTTTGTTACACTCAGAGTCTAGAGTGGAGAGTTTAAACACAGCCACACATCGGGGACACACACGTCTACCGTTTGTTTCTTCAGTGAGGACAGGGTCATTACTGTTATATTCAAGGTTTCAAACCAAAATTATTATTTTCATTTTTTTAACATGTTTGTGTCATGTCTTTGTGTCTCTTCATTGCAGTCATAATGAATATCAATCAAACCTATCTTCTGTCGTTTATGTGGTTTAATGGGACAATTTACTGCTGCCGTTTCAACTCCCAATTCTTTGGTTTGTTTGTTGGTGCTTGTGTTGCAATGTTCCGGATATTGATTGACAGGGTATTTCTTTAACGCGCTCCATGCTTCTGTGTTCACAGCTGAATCTCAAATGGCGGCCAAACGCAACGACCCCACAACCCAGGCCTCAGCACAAATGACCTCTCTGTCCTCGGACCACGAGGGCCGGCCCCCGCCCGGCCCGGCAGAGTGTGGCCCTCCTGGGGGAATGCACGGCCCTCCAGGGCCCGGCTGGGGCCGAACCCCGGAGCGTCGGACCGCCCCGGGACCCGCGGCGGGCCGAGCCCAGGAGTCGGACTACCAGGGACAATCCCACAGCCACGAGGCCGCCCAGCACGCCAACCCAGCCGCCGCCTCGGCCCGGTACGGCAGCAGCAGCAACAGCAGCCCCGTCCACCCCAGCACCGCCAAAGACCCAGAGCACCCACACAGCCATCCCCAGCACTGCAGCCCTTCAGACCGGCCGAACGCACCTCAGCACGCCCCTGCGCCGGTACCAGAGAGGACCCCGCCACACAATCTGAACGGACGTCCTCAGAGCCGGGGACACCAGGACAGCCCCCAAACCCTCCAGCAGCCACCCCACAACGGCGCTCACTACCTCACCTCGCCACAACACCCCCCCCAGCACGCGCCCCAACAGACCAGCCCTGTGCACGGGATGCCCCAGGGGGGTCCCCAGGGGGGTCCCCAGGGTGCCCGGCACCCTCCGTCCCAGCCCGTCCCTCTCACCTCTCTGCCCCCCAGCCACCCCGTCCCCCAGCTGCCCCCCCAGCCGAGCCCTGCCGACCGCGGGGATCAGAGGCCCTCGGAGCCCTCTGGCCGACGGGGGGACCCGGGCGGCCCTGACTCCCCCCAGCGCAGCCTGCAGCCCGTGGACCGCGCCGCGGGCGCGTTGAAGCAGCAGTGCTACAGCCCCACGCCCCACCAGACGCCACTGGCAGGCGGCACCCACGGGGGGCGGGCCGTCCCTCGACCCGCCCCGTCCGGCCAGCACCCGGCGATGCACCCCCAGGGCCAGGGGAACGGACCTATGGGGCAGTACGGCCTGGCCAGCCCCCCGCACCCACACTACGGCCATCAGAACATGGGCAGGCCCATGCCGCCGGCTGCCCAGCACCCCTACCCCAACCAGACCATGAACCCAACCCACTACCCGGCCTACCACCACCCCCAGCAGGGAGGCGCCGGGTACCCCTTCCACATGGCGGGCCAGCAGCACCCGCAGGCCCACCCCAACATGTACCCCCAGTACCAGCAGCAGCAGCCCTACTACGGCCAGCCCCAGGCCCTGGCTCACGCTCAGCCCAGCGGCCGGGGGGGCTACCCCTCCGAGGACTGGCAGCGCGCTCAGTACCAGCCCCGCCACCCCATGGCCCCCGCCGCCTACGTCCCCATGGCGACCGCCGGGGCCACCGCCAGGCCCGTGGAGAGGGGCATGTCGCCGCGAGGGCCCGAGGCCCCCCCCGCGCCCCTGTCTGAGGCGGGGCCCAGGCCTCAGTCCGGCGGCGGGGATGGTAAAGAGCAGCTGTGTGGCGCCGGTAGCCCGGCCAGGCAGGTCCGGCCGGAGGAGAGCACGGAGCGGCCCGAGAGCCCCAAGGAGATCCTGGACCTGGACAGCCACAACGCGGCCGCCCGGCGCCGCAGCCTGCAGCCCACGCTGCTGCAGCAGCAGCAGCAGCAGCGCCAACCCACGGCGGCCGCCGCCCACCTGGCCGCCGGCTTCATGTACGACCCCCGCGCCGTGCACCCAGGGATGCAGCAGGGCGGGGTGCCCCCACCCCACATGCTGTCCCGGGCCGGCGGGGGCTCGCCCTACCCCGGTCAGCCTTATCCCAGTCCCTACGCCGCCCAAAGACCCCACCCGCACCTCATGGAGGCCCTGCAGAGGCCCCAGCAGCTGCCCTACTCCCCAGGGCAGACGCGCATGGCCGTGTACGGACACCCCCAGGGCGGGGGGCACTTCCAGGGCATGATGCTCCAGCAGAGGGGGCTCGCGCCCGACCACTTCCTGCACCCTGGGTAAGGTAGTCAGTATAGTCCTGAGGCACTTAATTAGAGCTTGTTTCGAATTAGCTGTGCATTTTTAACGGCGTGTACGTAGAATGCCTTCCATTTATTATGTAAATGCATACACATATGTTGTAAACCATCTAAACTTTTCTTGTTCGTTTAGTCAATGATGCTCAATATCCTCATTGCAAACAATGAGATCAAGGCAATTACAATCACCAGTAGAGGGAACTATAAGACCGGTTTGAATGAAAATACTTAATTAAACTTCAACAGTGTCTATCTGAGGTCAAACACGTTGAACTAATCCTCCTCCTCTACTTTATTATTATTTATTATGAATGAGGTGGGAACAAACTATGCCCTTTGGAAACCGACAGAGACAACAAGGAAAAACTGATTCTTAAAGGAGACATATTATGGTGTTTTCCCAACAAGTAAAACTAGTATTTGAGTTCCAGAAAACATGTTATTGAAGCCGTTTGCTGGAAATAGCTTTTAGGAAAATAAATCGTGGCTCCCGCTATTCCCCTCTGTTCCAGTCCCTTCAGAATGCACTGTTCCTGGTGTCTGTAGCTTTAATGCAAATGAGCTGCTGCCCATTGACCAATGAGCTGTCAGACTGAACCACAGCATGGAGGAGAAGGGATGGTTGACGTTAGCTGTATATCTATATAATATAATATAATATAATAATAATAATAATAATAATAATAATAATAATAATAATAATATTATATATGGGTATTTATATAAAAGTATATCTAATATGACGGCCAAAAGCTATGTGCGCCTCGGATGATATTATGAATCATAACGACTGCGTCTGACGTCTCTGGCGCTTCCACAACAAGTAAAGACTCGTAGTGGGGGACATCTCGGCCATGGTTGAGAAGAATTGGGGGAAAGGAAATTTGGCCTGGACTCTCTGAAGTCCATGGACCCTGACATGGAGGAGAAAGGGATTGTACTCCGTGAGCAGAGCTATCGGACTGTCACCGAGCTCCCCGCGCTGGAGCTGCCGGACTGCCGCCGAAGCTTCGGCTGCAGTCCGGCAGCTCCGGCGGTGTACTCCGGGGGATGAAATGCCGCCGAAGCTTCCCGGCTGCTCCGGCGGGTGTCCTTCGGGAGCTGAAAAGTCTGGCGGGGGTAGCTCGGCGGCAGTCCGGCAGCTCAGCTCCGGGAGTACAATCCCTTTCTCCTCCATGTCTCCTCCTCCGGCGGGGGGAGCGCGGCGGCAGTCCGGCAGAGAAAGGGATTGTACTCCCGGAGCTGAGCTGCCGCTGAGATCCCCCTGCCTGAGCTTCTTGTCCGCTGGTCCACAAAATCTTAGCTATGCTCTGATTGGAGGGCAGTAGGGAAGTGGGAGGTAATATTCAACTGTGCCCCCTTCCTACGTAGGAGGGGCGCCGAAACTGACTCGCTCGTTTGGTAACTGTGGGTGGGGTACTTTCAGAAATGCATATCTCACTCCAAAAATCATGTACAAATTTTTTTCAAAGTCTCTGTGTGTGGGAGCACCAGAGACCCAAAACATCACCCCAAATCCCAGGAAAAGTGTTGTTTCATAATATGTCATCTTTAAACCTAAGCCTTTATTTCCGTCTGTACTGTATGGCTGTATTCATAGCAATTGTACTTCGCTATGAAATCATAAAAGATATATTCTGAGTTTCGGTTTACTACTTGGTGATTGCTAACAGTTCCAGGTTTCTATGACTCTCGATAAAGCCATGGTATTGAAGGCTCTCCTGACTCTGGTTCCTCTTTGTCACAGGCAGCAGATCATGGGTGCTCCTGGTGCCCCGGGCAATAAGCAGGGCGTGTGAGAAGCCCCGGCATGAGGACCGTCGCTGCAAGGGAGACGGTACATGTCTTTGTGTTATCCTTCATCCCATAGCCATGTAAACTCTTTCAGGGCAAAATCTTGGTAGCAGATATTAGGACATTTTCTTTTCATTGTCCGGTTGTGAAGTGACACCCACTCGATTTGATTTTGTTTCCCCTTTTAGGCCAAGGATGAGCAGCACACTGCCAAACAGATGTTACCACGTGTTGTAACTCCTACAAAAGTCCGCCATGCTGCACGCTGCTGTTGAGGACGGCTCTGCAGGGAGAAGTGGTTCAACATGGAGTCCTGTTGTTCAGGGGTGTCTTTAAATTCATCATCGGGCCTGGTGGAACAACAAAGGAGAGCGCTCCCACCTGATGGATCACTGTATCTGAAACTAAACAGCTTAAGTCTCCTAACTGTCCAGTAAAGGGAACGCAATACACCCTTTGATTTCGTTTTTGTTTTTCTAGAGACTCCGTAGAATGTATGATTTTACTGCTGCCTGTGTGGAACCTTTTTTGTTAAATTTATAACAGTGGGACAAAAGGATGGATATTGCTTCCATGCCAGAGGATTTTCAGCTCTGGTCCAGTACAATGTGACAGTGTAAAGACCCTCTCATGGATATTTAGGGTCTGCTCATGGAGCTGGCCAGGGCTGTGCAGCCTGTGGGACTTCAACCCCAGGTTCTGCCTCACAACAGGACAGAGAGCTGTTGCCAGTAACTACTGGATCACAGTCGGTCAGGACAGCACAGAGTAGTTGTAGAGTCACACTGGACGGCCCTTTACTCTTCACTGGACTGTCTTGTCACCTCAATCTAAAATTGGCTTACTTGCCTTTTTTGATAGTTTGTTAGTTTGTCCTCCAAAGTGTGGCTGCTGGTCTGGAGCAGAGGACGTGTTGTTGTTGAACTATTATTTTTCTTAACTCAGGTCTAAGTAACAAAACATGGAGGTACTTAACAACCGATCTCTGCCGCCCACAGACGTCGGCCTCGCCGGAAGCCTTGGTCTTTGTTATTGAATGTATGTATGTGTGAATGACACCAGCCTTTAATGCAAGGTTAAGATGATTATCGCTCGCATTAAGCAAACAAAACTGTCCCAAGCTGAAGGGTCATTTTCACCTGGTCCAGTTTCACCAGAGTTAAACACATCCCCCTATATTTGTGTGTGTGTGTGTGTGTGTGTGTGTGTGTGTGTGTGTGTGTGTGTGTGTGTGTGTGTGTGTGTGTGTGTGTGTGTGTGTGTGTGTGTGTGTGTGTGTGTGTGTGTGTGTGTACCTGCCCTACCCCCGTGGTGCCATGTTCTCGTCGTAAAAAAAAAAAAAAAAGGATCCTTCCGATGCGCCCTCTGCTTTGAGTTTCCCCCTGAACCTGCTGGGCCCAGCCTGATGTAATAAAGGACATTATTTTGGGTGTTTCATACACCGCCCTGCAGGGTTGTTCAGCCAACTGCTTCTGTTCTGCTCTCCCCTTTTTATAGCTTAAGTAGATCAATAATAAATCCTCAGGGCGTACAGTTTATCTATACGGGTATTTTTATTGAATTGATCTGAGCAACAATACGATGGAACTCGGACTTGATTGAAGTGTGGAACCCAGTGATTACATGTGTAGGGTTGTGTTCATGTGGTCCACCGGGCTCCACTCGCTGTCAATGGATTTGCCGGTTTCTCTCTCTCTCTCTGTGTGTGTGTGTGTGTGTGTGTGTGTGTGTGTGTGTTCTCTATGTCGTTGGCTCGAGTTTGATTTGAACACTTCACCTGCATCTGTTTTTGATGCGAGGTGATTAAAATGTAAGGAAATCCACTTTACTCTATTACACACAATGGTAGCCTTATGTTGTCACACTTTTCCTTTTAAGTTGGAATGCAAGAAGCACCTGATGTGCTTTCTTGGGAAACAGTCGTCCATGCACCTTGTCCCAGAGGTGCAGTGAAGAATCTACCTCATAACGCCGCTTGGCAGTTCCTGGCCCCCACCGAAACCATCCACTTCCTTGTTTGTTATAACACAGTTGCGCAAGTCAACACTTCTGCATTGGCCTGTCATTTATATACACTTTATAGCTTAAAAAAAAACAACAACAGTACAGGCTCTTCCTGTCAACTGTCTGTTGCAAATAGCTGCACTGCTGTCCTTCAACAAAGCAATGTGGGAATTGTAAATGATGTGACACTATGTCAGGAGCAATGCTATCTTCAGCACTCCCTATTGTAACATACAAGATGGGGATGATGTGTGTGCATGCCTACAAGGGGACCATCAGGTGGCGAGGTGGTGAATATATATATATATATATATATATTTTGCTGTACAGCTGGCGATCTATTGATCTCTAAGACCGACTTCTAGAACCTAAAGACACACGAGATATGGTGGAACTCGGTGGACCATTTAGTAGTTGTATTGCCGTACTATACTAGTGCTGCAAAGTCTTGACTTTCTTGCCTGAATAGGAAAGCGTTGTATTGTGGGCATAATAGAGTTGGCCTTATTCAAGGCAATCTTTTCACTTGGGCTGTCTAGTGTATTAGGGATGCTGGGGTGTTCTTTGTTTTTGGGGAATCTTCCAGATTGTGATAGTTGTGAACTTTACAGACTGTTTGTAATGTTGGTGTGTAGACTTTGCAAATGAAGACTGGTAGTCTGCATACAATCCCCACCTCTCACCTTTACTCTGCTGTCTCAGCACTAGTGAAAAGCATGTTTAAATGTGAATCCTATTTATTTGTTCATTTTTTTTAATGAATTTTTGTACATTTATGAACTCGTTTTTAATATAAGTGATGTCTGTTTGGGGTTTGTTTTCTTTGGAGAAGTTTACTTTTACCTCAGTAGCATGGCAGCATTGGAAGAGGCCCTGTATGTTTATTTCTTATGTGACGTTTACAAGTTCTTATCTGACTGACATAGATTATTTTGGAAATGGACCGAAGTGTTTTCTATACTGTACAATTCTTAGAAATAAAATACTTTTTCTGAATAAGAATGTATGGATCTAAGAAGTTCATATAATCCAAAGAACAAATGCATGACACAGAGGAACTATTGAGTGAGAAGTGAAAGACGAATAGGGAAATTTAAAAAAGGATTAAAAGATGCAAATGCAGGTGCGATGGGCCACAACCACAACGCATACGTCATTAATGACCCCAATGTGCAACCCCCTCAGTGACTCACAGTTGGTTGGTTGCTTTCGGCGCCCGAGGGGGTCATCACTGGCTGGGAAGAAATCTGAAGCAGAAGTGTTTGGCTAAGTTGGTGTGTATTTAAATATTTCTGCAAGCTAGGCTTTTGGATCTCAAAGAATCGGCGGAGAGGTACGGTAAATCTTCCATTGCGACAGAGAGCGATGAAGCTCGCTGAACACCACATTTAACATCGAAATCCGGTTTGATATGGCTCGAGGTTATTGACAATGCGCGTAACATAACAATGGCTTTATTTCATAACTATAGCATTTAAATAGACGGGTGGTTTATCATAGCCACGTCTAAAACCAATCACCAATGCGTCAAGCGACGTTTAGTGTTATTTGTCGTGGACGCCACTGTTAACCGTTTACATTGCTTGTGTAAATAATACCTCCAACGCAAAAGCGTTGCTGTTCACCATGTGCAAACAAGGGGCGCCCAAGTCCACGTATCACAACACCCTTACACGCAAATAGTTTCTAATTTACAAGATGCCATTAAATGACAAAAATGCATCTACATTATCTCTTTTAAGTAGGCCGATATTGAATTGAAACCTCGGTAGAAACCCAGAGGTAGAGCTATCCGGAACAATGTGAATCATGCTTTAATGGATATAAAAGTGCTGTTATGTTCGCATGTGAAGGTCACTAGCTCATGCCAATAAAATCGTATATGATAGAGGGTGTTTCCACTTTGCATTGCCACGAAAAATGATTTGTACTTTAGTCGGCTTTATATCACTTTCTTGTCTTTAGTTCTTTCGCCACTGTGTCTCTTCCGAGAGATGGAGCTCCAGCGCCACTCTGTGGCCATTTTGTGCGTACTGTCCTGCTTCCTGACCCTGGGTATGAGCTACCCAGACCCCAGGCAGAGGGAAGAGTTCATAAAGATGGAAGCCTCCATGCGCATAGGGGGAAATGTTAGCCTTTCGCCGGAGGAGCAGCAGCTGGATGCTCATCTAAGCAAACTGATGCTCGAGGAGATGGCAAGAGAAGACTTCCTTCCTGCCTTACATTTCTTCAAGGCCAGGCCTCTGATCAGGAGCAGCCCCATCTACGGCCTGCTGCAGAAGATGCCCAAAGGTATCAGTTGAACAGTTGTTTAGTGTAGGCCTTTGATAACCAACACAGAATGTTTGTTTAGTAATGCTGCGTGTTGGTGAGTGCTGCTAGGCTGTTATTTAATCTACAGCACCCACTGCCTTTTCTAGTTTGGTATTGTAGCTCCTAGTGTATTTTCTCCACACAAGTACTGTAGACGGGAAAATTAAGCCACTAAATAAATTGTATCTTTTAGGCGGGCCTCACATCACTGTCTACGTTGACAAGTGATTGGTTATCATTGTACAAATATGCAAAACAACTTAATGAATGACCAAGCAAATTCTCACTGGTTATATCATGGCAATGCTGCAATTCTTGGAGCGATGGCACTTTGCTAATGTAGCCCGTCGTTTAGCCCCCAAAAACTGGTGAAAAGCATAAAATGTCACTGTAAACTGCCAAATAATCCAACCATCGCCTCTCCATGTGGCACCAGGGGCTGCGCTCCATGTCCATGACTTTGCAATGGTCGATGTGGAGTGGCTGGTGAGGAACGTGACTTATCGACCCCACTGCTACATCTGCTACACTGATGACCGGTCGGTCCGTTTCTACTTCTCTTCTGGGCTGCCGAAACCGTTGTCAAACTGCTCTACCTGGACCCTGCTGGAGCAGCTGAGGGCCAAGACGGTCAACGTTACAGACCTGGATGACAGGTAGGCTCCCCCTGTAGGTCCATGTCATCTTCTGTGTGAGGCGCTGACATGTTAAACATAGATCGTCTAGCTAATTGGTTCTTCTTCTTTGCGTGCCCAGCCTCATGTCCTACATGACCCTCTGGACCCTGGAAGACCCAGAGTTGGCCTATCCTAGCCTGACCGTGGTCTGGAAGAGGTTCGAACAGGCCTTTAAGGCCACCTGGGGCCTGGTGACCTACGCGCCTGTCTTTAAAGACTACTTCCATGAAGGCCTTTTGCAGTTCTACAGAGACAACATTCTGTATGTGGAAGTGCGTGCTTTACTCCCTGAGGTAAACGTTTGCCATTTGCCCTCAAATCAATCCATCTTCTCCAATTATCTTTTTGGGTGAGACTCCTCAGGGCTTTTTTCTGTTGCAACCAGACGTACGAGCTGGACGGAAGTACCCACGACACAGAGTGGACTATGAAGACCTACCAAGATACCGCGCGGCAGTTCGTGGAAGAGAACCCAGACTTCTTCGGAGCCAGAGTCATCTTCACTGTAAACAGGTTGAATAAATACTCGTGTCCCACACTATCATACAATTGTAGGATCACCTTCTTATTCTGATTATCTCAATGATTTTATGCGGAACTTTCTGATGATTGTGTGTTCTTCAGGGAGATATATCCAGCACTGCTCACCAAGGAGGTGCAGAAGGCCATGAAGTTACAAGTGGACTTTCCTGAGACGATGGCTGGGTTTGACCTTGTGAGGGATTTGCTCCTCATTCAATGCTAGCACAGGGTTGGCTTCAAACATGCCTCATCAGGGGGGGGAAGCAGTGGGATGTTGTATCAACCCAATGAATCAAGTGTTTATCCTATGGCTGTCATTTAAAATGTAATGCTATTGAATTTTCGGTTTTGTGTGTTTTAGTGGTCATGACAGAATAACAAAAGAGTAGTGTTAAGTGTGTGTGTGTGTGTGTGTTTGTTTGTTTGTTTGTTTGTTTGTTTTGTTTGTTTAGGTGGGTCAGGAGGACACTGGCCGGCCACTCTGGGAATACAAAGAGGCCCTCTCTCTACCAGCTGCTCAAGGCTCCAATCTCTCTTATTTCTTCCATGCCGGAGAGACTGGTGAGCTCAGCCAATCCCTAATCCAAAGTCAAGACTGCCAAGGCCCCGTTTATGGGAGTCTTAAGACCACAGACGTGTATGGATAAACTTGCAGGTTGTGATTTATAATTTTCTCCCCTCTGCTAAGGTCGCCATTAAGCATTTTGCACCAAATTTGTTCACGGTCGATGCAGTAGTCAAGAAAAAATAAGCAACACATCCATTGTGTGAGGATCTGTCAGTGTTCATTTAATCAAGTGTCCACCATCTGCAACAATAAACCTGTCCCTTTCCTGTTGGAAGTTGTGGCTTAGGACCTAATCAATGTTGGACTGAGATTTTACTGACTGAGGTTAGGGGAGGAAGGAAGGAACTAAAGAAAGAAAGAACCAAACAATGGCAGATATCTGAGCTGAGTCGGTGTAGTTCCAATTACATTTTTGCATCAGCGCATTCGGCTTTAAAACCCTTCCTATATGAAGTGAACAATCAGAGTTACGTCTTCTGTCTCATGCAGATCTGCAGGGCACAAAGTCGGACCAGAACATGTTGGATGCTTTGCTCTTCAACACCTCCCGCATCGGCCACGGCTTTGCTCTTTTGCGCCACCCGGTGGCCAAGATGCTATCCAAGATGAATGCGGTGCCTCTGGAGGTTTGCCCCATCTCAAACCAGGTATGGAGTCATGGAAAAGGGCACTTGTTGTCACCAGAACAACGTTTGTGCAGCTGCTGACGTACTTTCAAATTTCAAATTACGACATGGCTCACCTGGCTCCAAAAATGATAAAAATAAAAAAAAAGACCTGCGTTCATCTAATTCTAAAATATTCATATGCATACTATATTACATGTAATATAATTTTAAGAGTAGGGACTTGCATGGGAATAAAGTGACCCGGGGCAGGCATAGCTCGGTATGAATGACAACCAGTATAATGGATTACAAATGAGAGTTTGAATTGGACCAAGACCGTGTGTCTCTGCTGCAGGTCTTGAAGCTGGTCAAAGATCTGCGTAACCACCCAGCTGCGGCGCTGATGTCAGAGGGGCACCCGCTGGTGATCAGCTCTGATGACCCCTCCATGTTTGGGGCCAGCGGCCTCTCTGATGATTTCTACGAGGCGTTTGTGGGATTTGGAGGACTGAGCAACCATTTGGGCACTTTAAAAGAGCTTGCCATGAACTCCATTAGGTAGGTGTTTGTTTCAAGGTTCATTGACATTCAAACCCCCTGACTGGTCACTGCAGTATCTATTTATATATATCCATGGGTTTTGTCAACTACCCTTTGCATGAACATTAAAGTATCAAGAGAAATAAGCGACCCTGAATTCAAAAAGAAAATTATGAATTCAGTTGAAATTAGCGGAGGACAGTTGTGTTCTCAGCCATCTCAGCCAATCTGAGATTATGCATGCAACAGCATGTATTTTCCTCGAGAGGGAGCCATCCACTGCAAACCAACCTGCAGGTGATGTTGGATTTGGTTATCCTTAAGAATGGCCCATGTTCACAAGTCAACTTTTCTTAACAGATACAATTGATTTATAAAGAAAAACCTGGGTTCTGGTGTCGCGCTTTAGACACTCATTTTAAATAGACAGGTTTAACCAAATTAATGATTTGATAGATGTAAGTGTGTTGCATATGTTTCTAAATGTCAACAATATTTTTTACTAATATTCCCTACATTTTGCAGGTACAGCTCCTTGCCACCAAATCTGCAAGAAAAAGCCATGGCCTTGTGGCAAAGAAAATGGAACAAATTTGTGACTGAAAATCTATAATCTATCTCTTTTTTTTTTTTTTTTTTTATCCATTGAATCACGTGATGCCTTGTTTACTGCCGTCATGGAAAAGGGAATAATGACAAGCGCAATTGTAAACTTGTCTGATATAATTTTTGTATATCTTCAGGGATGAACAGTAAACAGAATAAAACGGTATCTGGAGGAGGCTGCACAGGGCAAACATGATAATACAGTATCTGGGTGAGGCTGTGCCCCTCAGGTGCATTGGGTAACCAGGGCACACGGAATGAACCCAACAGTGGAGGCACAGCTCTGACATGTCCGCACGTAACACCTGCTCAGCCAGAAACCTTTAGGTAGACTGTCAAATAAACTGGTTTAAAATACTGAAGTACATAGACGCCCCATTGACATTTACATGGGTTAGTGTCATTGACGATGACATTTACCCAAGTCCTGAGTGTCAGAGCCACTTCAGTGGTGTTTGGGAGGGTTTACTGTGACAACTGTGCAACTTAAGCTGTAATGATGCCTACCTCTGTTTCGTTGAAGACATGTTGGAGGTTTTTAATAATGCAGTAATTGAAATATCTTTACACTTGCCCTAATTTGCGGAGGATTTGCAACTGCTGTGATTTGTTCTACACTGCACATTTTTTAACATGTGAAATTGAATGAAATTGTACTTTTGAGATGTTGAATAAAGATTTTAGATTTTTCTTAAATGTAAATTTCTTGGAAAATATAGGCCATGAAGTAAATATTTCCGAAATAAACGACTGAATGCACACATTGCAGATTAACACATTTAACCTAATACGACCAGGTTAAAACAGCAATTGCAGGTATTTTGAAGCATGGTTAGTTCAACACAATCGCTGAATGGACCGGATCATTGCAGATGTCATCCTATCGGCTGCTGGTATTGAACTTGGAGAAGTAGCTGTCATCAAAGTCGCCAAAGCATTCCTTCTCCAGGGCTTTTTTCCTGATGATGGAAAGGGAATGAAGATGGGAGAGATCATTTATTTATCACATGAATGACAGTTGACTGATAGTTTCCAGCTATTCTACAGAAGACATCTAATTTGTGCTAGTGGATAAAGCTTTCAGAAGGGGATTTGATTGATCTAGGGACTAGGTGGTTCATTGTAAACGAGTGTGATAGTGAGCCACTGACTGCTGCCTCTGCGCCTGGGCCAGCTGAGCGTTGGTCTGGTCCAGCTCTTGTCTCTGCATCCTGTGAGTCCGGCTCTGCTGTCTCTCCAGCAGCACAGCCGAGCGCGCCAAGTCCACACGAAGCTGCTCCTCCCGCTGCTCCTTCTGCTGCTTCTCCCATCGAGTCCTCTGCAAAAACAGTCAGTCAGACACACACAAACACACATGTTGTACAACAAAATACTAACATCCGTCCATGATACATTTGCCATTGCCTTTAGGATTCATTCAAGATATATGCTTACTATTTTTTAGAGGACCTTTTGTTCAAAACAACTCAAATTGCCAACTTCCATTGCAGTAGCAATTTATGCTTATTTTTTAAACACACGAAGAAGAGTGGAGACAAACAGTGGCTATCTTATTCCATCTGTCCAATAGCTGGTAATCCATCTATTGCAATAATCAGGGAATTCAACTAAACACACACATATTGCATCTTGACACATAAAATTGTGCTGAAACGTCAACGTAGAATAACTTAATTTTTATTAACTGTGAAGGCCATCATGTTGGATGTTGTTACTGTTGACAAGTCGGAGCTCTGAAATATTAGCCACATTTTCGACCTGTAATTCTGAGTAAGAACCGTTCTCTCGTCTTGAACGCAGCATTATTCCAATTTTGCACCTACCAAACTTTGAATCATGTGATTGTATTAAAGGCATATAACAAAAAAGAAAACAACGTCTGTTTGGATAATTAAAGCCTGCATTGCACTGTAATACAAGGTTATATATTGTAATCCCTTTAAATTGTGTTTCCTGGACGTGTGTGTGTGTGTGTGTGTGTGTGTGTGTGTGTGTGTGTGTGTGTGTGTGTGTGTGTGTGTGTGTGTGTGTGTGTGTGTGTGTGTGTGTGTGTGTGTGTGTGTGTGTGTGTGTGTGTCTAAGGACTTGTTTCAACACTCTTTTGAGCACTCTGAAACCAAGTATTGTTGTTCCTCTCATAAAAGGTGCTAGGTGCACATGACTTGCAGACGGACCGTCTTCTCCTCCACTTGGTGCAGGTTGAAGTGGATCCTCTGCCTGAAGGCCTGCAGAGCTGTTTCCTGAGAGGCCTCCATCTCCCGGTCAGCCTGGAGGAGCATCAGGACGTCGGCTTGGTGTTTGTCTTCCTCAGTCTTCTCCCTGGCCCGGCGATGCGTCTCTCTGTTCTCTGCTGCCTGGGAACGTCACAACACCCGTCGTTAACATCCAGGTACGTACAGGGATGTCTCAAACCTATACAAAAACTCAGAATAGAATAATGAGAAATATTGTCCAAACATTATTTGCTCCTAGATATTTGGTCATGCACTTCTTCAGGTGTTTGCGTGAGACTCACCTTGGCCAGATTGAAGTCTTTATCAGCATGAGCTAGTGCCTTCCTAGTTGCTTGCTCAACCTCCTGAAGCTGAAGAGCTTTGCTGTCCACGCTTATTCTGCTCTGATTATAAAGCTCATCTGGGGGCATGCAGGCATACAAGCAGCACATCAATTAAGAAGAGGAGAAATCAAACCTTATCTGATGACCAAGAGAGGGCAGAATGACTGACTGTTCTTTCAGCAGTGCACACCTGCTCGCTTCTGCTGGTGTCTGGCTGCTTCTAGCTCCTGCTGCTGCTGCTGAGACCAGCCTCTGAGCTGCTCCTTCTGCCTCTGCAGCCGCTCCCCGCTCCCCGGGTCCTCTCCCAACAGACCCGGGAGCGTCTTCTGAAGCCCCGCGGTGCCCGGCGCCGCCATGGGCTCGGGGTGGCTCAGGTCCTGCTCCCGGCGGTGCTGGGGCTGCTGGTAGCAGCGTCGGTAGTCGTCCAGGGCCTGCTCCAGAAGCCTCTCCTCCTTCCGCTGACGGCCGTCCAGGATGCAAGCGGCTTTATCGTTTTGCAACATGTCTGCAGCTGTGATTGCCGCATGTGCACACACACACACACACACACACACACACACACACACACACACACACACACACACACACACACACACACACACACACACACACACACACACACACACACACACACACACACAACTTTATGCAAATGATCAGCAACATTGACATATCAGGAACACATCAGCGGGAGCAATCTTGGTTATTTATGAAAATGCCTTAACGTTGCTCCCATAGGGCGCTCATTAGAACAGTCATCGTGTCTAACCTTCATCACATTAGATAAGTGGTTGTGGTGGCCTGACCAGGGATAGGCCTGCTGGAAATCTGATTGACCAGGAGTCTCTATTATTAAATAATTATTTTACAAATCCTGTCTCTGATTGGATGAGTGCCGTTAAGATAAGGCTTGGATAGATATAGGCAACCTAACCTTTTAGTTAGTTTTATGTAACACAACTATTGATTTACATGTGTTATGTTTAGACAACATAACTATATGGATAGGTTGAGGGTCATTGTCAGTCTAAGCCAACCTAAAGGGAGAGCAGGGCGGGTCATGCCTTTGCCATAGTATGATTATTCGTAATTGAACGAACGGGGGGTGGAGGGGCAGACATAGGAGCAATTGGAGCAAATAAAACATTAGCTCTAAATATTCTGGTTCTCAGGCTAGTGATTCACTGTTATTCAACCTTAAAAAACACTGTCGAAATAATTGATCAATATTGGACGATGATGGATCTGAACGTCGCTCTATCAAGGAATGAACCGTGTCGACATACGTGCTCCTCAAAAGTTGGATGAGAGATCCAAAGGCAAACGACGAAACGCCTATGCCTACATGATTAGTTACCACAGTGAGTATCTCTAATGTTCAATTAATCAACGCAGATCTTATTTGGATGACAAACTGATGTGACCATTTAATAAGGGTGATTATGTTTTTACCAAATGCGTGCGATGAATCTTTTGCAGATTCCCCTTTTTTCTCATTTTCTTTCACCTGGTGCTGAAATCCAATTTGATCAACCTGTAACGTTAAAGCAAACATAAAAGTAGTAATGCCAGTAATACACCTGAAACCTACATGTCCAATGTTTAATTTGTCCTTGAGAAAGCTAAATATTGCTAATACAAAGTGCGAAGCCTACCCCAAGAGTTCTAACTTTAGAGTTAAAGATCCTCTCTTGTCGGTGCAGCTCTCGGTTCTGGTGCGTTGCGAGGTTTGCTGCGGCCAGGCGATCGGAGAGCAGTTCAATGTTCATTTTGAGATCCTTTCGCCATTAAAACCTGGGCCTCAAAACGAACACAATGCTCCCAGCACAAACACGGGTTGCTAGGAGACAATTCCCGTGAATCTTTGGATTCTTTTGGCCTCGTCAAACATCCACAAGTCAGCCATCCCTGTCTCCACTAGTTGGTGGCTAAATGATACTCCATCTTGGTTATAAAGGCTTTATCATTTTGAGGACTGTTTTTTTTTTTTTCAGGGCCAATTTAGGAACCCCCTGTTTGTACTCGACTACATCATAATCTTGCATTAACTTTAGCCATTTCATTTTCGTATATTTTCCTTTATATATATTTGTATGTAGCTAGTATACTATTTGATAATTGAAATAAGTTGCATGTAATTATAACTATTATTTAAAGTGTCTGCTAATGTGGATAAATACGTTAGCTAAAGCCCTATGCTGTTTATACGGGGATAAAGCCTTGGATGTTATTTAATTAGCCCCGAATATAATCTTTGGGAAAAAATT
Organism: Gadus morhua; assembly: GCF_902167405.1. NCBI lineage: Eukaryota > Metazoa > Chordata > Actinopteri > Gadiformes > Gadidae > Gadus > Gadus morhua. The sequence continues at coordinate 15,500,152 of NC_044056.1, read as the reverse complement.
AAAAATGAAACATGTATATGTAGCCTAGTCTAGATAGACATAGTCCTTCTGGCAAGAGAATAAACAACAACCTGTTTACCACCTCAAGTGTAATCCTATCCCCAGTCAGATCTGTGCACGTGTGTGTGTGTGTGTGTGTGTGTGTGTGTGTGTGTGTGTGTGTGTGTGTGTGTGTGTGTGTGTGTGTGTGTGTGTGTGTGTGTGTGTGTGTGTGTGTGTGTGTGTGTGTGTGTGTGTGTGTGTGTGTGTCTGGTGTGTGTGTGTGTGTGTCTGGTGTGTGTGTGTATATGTGTAAGGTCTGCCTCACTGGTATTCATTTGCAATAACTTGAATGGAACTTTAGACATTTGGGGATAGCATAGCAGTCAGGTAGCTATTTAAAGCTATAATAAACTGCGTATTTAGTTTATTTAGATAAAGCATTATGAAAAAGTATGCATGCACTATAAAGCATACACATAAATTTGGCGCGCAGCATTTTCATTTTCAATCTGGGTTAAGCCCCGGATGTTTATGAAACCTAGAAATCCCCGCCCAAATTCTCTTGAGTAGAGGCAATAAAAATTTGATATTAGTGGAAGAGAGACGGAAGGAGAGGAGAAAAGGATTAGAGGGGAGAAGGAGAAGAGAGAAGGAGGAGTAGTATTTAGTGACCAAACTGTATGGAGTGTATCTTTTGTGTGTGTGTGTGTGTGTGTGTGTGTGTGTGTGTGTGTGTGTGTGTGTGTGTGTGTGTGTGTGTGTGTGTGTGTGTGTGTGTGTGTGTGTGTGTGTGTGTGTGTGTGTGTGTGTGCTCAAATGGCCCCATTGTTCTCTGGCCTGCACTCACACTGGGCCATCTGGCCGTGGCCGTTGGCCGTCCTAGGCCTGGCCACGGTAGGCTCTTGTACATACGTCATCACGTCGTAAGTAACACGTCATCACCAAGCGCCCTTATTATGTCCGTGGTCGTCGCATGGACTATACGTCATCCAGCTCAGGTTGCGTAGCCGTGCGTGTGCGCGTGTCGGCTCATTAGCATCTGTACCGTAGCGGCCCGTACCGTAGCAGCACACCTCTCCCAAGTGGGCAAATTGGCCTGGCCTGGCCACACTCACACTGGCAGATTTGAGCACGGTTAGGTGTGAAAACGGCCACGGCCAGATGGCCTAGTGTGAGTGCACTATTAATCTTTGGTGTGTGTCTATTTGGTGTGTTTATCTTTATGGTGTGTATCTATATGGTGTGTAACTATGGTGTGTGCGTATCTATATGGTGGATACCTATGGTGTGTGCGTGTGTATATTGTCACGATCCTACTGTTGGGTAAGGTTAAGCTGGTTGGTAACTGGTGGTCATGGTAACGGTGGGAGTGGCTCCCTTGATTGGTTGATTGTGGTCACCTGGGGGATCCAAGATGGTGGATATACACAGCATGGTGGCCAGTGGTTACAGCCCGGCAGGATAAGACTTTGTAAAGCCATTCACCCAGATGCCAGAACACACCAGAGCTAAGGAGTCCGACGGGGGAACGTGACCGCCCATTCACCGTCTTTGTTTGTCAAGTGTTTGTCTAAACATGAACGAGACAGCTACCGTTCACCACAACGCTTGGGCTATCTCCATAGCAAGAGAGAGAAGGACCAGCGCTCACCAGGAACCCAGGTGAGTCACTACACACGTGCCCCGGAAGCTAGTTGCCTACCAGCTGTGGTTATACCACGTATGTGTCTCGACTCCTGCCTAGACAGAGGGCCGGTTTTCCCTAGATACCAGTGGGGTCGTGACGTAATATATATGGTTTGTATCTGTCGTTTGTGTGTGTGTGTGTGTGTGTGTGTGTGTGTGTGTGTGTGTGTGTGTGTGTGTGTGTGTGTGTGTGTGTGTGTGTGTGTGTGTGTGTGTGTGTGTGTGTGTGTGTGTGTGTGTGTGTGTCAATGACTCCAGTTTAACCAGTGAATGAGTTTCTCTGGTCTCTTTGATGAAAGCTTCCTTCTCACACACACACTCACGCACAAAGTAAGGTGAATTGAATGAAGACTTTTTTTCTAGAGCTGTCAAGCGATTAAAATATTTAATCAAATTAATGTCATAGTTAACTCACGATTAATCGCAAATTATTTTTCTATGCTAAATATCCCTTGATTTTTTTGTCCCATAATGCTTCTCATTTTAATTCTCTTATCAACATGGTGAAGTGCATCGGCTTGCCTTGTGCAAATGATTATTTATTGATAACAACATTGGCATGAGATCTCGTGCCACGAGATCTCGCAAGATTAAACTCGACGATATTACCCGTCGCGTTAAAAATCGGTCTCACGAGATTTGTGATTTATCCAAACTTCTATTTGTCGCCTGTGGGGGCAGTAATGCGCCTTTTCTACATCTAGCCTGCCAGAACCTAAAGAAGGAGAAGGAAAAGAAGAGGAGGAGAAGGAGGGGAAGCAGGGGAAGCATCGAAAGCAGCCATAAGCTGTGTGCGAAATCGTTCCCTATCACGGATATAGTGTACTATTTAGGGTGCTCGCCATTTTGTAGTGGTGTTCGAATTCTCAGTGGTTAATTTCATGCACTATATAGTGCACTTAAAATACCCAAAATTTGAGTGTACATACGATGTAGCCTACATGTTACTCCCGTATACCACAATGCAATGCGGTCGTGTTTTTCCGGAGGAGAAGAGGCTGAATAACCGCGAAAACGAATACCTTTAATCAAAGTACATTTTGGGTACTTTGATTTTGTTTTGCACATAATATTGTTTGCAATTGAAAAAAAGAGAATTATTTAATTTAATTTATTTTAATTTAACTTTTATAAAGTTTAGTTTCAATTTCATGCATCTAAAGCAGGGGTACTCAAGTAGAAATGATGAGGGGCCACAAAAATTTTTTTCAGTGACTCAAGGGGCCGGTCGGTATACGTGTGACTGAGGCCGATATATGCTCTGTTTTAGACGTAACGCGTAAGCACGTAAGATACATAACCCCCCCTTGCGCGGTAAAATATCCCCCCTTACGCGCTTAAGTGCGTCGGCCAAAATTCCTGACTATGCGACTGAAACACACCCTACGCAGCTCGCAAAGACTGTGATTCGCCAGCTAACCACATCCTTTCAGGGGTCTCACATTTCCGGTTTTACAGCATAATAGCGCCATTTTTAAAAGGCCGTGACAGAAGCGAATGAAGAATTTTGAAGAAGGAGAAGAAGAAAACACAAGAACGAATTATGATATTTATAAATATAAACAAGCCAGCGATTTCCACTTCCACGCCCACAGATTCGTTCGTTGCTCCCCCTACTGTTCTGGCGGAGAATCCCCTTGCAACACGCGCAATCCTTAAGGAACCTTAAAGGAACCGTAAATCAAAACTTGTCTAAAACAAGTCCCTTGTGTAAATTACGTGCTTACGTCTCTGCGTCTAAAACGACCCTAAATCGGCCTTGACTGCTGCTGAGATGGACTGTCTGCCTCGAGTTTGGGAGGGCTGGAGCGGTCTGTGGGCTGGAGTGCTATCTGTTTATCGTTGCAACCCCCAGCCTCGTATTGAGATCGCGGCGCGCGGTTTCAAAATAAGAGCGCCCAACACGATTTTTTTTTTTTTTTTTTTTTTTTTTTAATAATTAAAAAAACTTTTCAAAACAGCTCGAGGGCCATTAATAGACACCCCGCGGGCCACAAAAGGCCCGCGGGCCGCTACTTGAGTATGACTGATCTAAAGAGTTATACTAAAACATTTCAACATGCATGCGCGACTTGTTTAAATAAAAGTCTGTTGGTCCAGTCATATAATTTGTCATTGTAGTTTTCTTAAAATCTCGTCTCGTCTCGTCTCGTGAACCCAATATCGTGTCTCGTCTCGTCTCGTGAGCTGAGTGTATCGTCACACCCCTAGCATATACTGATCAAAACAGGACGATACAAAAAAAGAGCCTATAGTGCAATTAAACGACTGCTTTGAACAAATGTCATTTGAACGTAGCAGTCAGGCTACTGCTTCTTTGTTTTGAGCTAAAGAAAATAATAGCCAAAATAAAATAATTGCGTTAATCGCGCAATAACATTTTTAACGCCGTTAAAATTGGTTTGCGTTAACGCCGTTAATAACGCGTTTAACTGACGGCTCTACTTTTTTCGTTTTGAAGTTTGAATCTAAATCAGTCAAATCAGACTCATCCCTTTAATTAAAATGAGGGAGGTCATTTAAGATCAAACACAGTGCTGAAATAGCCTCTCACTGTTACCAAGAAGACACAGGGTGCCGAACCTGCATTGAGTTTTACTAATTAGCTCACCTGCCGCTGCTCGCCTGCCAGGTGGTTTTCTTAATTAGTTAATTGGTTTCATCTGGTGCGTTTCACTTAAAAGGGAACCGGACAGTACATTTGTTTGTTGTATTGAGGTCTGTTGTGACTTATTTAACATCTCTTCCAGTTTCACAGGTTAAAGACTTTTTGAAGTAAAGAGGAGCATCTCATCTGAACCTGATGTGAGTAGAATTGTGTGGCAAAGCACAACTGACGTGACTTGTATGTTGAATATAAATCACTGATAATGTGTGAAGGAAATCGGGGATTGTGGTGGTTTAACTCTCGTTTGAAATTTGGACCATGAGTAAACTGTTCCTTCCTTCAAAGGTCTATCATGGATATTTAACTGCAGTTCTGTGAGTATCCCAACTTAACCATGAAGCATAACTGCAAACTGTAAGTCATTAACTTCTCATTACTCTTGGGCACATTGATGTATTTTGGCTTCCTGGTGAGTTAACCTGTTACCTGAATGTTGATCTGAGTATAAGGATGTTTTATTGGTTCATGGGTTACTAAGGTGTTGGGTTTATGTTGGTATTAATGATTTGTTAAAATGGTTACAGGCTCCAAGTTATTGTTGTAAGCTGGAGTAATTGGTTGGGTTCTGATATCTTCAGTCTTCTTTCATTCTACTCTCCTGAGCTCTGCATCTTCATCACATGAGTGTTGCTTTACTGATGAGGGTGTGGTCTGAGTTGAGCAGAGGTGCATACTGGGATACAGAGCTGTCTGAAGTCTACAGGTCTGTAGACACGCCCCCTCAGGGGAAACCCAGTGTTTGAGAAACTGTGGTGACGTCAGTTACATGGATTGGAATGTTCTTAAAGATGGAGACAGGTATTCAGAAAGGGAAACACCAGGGGGAGATGAGGGGGCTCCTCATCTCAACGACTAGAACACAACTTCAGTCTGACATAGAGAACCATGGAACACATTCAACAGTCCCCTCCAGGCATCGTGACTCCTCAGGAACAGTTTCATTTCACTTATTTGGGGCCATCCCCATATGGATCCTGCTCCTCAAGAGCCAGCCCCCTCCACTGGGTGGTCTTCTGAACAGATGACCTCCTTCCTGTCCTCAGGCTGACTCAAGCTGCACCGTTTGCATCTGTGAAGGCCCCTCATTCAGGAAACCACTGGACTATAAAGACATGACTTCAGAGATGTTGAATCTACCTGGGACACATTTTGGAGACGCCAAGCATAATCCATCACCAATGTGGGACGCCACTGAAGAATGTTGTACATAATTTACGTCTCTGGAGACATTGGTTGTTCTGTTATGGGTGCCCTGGCAGGAGAGCTGGGGGGGATGATGGAATGGAATTTTGCGAAAAATTATTGGATCATTCTTATAATTGACATTTCTCTGGGCCAATCGGAATCTCAGCACTTGCTTCAGAATCTTTCTTATAATTGACATTTCTCTGGGCCAATCGGAATCTTGAAGCACACAGCGCCAACTGAGCTCGCCATTGGATGAGACGGTCGCCTGGCTACCGCGCATCCGCATGCATGAGGCCAAACCGCGCAAGAGAGCTTGCGAAACACTCGTCCAGAGGGGTGTTCCACGAACGGAGGTTTAACAAACACTGAGTTAACGCTGAACTCTAGGTTGATTTACCCTGTGCCGACCAACCCAGAGTTTTCGGTTCCACAGCAGCGGTTATGCATTAGTTCAATCAACTCGGGGTTGGTTAACCCAGGGTTGTGCGGGTCCACGCCAAACCTAAAAAGACGTGATGTATGGATCATGGAAACCCTGATCGAAATGGCGAAACGGGCCGCTTATTTCAATGAAATGGAGCTTCAGGTTCTCCTGGAGAGCTATGACGAGGAGAAGGATATCACAAGAAAAGGGAACGCTAAAGCCTCTGCAACCCGGAGAACCAAAGCCTGACAGCGGATCGCTGACCGCGTAAATGCGTTAGTTACACGTCAAAAGCATGATCCTTAATATTTGAGCCACGAATATAAATATCCCAGTTAAGCATTCTTAAAGATCCTACCACATAACCCCTTTCTTCTAAAAAAATATGTACTCCGATGGCTTCCAAGCGGTCAGTGGAACAAGTATAAAAATGAAGTATAAAAAACATACAAACTGGTAAGCTTTTCCCACCATCGTATTGGTATAAATTTAAATAAGCCATTTTTTTAAGCCAATCGTGAAAAGGCCGACAGTCGGCAGACTGGATCTGGCCCTCAAATTGTCTTGACCCCTGTGGAGGAGCTGTTAATAAACATAAATTCAGGGCGCCCTGGCATGGAGGGGGTACCTGGAGGTACCTACCTCCTCAGAGAGTCAGGGGCCATACCCCACTGGTTGAATGTAGGTTTTTGTGTTTTCTTGTATTTTAGATTTTTTTTTGCCTTCGAAGTAACACATGCAAACAATGTGCTTGCCACAGCGCATACTATTCCTAATGTTTCTTTTTTTGGTAACTGGGTAGAAAACCTAAAAGTGACAATTCATCAACTTCACAGAATTATAATTATTTTTTGTCTCTCCAATAATAAGAGACAAAACAAAAAAATTGCCCCGTGACACTGTCACCTTTTTTCCTCTGAGGAGTTTGCAGGTCTGGTGTGTGTCCGGCTTGCTTTGACAGTGATAATGTTCATACGGGGGTCTGTGTGATTGGCTTGGGATATTGGAATGGTCAACTAAATCATTCCTGATGGACGGCCACACGTTTACTTAAGGGCCTCCAGTAGACATGAAGAGCCCTGAGCGACGCTCCGGAGCGATATCCAACACACTGGGCAGGAAGGAGAGTATCGAACTCAAGTGTAAAAGGATGCAAGCGACGTGTTCAGATCAGTGACTTCAAACTAGGACTACACCAATCAGGATCAATGGAGGATGGACACCAAAAGGAATTCAACAAGGAGAGTCTGACGTTGGAAAGGGACCTAAATGGATATTCAAGATGACCTTCAGACATGTAATGAGACGGCTCTTCCTACCTGGCTGGATTGATGGAGCCCTGTGGATCTTGTCTTGCTCTCAGTTGCACGTCTTCTCAGGCTGAACTGTATTTGTTTCGGACGGGACTAGCTGAACGATTGGTTCCCTTAAATCAGAACCAATCTGGGAACTCCAGCTAGTGCGCTCTTCGAGCTGAAGTTGTGCTCGTCAGCTGAGGCGGTAAGGAAACCTTCACTGGGGCTTCAAGGTGTAAAGAGGAGAATGTTTCAAAGTGTTCCATGGTACTCTGATGAAGACCGTTGTTGTGTTCCACTGGCTGAGAGGAAGAACGACACATCTTCCTCTTGGCCTTCTCCTCTGAGAATCCTGGCGCCATCTTGAAGGATATTCCAGCTCATGTAACTGATGTCACGACAGATTCTCAAACACTTGATTTCTCCTATGGGGCGTGTCTATGGAACTGAAGACTTCAGACAGCACTGTATCCCAGCATGCATCTCTGCTCACTCAGACCACAACCCCATGGGTAGGATGCAACACTCTAGTGATGGAGATGTAGAGTTTTATAAGTAAGGGGAGGGAGCAGACTAAGGTGATTAGACCACAATGTAAGGGTGGTCTGTAAATCTTTAAACCATGAAGATGGTTGGATAGTTCAGGAATTGGGCTTCTTTTTACTATGGGCAGTTCTTTCATTCAGATGCCCACTTCGCACTGGAGCTGTACATGTGTTGGCTGGCTGGCATGATTTGCTGTTGGGGATGAGGCGGTCAGGGTGACGTTGCAGGGCTATGGTCGGCTCTCTGTGAGCTCAACGTTTAGATTTGCTCTGTATGGTTTGTACCCTGAATAATCTAGATAATTGTAAAATGTAGACACGGTTTTGTATTGAATGTTTCCAGGATTTTAGGTTTAAAGTTGTTGTGGGACGTACATGGTAGTTTGGTTCTTTGTATGGTTTTGAGTGATATAACTTGTACACACTGGGTGCATAATAATGTAAAGGTACACTGAATAGTAGAAATGACCAACAGCAACAAACAGATCTCCTCAAGGTAAGTCTGTTGGCTGTGTTTCAATGAAGACCATTGCTGGACTTCAGGATCTTCCTCCGTTCAGCTCAAGGTGAGGCGCTGGTTCTGTTTTTTCTTTGGTTGGTTCCGGCCGGAATGTTCGGATTCCAGTCGGACGGTTTGTGCTTCCCGCCGTGGAAGGTTCTGAGTGAGGTCACTTGATTTAGTCCCAATGGTTAGCATAGAACGCTGTAGTCTTGACAACCATTAGAAACCACCTGGCAGTTAGTTGGACGGGAGTCCCCTGAGGGAATCTGGCGGAACGTTCTGGATTGTATTTGCGTAACCTCGAGCCGTTGCCAACGGATACTATTTTTCCTAACCCTAACCCTTTTTGATATTAAATACATACTGACACGTACGTCGTACAATATGTTGATAATTTCCGATGGTTGCGCCGTACTTTTAACTGCGACGTTGCGGGACTCTCAGTGCGCACAAAACAGCGTTCTACTTGCGGGCCCATTTTTGACATCAAGCGAGGGCTGAAAATCATTTCAAGGTGGAAGATAATTTGACATTTCTTCAACGGAACCCAGCACCTGAATATGGCTGAGTATATTTGATTTAATATCGATAATGCTTAGTGTTCTTTGTTACTTCAGCTTTTGTACGTTCTAAATATCTGCTGTCATTAATTGCCACAGAAGTTAAAGCCTACCCAATGGAAAGACGTTAAACAACGACTTTGGTGCAGAGTTACCAACTGGATAATATCAAAGCTAAAATAATGGCCGTCATTCCCACATGTTACAGTAGAAGATACTCTAGAACTGTACAAGGTTAAAAAGGTAACATGTAGTTTGTCCCAAGGTGTCTGCCTCCTCACCCAGAGCAAGACCTCCACCTCCTCCCCCAGAGCCAGACCTCCACCTCCTGTCAGAAGTCCTCCAGAACAGGTCAGTGCTCTGTGTGAGTAGAGTCTTCTCAGGTCAGTTTCAATGCATGGCCTGAACCACTTTCTTTAAACTTGTGGACTGCTCTGTCTTCATTGGCCAGGGTGGACCGGAGACTGAGGCTGGAGACCAGGGGCCTGCAGCACCGGACCAGAGGGTAACCATCACCAAGCTCATCTGAAACACTAAAATCCACGGTAGTTTAGGTCTGGTTTTGATTACTTTAATTCTAGGCCAAGCTGTGATTTGAGTTAATTCATACGGGGGTTATGCAAGAGTCATATGAGCCATTAATGTTACTAGTGCTGCTACGACTGTAGTGGATGAATTGCTGAAAGCGACAATCTGCAGACGTTGTCTATTTTAAGTGTTTAAATTTGTCTTCCATTTTACAAGTGAACCTCAGATGCAGGAGGTGGGGTGTGTTACCTCCCCAGGTGATTTACTGCTGAGACCAACTGGGTTTGTAACCAGACCAGGAATCCATGTCTGGAGGAGCCGTGCTGAAGGAGCTGATGGAGATGCCGTGCTGAAGGAGCTGATGGAGATGCCGTGCTGAAGGAGCTGATGGAGGAGCCCTGCTGAAGGAGCTGATGGATGAGCCCTGCTGATGGAGGAGCCGTGCTGGAGGAGCTGATGGAGGAGTCGTGCTGAAGGCCCTGCCTGGTGGAGGAGCTGGTGGAGGCCCTGCCTGGTGAAGGACGTCTGTCGTGGGGTAGATGGAGCTTGACTCTGTAGTGATCATCACACTCACTGCCACTAGAATACTGCTACCACAAACTACCGGCGTTTGTACCATGTATACCAGACGACTACATCTGTTTTACCACATTGAAGCAAGACTTTTGCTGTTTGTTCCAGACCAGGACTCTGTCTGAGGAGAGCTGCTGGAGGAGCTGAGACCCTGGAGGACGACTAGGAATCGACCAACAAGGATTCCTTGTAAGTTTGTATTTACTTACGTGGTTGACTTAAAGGGAAAAATACAACTGTTACTTTGACATGCGTTAACCAACTACCGCTGTGTTTTCTTACTAGAACGTGTTTCTGGAGCGGAGGCGAGCTGGTAGGGGAGCCGTGAATCTGGAGGATGACCATCACTCTACCAACAAGGATTGTAAGTTTGTATTAACCAAACAAACTGGGAATAAAGGGCTTAAAAATAAGACAAACTACATGTTTGTTACCAGACTTTAGGGCCAGACTCGCGCTGTTTGTTCCAGACCAGGACTCTGGCTGAGGAGAGCTGATGGAGGAGCCAAAACTCTGGAGGACGACATCACTCCACCAACCAGGATCCTTGTAAGTTTGCCTAAAATAAACAGAGTGGACTTGTAGTAACGCAGGATTAGTTTGTCCAGTACAAGTTACGGCATACTACTATGGTTGGTTACCAGACAAACTACAGCTGCTACTTTGTTACGCGCCATTAGAGCCCAACTACTCCTGTGTTTGTGACCTTACATTAGAGCCCAACTACTACTGTGTTTTTTTTTTACCTGACATTAGAGACAAACTACTCCTGTGTTTGTTACCTTGCATTAGACCCCAACTACTCCTGTGTTTGTTACCTTACATTAGAGACAAACTACTACTGTGTTTGTTACCTTACATTAGAGCCCAACTACTACTGTGTTTGTTACTTGATATTACAGACAAACTACTACTGTGTTTGTTACCTTTCATTCGAGACAAATTACTACTGTGTTTGTTACATTACATTAGAGACAAATTACGTTTGTAACCCGACCAGGAATCTGGAGGACTGATGGAGAAGCCGTACATCTGAAAGGCAAATCCTGAGGACCACCAGGACTCTACCATCAAGGATTCCTCATATGTTATCTATTATCTGGACATATTGGACTAGGTAGGGGGTTGGGGGTTCAACTCTCAAACCAATGGTGCCGGGTTCAAGTCCTCAGAATACAGTGATGCGTCCTTGAGCAAGGTGCCCTAAAGCCTGCCTGCTCCTTAATGACTTATCTTTGGTTCAGATAATGTTGCATCTTTTGAATATTGAACCTAATCAATGTCCTTGTTTGGTCCGGGCAGACACACCTGAGCTGAACCTCACCTGATCCTGTTTGGTTGGGGGTAGACGCACCTGAGCTAAACCCGCCCTGATCCTGACATCCTGCTGGTCCCGTCTCCTCAGTTCATCTGAGCCTCGTCCTCCAGATGACCTGCTGAGCTCAGCAGTCTGAGGCTGATGGATCATTGACCTCCAGTGGGAGTGATCTTCTTGACCCCACATGTAACCGTGTGCTTCCACACGCCTTTCCCTCACGTCTGTCACTAACCTCACTACTTCACTACTCTCTACTGCTTCCTCTTTTCTTCCTTCTCTGTGGTTCAAACCTTTACACTGAAGGCGCGTCTTCCTGCCCTCAGAGGGTTTAGCGTTAGGGTTGAGAGTCAGGGTTTAGAGTCAGGGACAGAGCTGGTCAGGGAGGACTGCTTTTACACAAACCTCTTCATTTGCTTTCGGAATGGTGGTGGAATTTTGAAAAGATTCATTTGGGAAAATATTTTCCTCTGCTTTCCTTTACAAAATTGTATTTAACTTCTGTCAATTGTCTTTGTTTAGATATTAAAATCCCACATTGACTTCTACATGTTTGGTGCGGTTCATTTAATTGTCCTTTTTCTTTGTTGATGTCAAGCTAAACTCCTGCAATACATTTAATATGCATGATTGTTATTCAGCAATGTTCACATAATCCATTTTGTAAAAATATGAAACCTCCATATTACTACTAAATTCAAGCCTATTCATGTATTTAACAATGTACATACTGCCCCGCAGGCCATTCTCTGCTACTACAACACATTCAATCCACCAACCCGTCTCACATCAATGTACTATAGCTACGTTGGTTCAAACTGAAAATGTAGTTGGTGTGAGACTGTTGTCCAGCAGAGGGAGCTGTCATACACCTTAATTATACTGGAATGTCTGTGTATATACATTTTAAAATGTTCATGGGCTGGTCTAGTTTGTCTGCAAATAACTGCCTCTAGCAAAAGGATTGGTCGAAACATATGAAGTGAAAGAAATAAAAGCCCAGTTCACCAGATCTAAGGGTCAGCTGCGGTCAGTTTTTGGATCATGAATGTATTGAGTGAACGACGTCTGAGCTAGGGGTCTCATTTAAATTGGCGTAGGCCTACGTGACTTTCCACGCCAAGGTTGTGATCTAGAACCAACTTGACGGGAGAATGTGCGCAGCCCTAAGCAAACTCTGACCCATGCGTACGCATGGTTTGGAGGAAAAGGAGAATTGGCGACACAGATGGTGTGGTGGTGAACTGAAGTCAGACAGAGGAATTGTAGAATGAGAAGAATGATAATGTTTTATCGTCGCACTTCATGAATGTAATTTCAACCCGTATCATGCGTTAAATCTATGTAATCAGAATAATTTAAGTCAACTGCGTTATTAACCCAGACAGAACTTGGAAACGTCTCCCACGGAGCTCGGTCTCAGAATTCCACCCACACACAAACTCAGGACTCTAACCCTTATACAAATACAAACTCAGGACTCTAACCCTTATACAAACAAACTCAGGACTCTAACCCTTATACAAATACAAACTCAGGACTCTAACCCTTATACAAATTATTGCGTAATTCTTCAGGGAAAGTATTCGAATCCAAAGGAATAGCTTTAAAGAGACTTTATTTGTATAAAGTATTTTCGGTATGGTAAACTGATGCTCTGAAGTAAAGAGAGATTGAAGATGTGTTCTAAGCACGTGCGAGAGTGTTCTCCTAGCTGATCCTAGCCACAAACCCACGTATGTCTAATCGCTGCCGGGAGAGTTCTGAAGACAATGTGGATCTGTAGGCTGTTATGGTCTGACCAGCGCGGTCCGGAAGTAGTGGGGGGAGCCGATGTGAGATAACCCTCGGCTTTCTCGCCTGGTCTGTGGTGCTGCCCTCTGTGGCTAAAGTATGTATTACAGCCTTCAGTAAGGTCTTGCTCCCCTTGTGGCTATGTATGGTATTTACGGCTTATATGTTTGGCCCTGCTTCATTGGGTCTATGTGTGGGTAGCTTAGATTCTTAAAATACGTAACAAAATACAAACTCAGGACTCTAACCCTTATACAAATACAAACTCAGGACTCTAACCCTTATACAAATACAAACTCAGGACTCTAACCTTTATACACCTCTTCTCAAAAGAGTTGAACACAATTCTTCGTATATTCAGTGATTATTGGTCTCAAACCCTTATCCTTTCTCTCTGGTATTGTAGTTGCAATTTTTGTTAACGACTTATCTAATTTACTTCAACTATATGAGCAATAGAAATCGGGGAGTCCGGAAAAAGTAATGACAGAGACTTTATTGTTACCCACAAAATAGGTACAACAGAGCAGAGCATGTGGTTTTGCAAAAGACACACTGACTGGGGCTCCGATCCCAGTCCCTCTTATCCACACCAACTGAGCTGTCATGCATGTAATATATGACTGTCCTGGTATATGTTCAAAATGGCCTTACATTCCCTTACGTATGTGCTCATCTCCTGTAGTTAATCTAAAAATGGGAGGATGTCAGTAGTCTGGGCCCCAAAGTCCTTGGTGCCTTATCAGGCCATTACTCAGTATCAATCTGAAGTCAGATTTGCGAGACTACATAATTGTAAACGTCATAAGTTGGTAACTTGGTACCCCCTCACCACAGGTCATGGACTTCGATCTGAGAATCCAAGATGGCGACCACGTCAGCCGTTGCAGCCTGCCATCCAGAGGTCCTAGCCGTGGTCTGCCCCAGCTGATCACTGTGTGTCACTCTGGTCATGAGGAGGCCTGGATTCTGCTCCTCAATATTCAGCTACATTTCCAGGAAGCTAAGTGACTGGCACGAATATGAGACAGTACTTACTCTGTGACCCATCGTCAATACCATCAAACTCCCAGCCAGGTGAGATCGTTTCTCCAGCCATACTGTTATCCAAGTACAGTATTGTTGCGTCGGAAAATAGTTACGTTTGGCTGGAAGGTCCCGTGATTTGACTCATGACCGTATTGGCCACCAGTGGTTATGGGTAATGAAGTTCCGGGTGGAATGGAAGCACAACACTGCCATAATTATAACAATGAAAACATATCAGATAGAAAACAAGTAAAAATGTGTGTGTGTGTGTGTGTGTGTAGTGGGTTCATATTAGACAAATAATCTAGACGTATACTAAAATTATTAGGTTAATTATATTCAAGATTACTTCTAAGAACTATAACCAATTTCACTGTGAACCACTTGACCAGAGTAGCAAGATGTACTCAGTGTCTGGTGACTTTTTAGTTCATTTTTTCGCGGATGTGCACGTGTGTGTGTGTGTGTGTGTGTGTGTGTGTGTGGGGATGTGTGTGTGTGTGTAGCACTAGGCACGTGCATGCACATATTAGTGTGGATGGGTGAGGGTGTCACTTGTTTGTGAGAGAGAGAGAGAGAGAGAGAGAGAGAGAGAGAGAGAGAGCGCTAGTGCTAGTGAGAGGGGTGAGTGAGTGTGCGCCTGGTGAACAGGGAAGATGGTACCAAGAGAGCAGAGGAAAGGCAGAGATTTGGACGGCAGTGAACTGGAGTAAGACACTTCATTTAATCTGCTTATTATTTTAATCTGCTAATAAAATAATAAGGTTTATAATAAAATATTGATTTGCTTGACTAGAGGTGTAATTGAAGAAACCAAACAATAAATGTTCAATACAAAGGGAAAACTTGGGGTCAGTTACTCACTAAAAACCTTGTTGATTTGTTTTTTGTTTGACCTAACAATTGACATTGAGATTAATTCGAAAATAATCTTGATGGGGATATGTTTCAACCTGTATATATAACCTCTAAAATCTAAATGCTAAGGATTTGTAGGACATGTACCAGAAATATTTTTGGTTTCTAAATAGCTATCCTGGGCTATATGTGCCCATCTGGTGACATAGCTATGAGCTGTTCCAATGAAATGAATCAATGGACAAACGATGGTAAGAATGTCCTATAAGGAAATTTGAGGTATGTCCCAGAACAATGCGGGTGTTTGTGACATGATCTTGTCAAACCACTGGCATAATATGGTATAGCATGGATTCAGGGATTCATTCAAATGACAACTCAACCATTAATTTGATTTCAGCAGGCCTATCGTTTTTATCTTAGTATAAATAGTGAAATCAGTGTTAGTTTTGTTTTGAATAAAACCTGGGTTATCATTCTCCCCGGCATGATGGCCCAGTAGACCTACTGAAGTCTCATCGGCATCCCCCGTTATTATAATGCAAAAGACGCAGCTTACATGTCATTTTACAACCACTCTCAAAGAACTCTGCAAGTGTCCATATCCTGACCACGGGTTTTGATATTTTCAGATGTGCTGTGAGCCGGCAGAACCAGTCTAGATTTCCAGCTGGGTTTGAAAAGTATCAGGAATCAAACTCTCATCCGAGAAATTCCCTGAAAGAGTTCCCCGTTCTCTCCTCACCATGGGCAATGCAATATCCCTCGCCATGGGAACAGGTGACGGCCATCTGCACGAGTCCACGCAGCCCTCAGAAGACCCTCAGGAGCTCCAGGACCTACGCGGATACAGGACCCCACGCTACACGTCTCTATCTCGGGTTCACGTGGACGAGGCCGAGCCCCTGCTCCCCGGGGGCGTCCGCAGTGCGAGGAGCCTCCACAAAGCCGGGGGCACACGGGGAGACCCACAGAGCCGGGAGGGCGCGCCGCCAGCCAGGCCCACCGAGACGATGCCTGCCCTGGTGCTGCAGATCTTGGTGCCCTTCCTGCTGGCTGGGCTTGGCACCGTCTCGGCCGGTATGCTGCTTGATCTGGTTCAGGTGAGAACAGTGAGAAGATGAAGGGGGAGCAAGGCTAGAGCCCCCGTGACTGTATGTTGTGTTCATCTGAGACTCAGCCTGTATGTTAAGTCTGGGTTTTATTTAATGAAATTCATCTCCTTAATATTGTCAATGTTTACCATTCAGAAATATATACAGCTTGTGAAAGTAAATATGTATTATTTATGTGTGTGTGTGTGTGTGTGTGTGTGCGTGTGCGTGTGCGTGTGTGCTTGTGTGTGTGTGCCTTAAAGCACTGGGAAGTGTTTCAGGAGGTCACAGAGATCTTCATACTGGTCCCTTCAGCATTGGGCCTCAAGGGAAACCTGGAAATGACCCTTGCTTCCAGGCTTTCAACTGCTGTGAGCACTTGCAAATGTTAACACATCAACATCTTATATTGTTTATTGTCATGAGATGTCCCCGCCTTAAGTCATTTATATTTTTGATCTCATTGTGAAAATCCTCTTCCAGGATTTTCACAATGGCAGAGAAGTTCAGTATCCAATGTTATCGTTTCAGCCTCTGACACAGTCCCCATTCATAAGAATGCGACCCACTGCTAAAATTAGTATAGATCTTTTTTGAGAAAGAATACCAACTGTCATTATATTTAAAAACCCACCTCAGGCTGAGCATGCAGTGCCCGGGTAGTACTATAGACTACTAGACTATCGTCTCCTCTGTAATAAGTGGATCGAAAGGGCATTCCCTGAAGGCCCGGGAATGTTTTCAACCGTAGCTGATTGGCATCATGTGAATGAGATACTTGAGGGTTGAATATAAATACCCCGATCTAT
>NC_044056.1:15108302-15178302 GCF_902167405.1 Gadus morhua | reverse complement strand
GAGAGAGAGAGAGAGAGAGAGAGAGAGAGAATGGGATGGACAGAGAGAGGGAGGTAGAGAGAGAGGAAGAGGGATAGAGAGAGGGAGATGGAGAGAAAGAGATAGAGAAGCTGTTTTTTTATTTCAAGACCCTTGAGATAACCCTATGAATAAACCTTTATTTTTTTTATATTTACTTTTATTCTATTTTGTCTGTTTTAAATGCCAATGAAGCCCTTGGAATCTGAGAGAGAGAGAGAGAATGAGGGATAATAGAGAGAGAGAGAGAGAGAGAGAGAGAGAGAGAGAGAGAGAGAGAGAGAGAGAGAGAGAGAGAGAGAGAGAGAGAGAGAGAGAGAGAGAGAGAGAGAGAGAGAGAGAGAGAGAGAGAGAGAGAGAGTGTGGGGGGGGGGGGGGGGGGGGGGGTGCGTTGTTCAATTAAGAGGTCACTTTTGTATTCCACCATCATCCATACAGTCAAAGTAACATTCGATAATCATTGTTCTCTTGTGAAGCATAAAAAACTAAAAAAAGACCAAGCATGGGGGCAAATGCTCGCTGTATGTTAGTTATACCATGGGACGTAAAGTGATGCTTTGTCAAGTGTTTTTTCTTTTTTCTTTTTCCAGTGCTTAATTACATTGGCCGTCTCAAAGGGCTTTGTGTTTTAGCATAAGGGTCAGATAGACACCAGAAAACACTGGGACCACTGGCAACTGTGTGCAGTTGAGTGAAACGTAATAGAGGAGCAACACAGGGATTGTAACTGTCTGTGAAAATAGCATGGATGGGTGGTTTTGAAATGTTACCTAGTCAAGCATGGCCTCAAATTATCTTTTGTTTTGCTTCACCCTTTAAAGTCTCCACTAGTGGCCTTTACGAAGCCAGAAGATGAAAGTGTAGCATGGAAGAAAGTTGCTTGGGTCGATAGCACCCACCTTACTGTATATTGTAATATCTGCAGGTCATTTACTGGGTTTCTTGTCCGTGTGCACTTGACGAGTCCTTGTTGTTCCTGGTAGATGGGTTTCTCTGTGCCTACTGGAGAATGCTGTGGACTATGAAGGGAGAAAAGTGTAGGACTGGGGAGAAAATCCTAGCTATTTCAGGACCATTACAATGCTGTCACTTCACACTCCACACACGGTGATGACAAGGAGCTCGTAGTCTGTGTGTGTGTGTGTGTGTATGTGGGGGGGAGGGAGGGAGGAGTGGTTTTAAGGGTTAAAACACACACACACACATACACACACATAGTGACGCACACAAGTGCTCAGTGTGGCTTTTCTATTTTAGACTCAGTCATGAAGTAGAAGGCTTTGTACTGAGCTGATGTCTTTAGGAACCACAAGTTCAAAGATTGGGGGGGGGGGGGGGGGGGGGCTCTCCGGAATTAGCATACTGCCCCTAGATCTCTCCTGGATTTAGCATCATAGTAGTTTAGCTGCCTATACCCTCTTAATAGCCTGATATATGTCAATGGAACGATAATAATAATCCCGTTAATGTATTCTCCTGTCGTCTGTTCGTCTCCCCTCTGCCTCTCTGTTCTCTCATCTTTCTCTTCCTCTTCCTCTCCCTCCGGCTCCCGCTCCTGTTTCTGTTTTCGGCTCATTTCCCCCTCTACGCACGTAATCAGGTTCAGGTGGCGATCACCGACGAGAACGACTGCGTCCCCGAGTTCCTCCAGTCCATATACAGTGTGGACGGGGTCCCCGAAGCCGTAACCACGGCAACCTCCATCCTGCAGGGTAAGCGTCCTTCCTCCTGTGTCCCCGTCTCCGCGGTCACCATCTGCCTGAGCCGTCTCCCTCTCTCCTTCTCCCTCTCTCTCCCTCTCTCCTTCGCCCTCTCTCTCCCTCTCTCTCCCCCTCTCCTTCTCCCTCTCTCCTTCGCCCTCTCTCTCCCTCTCTCCTTCTCCCTCTCTCTCCCTCTCTCCTTCGCCCTCTCTCCTTCTCCCTCTCTCCTTCTCCCTCTCTCTCCCTCGCTCCTTCTCCCTCTCTCTCTCTCTCTCTCTCTCCTTCTCCCTCTCTCTCCCTCTCTCCTTCACCCTCTCTCCCTCTCTCCCTCTCTCCTTCTCCCTCTCTCTCCCTCTCTCCTTCACCCTCTCTCCCTCTCTCCCTCTCTCCTTCTCCCTCTCTCTCCCTCTCTCTCGCTGAGTCTGTCGCCCGGCCGACAGACTCTCCTACCTACCTACCGTTGAGAGCGATCCGCCCTACAGCTGTGATGTAAATGTCAGCTCCTGTTAGCCCCTCGTACGCGTGTATGAAAACGTATCTGTGGCTCATGCCGACGAAAGCAGAAACAAACACAGATTCCAGACGGGGCTGCCGCGGCGCGCAGTCTAAATGCGTCCCCAGCATAATGTGTGATTTACCACCGAGCTGTAATAGTTTTTTGTTTTGCCTTGTGTAATACATGCATTATTGAAAGCGCTAATTAATACTATACAACGCGCGCCCGCTAAATAATTTCACAGTATCTCATTATGCAGGGCAGTTATCGCTCCGTTGAGTTGCACATGGTACACTGTGCCCTCCAGAATCACGGCGCCGTTCGGGAAACATGTGGATAACAAACAGTTCTGGAGAATCCTGGGAGGAAAGGCGAGGCCTATTATAGTTGGAATGCGATAACACATTATTAAATGAAAGAATATTGCCTTTTTTAATTTGATTTCAACATTAACTTATATGAAGTCTTGCGAATCCCCAATTTCCTCCCCATCAAATATTAATGTTGTTTTGTCTTTCAAACCGTCTCTTTTGCGAGACGACTAGATAGGGGAGAATACATTACAATGAAGCATTTACTTAATTCCTTATGGGTTGAAGAAGGGAAATGAAATGGGTCAAGACATAGTCATGTACATAATTAAACAATAACTTGTTTTATTAGGGTTGCAACTGCGGTAATTGGGGTTGGACAGTTCGAGTTTGATAGAAATTAGGTTTTTGAAGGTAGTGGAGAAACTGTAAAGTGGGAGAAACATGTTCTGACTAAGAATTGCCCAGAGGACCGGTAATATAGAATGACCAAAAGAGAGGAAGTGCACCAGGTTTTTTTTTTTATAATGTCACAGAAGGGAAGCCTGGATACTCGGAAAACGTGTGCATTGTTGACATTTATTTCCGGATACCTGTACAAGTAAAAAATTAACTATTTCATTTGAAAGGTAATATTTGTCTGATGGTACTGCAAAAGCAAAAGAGACATCGTTATAACATTGTTCCATAGATTGGTAAGTCGGTTGGTGCATTCTCATTTAGTGAATCAGCATTTTCATTTGTAAATGAGATACATTGAAAACTCACATTTTATTTACATTTATACAAAGTAAACACTTCAATTCAAAGCGATTTAGGCACTATGCCAAAGACTGCCTATACCTTGCAACCTATTTGGTGGGACTCACCACTAGACCAGAGTCCCCTAAGAGCTCACCTCTCTCTCTCTCTCTCTCTCTCTCTCTCTCTCTCTCTCTCTCTCTCTCTCTCTCTCTCTCTCTCTCTCTCTCTCTCTCTCTCTCTCCCCCCCTCCCTCCCTTCCTCCCTCCCTCCATGCTCTCAGTGCTGGCCACTGACTGTGACTCGGGCCTCAACGCTGAGCTCACCTACTACACCCTGAGCCCGGACTTCAGCATCTCCCCCCATGGCACGGTGTTCCCGGCAGGCCCGCTGGACTACGAGAGGCCCAACCACCTGTATGAGTTTGTGGTGATGGCGGTGGACCACGGCGAGGAGGCCCACTCGGGCACGGCCACGGTGCGGGTGAGGATGGCCAACGTCAACGATGAGGCCCCCGAGTTCTCCCAGCCCGCGTGAGTGCTTGTTTTTTTATTCCAGGATTTGCGAATCGGCTGAATCGTTTATATTTGGTTCATTCTGGGTGATTTTTTATTTTTTTAACTAATGTATTTATTTACGAAAACAAAATGTTTGGGGTATTTTTGAGCTCTGTCTAAAGTGTCGGCTAGGTTCCACGACCCAACCTGCTAGTTCCCTAATCAGGGAGGCAACGCAGCTTAACGCGACCGGGGTTCGATTCCCATAATGCAACGTGCCGTCCCCTCGCTCTTTCAACCCACTGTCCTGTCCGTGAAGGCTTAGAAACACTGCTATTTGTTGGTGCGTCAGTATGGATCAGAGGAGTGACGCATCTTGCTCAAGGATGGCCTACAATACAAGAAGACTACGGTGTTGTGGTGTTATTAGTAGATTAGGGAAATGCTGTCTTTAAACTACTTCCACGTCCCGTTTGACGGTGTTGCAGTTTTTATGGGGTCTCATCTTATTTTTCCCGCTCTGTATTCCTTTGGTGTGGTTAGCTTTGGCATGCTTTCAATTTCTGGGTTACAAGCATACACTTATAAATGTATTATTCAAACCTATGGGTTACATCTGGCTTCTTTTGGGAACTCTGCTCGGGTGTCTGACGGATGCTCCTGACTCCTCCTGGTAGGCATTCTGTCTCAGCATCAGCCGGATGAGAAGACAGCTGGACCCGATGTCTCCATCGGCCTTAGAGTGAAAATGTGCTTGGATATGGTTTTAACATCCTGTAACCACGGCGAGGGGAATGCCAAAACTAGATGAATGAGAGGGAGGAGAACGATGGAGGTGGAAGCGCATGAAAGCGGATGGGAGGAGGCGGGGGGGCCGGGGGGGGGGGGGGGGGGGGGGGGTTGACAAGAGAGCGCGGGCAAGGAGAATTTGAATATTCAAATGAATCTCGCCGGCGTCAACCTTCTTGTTTATCACGCATGGCAACAGAAACAGACATTAAGTCAACTTGGAGGGAGGCACGCTGGCCTGTTTTCCCCCGGACCCACTGGGAAAGAGCTGCTTTCTGCACTGCTTCACATGCGAGTGTCTCCGAGGTTTCCATCCAGCCAGGCAATCTGCTAGCCTAAATCACAGCGCACAGGTGAATTATTTAGCACACTTCACAGCTTTCCTTACAGGTAAGCACACAGGGTACAGCGCTAGTCTTTTTCTCTGAATCACCTTTGGTCGTGTAGCCCTGCGGCGTCGCGCGTGGAGCAGTCTACCGTGGGGCGATGGCAGTCTACAGAACGCAGCGCAGGACTCAGGAGGACTTTGTGCTGAGGGGTTTATTGAAAAGAAAAAGCATGTTTAATGATTGACCATTTGCATGTTAAAGCACCATACCGATCTGAGTGATCGGATCATTGTAACCGTCTCTCCTGGCTTCACTAAAGCCTCCGTTACCAGTATCATTAGTCAAAATCGCTTTGCTTGTCTTGTCCACTGAAGTTTTTTAAATGTAAACATGTAGCAATTGCACTTTGGTCATTTGGAATCAACTTTCCCAGAGTTCGGCAAAGTTTGTGGACAAATTAAAAAGGGGAGAATGTTGGCAGAATCAGCACAACAAAGTAATTTTGTCACATTAAAATTGTAACAGATGATTCAGTGAAGCGGGGAGAAATGGTTACAATGGTTCAGGTCCTTCTAACACTTATTTTTCCACTCTTTCACGCAGCCTTTGCTTTATCAATAAAAATGCATTTCTCATCATACATTTGTATGTTATACTTTGTGTTAGGATGGTATGCCTAACCATCCCCTACTATGCGTTTCTTCTCAAGATTTCTTCCTTGCTGATTTCAAGGGAGTTTTTTCTTTGCGCGTGTGGGGGCATGGGTAAAGGGGGGTGTCATAAATAATTGGCCTGTTAAGCCCTTTGAGACTGTAATGGTGATTGGTGATTAAGGGTTATACAAATAAAATGTAATTGAATTGCCTTTATTGATATGTTGGAATTATACTCACCAGTAGTAACCTGGGTTTGAGATTTATATGTAATGAAAGTTCATCCTTGACCCAGATATACTCATCATAGAGGGAACGACAGCAACTTCTTGGCTACATAATGCATAGATTGTTGTCAATCTCCGGCATGTCTCTGTGATTACAATCTTTTAACCAATACAATAGTATTCACACAGAGAATGACGAAGAAAATGTGAATCCAAATCCCTTTCTGCTCATTCTTTTTCCATTATTTCCTTGTGGATTTACTATGCTTTTATACCAAACAAACAGCAAGTCATCCAAATCCAGTGTTTGTGTCGTACAGCATCGGTGTTGTTCTTTCTTATCATTCCTTTGGAAAACGGAGTGAAGAGGGCAGTAACTGTCATGCTGACATGAGGCATTCACCTCCCACCACCTACCCCCGGCCCCCTACCCACCCACCAAATGAGTCAGACCCTGGGCCTGTCACTCAAACGCCTGTCAGCGTAGACCTGTGTTGTTTCTCCCTTTTGTTCAACATGTCTGTCTCTGTGAAGGAACACGTGTGTGGGGGACTGACACAAAGGATGGCTATAACGGGCGGAGGAAGGATTCCTCTTCGTTCTCAGTCTCAGGCTGAAGAGGGACACTAGAGAACGTTCACACCGAGGGAATACGTAAAACCGAAGGGGGGAGAGAAACACGGCGGTGAGGAGACATGAGAGAGACAGGGAAGCCATGCAGAGGAACAACAGAAGGATGTAGGATGTGGGTATTACTGCATCCTACGGAGCGGCGAAGGCAGCAGTGCCACTTAGCGTATGTTTGAGCTGCCACGTAGCGCGAGTCTCCACCGCTCGCTGAGATGGTGAAAAGGGGGCCAAAAAAGCACAATCATACACATACCCACACGAGAGAGATCAGAGTAAGCGAGAGGAAGAGAGAGAGAGAGAGAGAGAGAGAGAGAGAGAGAGAGAGAGAGAGAGAGAGAGAGAGAGAGAGAGAGAGAGAGAGAGAGAGAGAGAGAGAGAGAGAGAGAGAGAGAGAGAGAGAGAGAGAGAGAGAGAGAGAGAGAGAGAGAGAGAGAGGCTATTTTGGGTTTTCCTAGGACTCCGTTGGTTCACTGGGTGAAAAACACTGATTATATATTTAAGAAAAAAAAAAGCAATATCATTTCACTTTTTAATGACCTTCCTGTCATTAATATTCTATATAATCCAAGTTGTTATCTAAACAAGAAATGTTTATCTCCCACCAACAGAATAACACACAGGATTGTGAGTGCCATGGTTTCGAAGCCATGGTTTCACAACCATCTTCCATGGTTTTGGTCTCTCTCCCCGAGGCTTGCTAATTTATGGAATATTTATGAAAATCCACCAAGGTTGGAGGCAACCATACAGATACATCCCTTAATTATATCGCTCCAAAAATAGAATCAAATGAACTCCAGGTTCACACTTTCACCTGTCGTCCCAACACGTTGGGGTTACTTGCAGTTGTTTGATTGTAAGCTGGGCAGATCAAGAAGAAATGCTTTTGATATGGTCTTCTGCGATGTGTTAATCTGCAGAAGCATGAGGCCCAGGCATGATGAATGGAAATTGTTCAAAACGATCCAAAGGGGACAGAGAATGTCGCTACACCCTCGTATGACTACACAGCCAGCCTCACTATGTAGGGCGATATGCCTTACATACTGGAGATATATACAGCACATTTTTGAGTGGCACAAATGTCCTGCGGTTAAATAAAGAGTCATAGCCAGCCTAATATGACGCTTGTTAAACCATCAGATGCAAATATCTATTCAAATATATACATCAAATAACATATCTATTAGGATAACGTCATTTTATTACACATGGAAGGGTATATAGGTTGATAGAATTTATATACTGGAAGCCAGAGAGACTGACTTACCAATTGTATTTATCCCAAAAGAGGTTCAACAGCGAAATAGCAAGACTGAAGACGAGTTACCAAAGAGTGTAGCCACACAGACATCCGTCATCTGAACACAAGGTACTATGATACAGAATATAAAGAGATTATCATTCTACTTTATCTATTATAGTGTTGTTTATACTGACATTATGAGCAGGTGCTTTAATGAATGAAATCCCAAATTTAAATGTCAATCAATTCATTAATCTTGAACTGAATCTTCCTCATTGGGGAAGAGGAGGGTGTGGGTGAAAGGGTTCCACATCCAAAATCTGATGAATGTTATTCAATTTCTGAACCAGCCGAAAAGCACAAACCCGTAAAACACTGACTCATAAATATTCTTTAATATAATATACTCCTCAAATATAACTTCCATGTTGTGTTTCAAATGGAATTTTATATTATTAATGGTCATTATCGTCCCCTTTTATCACGTTCATGGGCCGAATGGACTGGCAGTGGTGGTTAAAAAAAAAACATCCACTCGGTTGAAGTGTGACCCACAGATAGCAGTAGGACGTGACAGGCTTGGCTTTTTCTTGCATGCCTCTGCAGTTCACAATGATTTGAAATGCAAAGAGTTATTCATACAGGGGCACGAAGGAGAAGTGTGTGTGTGTTGGGGAGAAGGGGGGGGGGGGGGGGGAGAAGTCTGAAGTGGTCCATAAACCTGGCATGCGGTAAAGAGCCGGAGACAGGTGAATAATCAGACTGGCCACTGACCTGCGTGAGAGCAGAGAGCAGAGAGCAGGGAGCTGAAAGCTGAAAGCGGCGGGGAACGGCTCGGTTGGGAGCCTCTGTGTGTGTGTGTGTCTGTGTTTGTGTGTGTGTTTCTTCTCCCGGCTGGCAGAAAGGTGGCCTGGTGGAAGGGCTTTTTTTTTTGGGGGGGGGGGGGGCAGACACAGGTCGCTGTGTGCATTGCCACAGCGACTACCACAGCTTGGGGGTGGAGATGAATCACCCATCATGGTTCTCCTGTACACCATCAATCACCTCGGACTCTGGGGCCGCGGACACTGGTCACCACCGCTTTGGATATGCATGCACAGATCGGATGTTGACGCAGACACACACACACAAACACACACACACACACGGGCACACACACACACACACACACGCACACACACAAAACGCAAACATATGCCCACAAAACAGGCGGCACGCAAAATCCAACACACAAATACATGCACACTCATGCCTGCGTGACACACTTATTTACATACGCACAATCGCGCACACATTCTTGCATAAGACATGCGCTGCTGACAGATCATCTGAAACTCCAAATAATACTGTCCTCCCCTTGTTTTTCTCTTTCTTTTGCTCTCATGTTTTTTTTGTCTTTCCCATCTGCCTTCTGCCTGAACTCATTCGAGACACGTTCTTTCTTTATTTCTTTCTTTCTTTATTTCTTTCTTTATTTCTTTCCTTTCTCTCTCCGTCCTGCTTCCCGCCAATTTGCCTCCCACTCCCCATAATTTCATTGTCAATCTCGTCCTGTCACTTACTCTTGCCTCTTACTGTCACTCTTTCCACCTAGCTATCAATCTCCATTTCTCACATGCTCTTTCTGTTCCTTCTGAAAGCCATGCGGTGCTACAGTTCATCTTCTTTGCCTCTTTAGCATGTTCCACAGCCTGAAAGGAATCGGTCTCCAGGAACCCGGTCACCCAAACACCATCTATAGCGAGCAAATCACGGCTGACATGTTAAAAGGCTTCAGATCAAATTGCCTGAAAGAGGCTGTGTGTTGGGGGGGAGGGGGGAGGGGTACCATTTGTTCAATTACTCCAGCGTCCCAGAAGACATGATCACTTGTCCGCGACTGAGCCGGCTAAGAGGCCCGGGTAAATCATGCTGTAGGTGGAACGACACGTGGGCCGTAACCGGACAACCGAGGCTCTGAACTGCAATCGTGTGACTATTTGTGTGTTTGTATGTCAAACAGGACATGCTACGCACACTTGGTTATTTATGTCTGATATGTGTGTCTGAGTTTCTTCGTAGTGTGAATGCATGGGTTTGCGTGCATGTTTGTGTGTGTGTCTCTCTGTGTCTGTGTTTATATGCAAACGAGCATGTTTGTCGTTTATCTGTTTATCCTGACTTGTCTCGATTATCGCAAATGGACAAAGTGCAACTCCATATATCTTTGTATGCACACCTGCCTGTGTATTTTTGTGTGTGTGTGTGTGTGTGTGTGTGTGTGTGTGTGTGTGTGTGTGTGTGTGTGTGTGTGTGTGTGTGTGTGTGTGTGTGTGTGTGTGTGTGTGTGTGTGAGAGAGAGAGTGTGCGTGTGTTTGTGTGTGCATGTGCATGCAAGCGTGTGTTTGTTTGCGTATAGGTATTGTGTGTATTCTGACTACATAATTGCCAATTGCTGTGTATTTGTCTGTCTTAGTTAGTATGTGTGTGATCCTTGTTTGAACCCTCTTCTTCATTCATCTTTAGGTACCGCACATTTGTCTCGGAGGATGCGGGCCCCAACACACTGGTTGCCACGGTGCTGGCCAAAGACCCAGATGGGGACGGGATTATCTACTCCATAACGGCAGGCAATGAAGAGGGCAACTTCGTCATTGACAGTCAGAAAGGTGACGCACCTTAATTACCAGTCTTCACATTCACATCTCATTGTGATTCACAGAGATTGCCCTAAAAGCACACATTTGGTTTCCTCTAATATAATGGACAATTTTATGAGTAGAATGCCCTCTGCACTCAAAGTCAATTTGGAAGGATGGGATTTAGAGAGCACGAGTTAGAAACAATATTACAAGTCATTTGACTATGCTGCGGTTTATAGTGTTGGGGGTCATAAATTATAGCAGGGGACGTTGTTTGTTCGTCGTTTGACATTGCGTTTATTGTTTGTTGCGCGGCGTGTGGAGAAACGCTGCCCTGCCCTCTGAGCTCCGGGGGCTTTGGTGTCTACACAGTTTATCTTTTTTTTATTTACCGTTTGATCCGAAAACAGCGGCACATTTGTCAGCTGCTGTGATATTTATCAAGCCACCCTTGCGATCCAATTTCAAGGGGCAACTGCTCCATCATTGTTCCCGATCTCTGAAGCTTTTTTCTCTCTTTCTGGCGACGTCGCCGCACCTCTTTGTCCACAGCTCCAAATCCTCTGCTCTCCTTATTTTGGTCCATCCTTGCCGGCAAAATGCCCCGGGCAATTCACTGAGTGTGTTTGCGTGAGTGTGTGTTGTACGTGTGCGTGCGCTGGGGACGGCATGCAGCATGGGTTCCCCCTCGTTACGAGGAGTGCGTGGCTCCTTGAGTAGCTGTTGCATCGGCTCCCGATGCATTAGTAAACAAGGCTGACATTTAAGCCGAAAGGATTACCGTGCCCATCCCGCCACTGCAGTGCTGTCTCTGTCACGCTGTGCCATTAGCTAGCTGAGGACCACTCTCTGCCATCCTGTCCCCCCGCCCCCACACCACACACACCGCCACAGTCGTCGACATCACGAGTGTGTTCGCAAATAAGAGAATGCGACTCTCTCGCTTTATCTCTGTCTCTCTCGCTCTCTGTCTCTGTCTCTCGCTCCCTCTGTCCCTCTATCTCTCTCTCAGTGTCTCTCCGGACCCTGGGTGTATCAGCATGCCGTGCAGTCTTTTTAATCAACAGCATTGAAGGGAAAATAATTAAGATGGAGAGCAACATAGCAGGAGCGCATAACCAAAACAAAGTTCTGCCCACGTTTTCACTTCAATTGGCTCCGCTAACATCACAGGCTGCAGCAACGCATCCTGCGAGATAACCTCTGATGTTTGGTGGGCGCGTTGTGCCGTGTCTGTTGATGGGGTTAGAAGACGACGACTCAGAGCCCCGTCTGCTTTTATCCCGGCTTTAATCTCCGGGGGTTACAAACCCCCACCAAAACACAACACAGGAAAGAGGGGCTGAACCCGGCCACGGCTAATGGGCCCTTGCTGAGTCTGGTTAACTTCTGACGGCGGTTCGTCCTCCGCAACCTGGGCCTCTGGCCCCACGGGCGGGGCCCGGAGAGGAACCAGTAGTCTGTTCTACTTTCTGTCATTAGATAAGAAACGTGACAAAGCCACTAAGGAAAACCACCACTGTGAAATTGGTTTTGAGGATTTATTCTGAATTTCTTGATGTGTTTTTTTTTTTTTGTTGGGAGGACATAGTAAACTTCCGCCCCCCACCCGTGCTCAATCTTTGTGCGAACGCAAGAAAGCACCACAAAAAATGAAGAACGACAATCTTCCAGCTGTTTTTATTTATATCCTGTCAATTATTTTAAAAAAAGCGTCCTCTTCTTACTGTGCCTTCACACCAAAGGCGAAGCGAATATTCACATCGGGTGTTCGCACTAGTTTGCTCGCATAAGTAAACAATTTTGATCCTGCAAACTTCAAAACGAGGAGGAGGGACTCTTGTGACTATAAAGTTTCTTTCTGCCAATTCATTCTCAATCATGGCCGAGATAACCATCATTACGAGTCTCTACTTGTTGTGTAAGTTCCAGAAAAGTCTGAGAACCAAACGCCGTCGTTTAGTGTTCATAATATCAGTTCAAGGGCGTAAATTTGGTTTGACAAGTGGGGGGGAAACACAATAATCTGGGGGGTCTGGGGGTACTCCCCAAGAAGAAAAAATATTGCGATTTGAATACCATTTCCTGCATTTCTACATACATTTAGGGACTACGGTAGCCAATACAATATCCGGGAAATAATTAAGTTGGTCATCATGCTAAATTCTGCCAGATTAAATCTGCATAATCAAAATGAATCAAACTTTTAATATAAAGACTGTTTCTTTATTAATTCATCGTATGGACAGAGGTCAGTGACCAAAAGCTACTGATATAATCATTTTCCGCCTTTAAAGGTGATCTAACATTATCAGGCCCTGAACAGAGAGACACAATTGGCAGAGTGACTCAAAACAAAAACATCTAAAAGAAAAACAAATGTTAACAAAATACAGAATCAGCGACCATGAACTGGAAATAGAAAGACTAAAAAGACCACTTTTTAAAACTGTGGAAACCAAGAGAGGAACGTGTCTGTACACATGCTACCTGGGCATTGAAACAGAAATATATTTCCTATGTTCATAAGAGAGAGGTATTTCCAAAATTTCGAATACGTTTTTCCAGGATTCATGGATCTAATAACAAAAAGCTTCCTTTTTTGTTTGGGGAAGATAAAAGTGTAAATGTCTGCTCCTGCCACACTGACTAACGAGAGAAAAAGAACCAAAGAGAGAGAGAGAGACAGACAAACAGAGAGAGACTTTGGGGGAGAGACAGAGGCACGCGCACACACACACACACACACACACACACACACACACACACACACACACACACACACACACACACACACACACACACACACACACACACACACACACACACACAAAGGATGCTGTTTTACAACCACTAATCAACCAACTCACATGTCCTTTCTTTCTTTTCATCCCCTCTCCAAAGAAATACATTAAATTGAACTGCTGTTGGTGTTTCGTTTTTATGAAAAACCCCGGGACGCCTCTTCATTTAGTAAGCAATTTTTCCAGTGCACATGCGTGTGGAACACATCCGAGACTCCGAGTCCACAGACGCCAATATTTTACTTTTTTATTTTTTTATATATCAGGGCCTTACAATCAGCAGCTCAATTCACATTCTCAGCCAGAATCTGACGGCTGGCCAAACAGTAAATACCTTTTTTATTTATTTTTATTTATTTTTTGCGGTTCAAAAAGTGAGGGGGACACAAACAGGATTTTGAAAAGAGGAGGGGACATGTCCCCCCCATCCCCAGTGGAAATTACGCCCATGTATCAGTTCATTATATATTAGATAAGATATTGATTTTAAAGAGCTCCGGGAGTCCAATTATAAAGTTCCTATCAAACAGCAACAACTACTTTTTCCTCCATGTTGTGGTTCAATCTGGACTTCAGGGAGTGATTGCTGACAAAGCAACAAAGGATCAAGCGAATATGCGGAAAGGTAGAAGTAGAGAAGTAGAATCAAGCAAAATCCACTGGAAGCAGGTATACGAGCTGCTGAATTTGCACCGCTTCTCTTAACTGGTCTTTGAATTGACTTTGTATGGATTCGCACCACGCTTTCCTTTTTGTTGTGAACGCACATTTACGCTGCTGTTTCTCCACAATCGGCGGCAATCAAGTCCCAAAACCGTTCAACATCATCCTGCAGATGTAGCCGGGTCATGAGCCCGTAGTAATGTGGGTGTACCCGCATGGTAACGCCGATGTCCCCCATGCTAACGGTTGCGTCCCCCATGGTAACGGCGATGTTCCCCAATGGTAACGGTTGTGTCCCCCATGGTAACGGCGGTGTGCCCCCACGCTAACGGTTGCGTCCCCCATGGTAACGGCGGTGTTCCCCAATGGTAACGGTTGTGTCCCCCATGGTAACGGCGGTGTGCCCCCATGCTAACGGTTGCGTCCCCCATGGTAACAGCGTTGTTCCCCAATGGTAACGGTTGCGTCCCCCATGGTAACGGCGGTGTGCCCCCATGCTAACGGTTGCGTCCCCCATGGTAACGGCGGTGTTCCCCAATGGTAACGGTTGCGTCCCCCATGGTAACGGCAGTGTTCCCCAATGGTAACGGTTGCGTCCCCCATGGTAACGGCAGTGTTCCCCAATGGTAACGGTTGCGTCCCCCATGGTAACGGTTGCGTCCCCCATGGTAACGGTTGCGTCCCCCATGGTAACGGCGGTGTTCCCCAATGGTAACGGTTGCGTCCCCCATGCAGTGTTGGGAAGGATACTTTTAAAATGTATCCAGTTACAGAATACAGAATACATGCCCAAAAAGGTAATATGTAATGTATTCCGTTTCATCACTCAATCTGAGTATTGTATTCTGAATATTTTGAGAATTTCCACATTGAATTGCTTTTTATAAGTGGAGGAATGCACACCTGTGGGTCGGCTGATTTGGTTCACATCGAAGTGAGGTGGTTGCATTCACACCAACGCAAACGTACCGAACCAAGGGACCAAACTTGTTTAGTGGTGGTGGTAACTGCGGTGTACCCCACAGTGACAGTTGTGTCTCCCATGGTAACGGCTGTGTCCCCCCCCCCCCCCCTCCCCCCCACCCCCCTTCATATGGTAGGCCTGATCCGTCTCCGCTCCACGCCGCTGCCCCGGCTCCAGGGGCTGGAGTACGTCCTCAACGTAACGGCCACCGACGACAACGCGTCCAGGGGCCCGCATGCGCTGGCTTCCACGGCCAGGGTCATCGTGGGGGTTGACGACGTCAACAACAACAAACCCATGTTCGACGAGGTAAGGGGTGAGGCGCTGAGGTTTCCACCCAGGTGCAGCTGAAATCTAGGTTCAAAAAAATAAATGAGATGAAATAAACAATCGGAGAGGGTGCAGAGTAGCCCTGCAGCCATAAAAGCAAGACTAGGTAGGAATGAGTGCTTTGTTTTTCTACCCTGTGGTAGTAGTCAAGTGAATAATAGGAAACAGTGCTTCACAACAAAGTCTAACCCTAACCCTGACTTCAATACCAAACTGGAGGAATGCAGAAGTGGAAACCCCAGTTTACATGATTGGGATGATAAGAGAAGATAAGAAGGTAAGCGTTGAACTAAACAGTCATTAGCAATAATAAGATGAGGAGAGAGAAGAATGAGAGAGGGGGAGAGAGAGACAAAGCCAGAGCGTGAGAGAGAAAGAGAGAGGGGCAGACGGACAGAGCGAGCTGTGCGTCTCTACCATTATTGTTCTCCAGCCTCCTCTCTCTAAACATATTCTCTCTTCCTAGTTTCATTTCCTCCTTACCCTCTGAACACACTGGCCAACTCTAGGGACATCGTTAATTTAATGAATCATTTCTATTTAAAAAAAAATGCAGTATCAACACAACCGATACTACTATACCTGTATATTTAACTAAATGAGGAGTGAGCTGAACGGAAGAGGCTGTCCTGTGGTCGGCTGGATCTGGGGGTAACATATTGTGTGTAAATATCAGGCCATGCCTCAGAACTGTCTTTTTGGTCCGTCGTGACCTTATGCTTGACATTACAAGAGTCTGTGAATAATTACCTACAGGCTATATTGTCATCACGCAACTATAAATTACTCCTTCTGGTTTACCTTATCATATACTCTGTGTGTACGTGTGCGTGCGTGTGTGTGTGTGCATGCGTGTGTGTGTGTGTGTGTGTGTGTGTGTGTGTGTGTGTTTGTGTTTGTGTATATATATATATATATATATTTGTGTGTGAATATATATATATATATAAAGGGTGAGAAAAAGAAAGATAATGTAATCTATATATATATTAGTATCTTTCTCTCACCCTTGCTCTCACTCTTTCTTTATCTCTCTATCGCGCTCTCATCTCACCTTTTTGTCAGTTTTATGTCATCCTGTTTGATATTTCTCGTTCTCTCCGTCTGCCTCTCTGAGTGCATGTGAGCTCTCGTGTGATATCACCGACAACATATTCTTTAAAAAGCTCCCGGGACAGGCCTTCTTGCTCTCCGAGGCACGGCGTCTATCAGGTAGAGACGGGATGCTGCTCCGAAAGAATAGCAATCCACACCGTTGCCACCTTTTCATAGATGTGAGCTTTGTATAGGTGGCACAGGTGGAGTCATTTGTTGTGTATGCTAGACCTTTGTGTGTTCCCCTTGCTTTGTGATCTCTGGTCTTTTGTTGTTGCTACATATTCTCAAACCATGCCCTTATACTTCATACCTGTTATCTATGGCCTTCTGCCTCATTCCACTCCCCTGGCCCAGGCTCTATATAAAAAAGCCATGGGAAATAAAGGACCTTAGAGGAACACTAAAGAGGATGTGAAAAAGGCCTTTAGAGTGCGTCTAGCCTGGAATATGTGATGTGATTTCCAAGGGGGAGGGTTATTATTGGATGTTGTTCTCGCCCACGAGTAGCATGCAATCAAAAAATAGGTGGGTGTTATTCAGTGATTTAAATATAAATGTTAAATATGATGCGCCGTGACCAATTTAGCATGATTTGTTTAAATGGTGTACAGACCATGATGGGTTAATTAGCTATCGAGGTAAAAACAAAAGGGTCATGTTTGTCTTGTCTTTAAGTGAATAATCTCAGTGGGTGCTCAGTCAAGGTGATTACAAGTAGAAAGACAATGTCGAATGGCCTTCAGAGGGGATCCTGCTTTCAAACGTTGACATTTCATGCAAAATGATTGTGATCCGTTTTGTGAGGTCTTCATTTGTCCGTACAAAAGTGACAATTTATGCCCCGTGGTATCACAACCATTGGGGTCGTGATACATAGGGGAGCGCAGCGAAATGATTACATGTTTCACTTGGAACCATCAAATGTAATGAACACCCGGTTTTAACTCTGAACGGTTTGCACCCATGAGTTCTGTGAAGGAGGCGACAATCCCCATGGCAAGGTGCTATCCCCATGGCAACCACCCAGGGTAATCGTTCCAAACTAGTGCAACAAACCAGGGCCTCCGAGAGCAGAGGCTCGCCCCCAGGGCTGGGAGTCTGCCTTCTTTGCAGGGGGGTCCAGACTCGGGGTCTAGTCTCGGCAGGGGGTCTAGACTTGTGCTGGTACGACATATTTTGCGCGTAACCAAAAATAATTGTGGAAAATGTATGTTGGATGCGATACGAAGAGTCAAAGATGGTAAAGATAGTAAATAGATATACTGTATCAATGGCCGACTGAAGAGCGTGCTGGGAATTTGGCACAATTTTTTTATCGGCGCGTTACGGATTTTATATCATTGGTGCTGCAGAGCCGCGAAGGAGATATATCGTGGTGGCGGGTTAGTTAGTTTCTATTCACTTCAAAGGGGCTAGGGTGTCTAAAAAATATAAATGTGGCACGCAGCAGGCATTGAAAGAGAGAGGCCATGAGGCCCCTTGATTTCAGTTCTTTTCACTGGCGGTTGTCAGCCAAGGGGCCTCGGGGGACTTGGCCCTGCTGCACCCAAAAAGGAAACTCATCGTCACAAAGAAGAACAGCGCCTGAGTTCGGGGCGGGATAGAACTCCCACAAACTTGTTGATGGTGACATAGAAAACCAGTTTACTCTGTTTGACACTTATTTAAGTACGGTAACAGTGGATAAATACTATTGATTGCTATGTTTAAGATCCTAGAAGATATACTAACTCGACATGAAAAAACAGGACTTTGGGTTCACTGGCACTTGAAGCTTGTCATTGTGTTAATATCAAGTAAATATCAAGTTAACGTCATCTAACAAGATCCTAATAAACAAAATAGGATTACAACTTTTTCCTCGGGTGGATGGCACCGCTTGTTGACAAAAAGTAAAAAGCGGTTGGCTCACTGCCAGCGAGGAGGTGCAGTGGAGAAAAGATGGGATTGTGTGTTCCTCAAAATGAACAACAAGAGAAAGCTTGCTAAAAACCGAGTGAATCTCTCTCTGATGACGGTGAACCTTGGCTCTCGTCAGAGGGCTCTTGTCAAAAGTCCCCCAAACGGTGAGCGTCTCGTCTCCTGACACCTCAGCCTCCCTGGTGCCTTTCCCCAATTACGTCTTGAGAACACAGCAGCGCTGAGGGAGCCCCTTCAGACACACTCGCGCTGCGGTACGACGCCGCTGAAGCCCCTGTGACGGAGGCCA
The DNA here is from genome assembly GCF_902167405.1 of Gadus morhua. NCBI lineage: Eukaryota > Metazoa > Chordata > Actinopteri > Gadiformes > Gadidae > Gadus > Gadus morhua. Next base: position 15,159,976 of record NC_044056.1, on the reverse strand, counting down.
GACGGAAACATCGCGGGCGGAAAAAAACAAAAAGACCCAATTGAATAAGGCTGTTTGTTTTGTAATGCAATACGATCCAGTCATACTCAAGTTCTCTGTGATCTGTTTAGCGCTTCTCTCTGGGGAGCGCAGCGTGTCAGAGCCGGCCCGGCTCATCCATCATCCTGCTGTGTCTGAGCAAAGCACCGCAGTAGACTGTGGTAGGAACACGTAGCAAGTCATGGAGGGGAATTTTTGGAAGGGAACCAGCATTGGCCGATCGTGCTCCCTTTTTCAGGCTTAGCACACAAGCCCGGGAAGATGAATGCATTCTCATGTACTCTCCGCTTCCCTTTCGCCGAGCCAGGAACGATAAGGACATTAACCTGCGTGCGGTTATCGTGTTGAGACATATGAGATTATATGTGTACATCATATATATATACAAGGGCTATAAATTGTCATGAGGGCTTCCGCAGTTATGGCAGAAACATCCCACCCACTTCTCTCCTCCGTTTCTCATTTCCTGGCCCCTCCAACCTCACCACCCCATTACCCCCCCTCCCCCACCACCACCACCACCACCCTCCCACCTCCACCCACTGTCTCTCCCCCACAGTGTCAGCAGTACCGCGAGCGCGCCTCCGTGCTGGAGAACCAGCCAGCGGGGACGTTTGTGCTGCAAGCGCAGGCCACCGACGCGGACGAGGGAGCGAACGGGAAAGTAAAATATGGGCTAATGCACCGAGACAGCGCGATGCCTGCCTTCAGAGTCCACCCAGACACAGGTACGCCGGGGCTGTCACAGACGGTCAGGGCCCTCCGCCCTGGGAATACATTATGATGGCGCTGGCTGGAGAGTGACTGAATGTTAAACATTCCGGGGGTAATTGGTTCCTCCGTGAGACGGGGGGGGTGGCGTTTAGGGAACGCGTGCGTGGGCAGCAACTGGCTGTGGAACAGGAAATAACATGATGAACGTTTCATTATTGAAACGCCGTGTAGTGGTATGTGTATTAATATTACCGCACATACGTCTCAGAGGGTTGGAGGGATGGATGGATGGTCGAAGGCGGGAATAGACTGGACGGTAGAAGACGGCTGGATGGATGGATAATGTTCTGCGTAGATGCATGGTTGTATACGCAAAAATACGGGATTAGACGAACGGATGGTTGATGATTGATGGATGGAGGAATGGCCAGAGATGGGAGAAATAACCGGATTGCCGGTTGAACACATCAATGGACAGGGACGATAGATGAATGGGGGTGCGTGATGGATGGCTATCATAACGACCGGACGGATGGCTGGACGCATCCACAGGTAGGTAGACAGACTGGGGGGGGGTAACGACGTCAGGACGGACATTAGGTAACGTAGCGCTAGATAAGGTGGCTCATGATCCCGCCGTCCTCCCCAGGAGTGATCGTGACGGCGCGGCGCTTTGACAGGGAGCGCCAGAGGGAGTACTCCATCACCCTCACGGCCACCGACTGGGCCGAGGAGCCGCTCATCGGCATCTGCCAGCTCAACGTCCAGATCCTGGACCTCAACGACAACAGCCCCAAGTTTGAGAACCTGCGTTATGAGTGTAGGTGTTATTCATACACTGCTGCTCCTCCGAATGAATATACTTTATGCATTGTTCTGTTTTTTTAAGGGGCTCATTTGCACTTCTTCTGAGGGAGATGACAATAATACCGAAATTGGTCGACTGCGACCAAACTAGCAGGAGGAATGGGCTCGTACCACATTTACATTTATGGAAATTTTGCAGACGTTTTGATCCAAAGCGACTTAAGTACATAAGGTAATTTGTCAGAAGATAGAGAAACAATATATCTCTGTCGGTAGAATAAGGATGTTCACAGAACCACACGTTACAAGCCCTAACAATTGTTAGGTTAACCCATTCCCCGTATACACCAAAGATAGGTTCAAAATAAGTACCTCCCTATATGTCACCTCTCACTTGTAGATTTCCTCCGGGAAGACACCATGATCGGCACCAGCTTCCTGCGTGTCGCGGCCCACGACGATGACTTTGGCACCAACGCCGCCATAAGCTACTCCATGTCCCTGGAGGAGCCCGAGTACCTGAGGGTCCAGCCGCTCACGGGCTGGGTGTACGTCAACCAGCCCATATCACAGGTCAGTCACAGGGACGACCATGTGCTGTGCATCTACGTGTGTATAGTGTGTGTTCAACGTGACTGACCTGTGAATTTTGCTGGGTGTACGTCGGTCGCAGGGGGTCCAGCCATGACCATGTGTTGCGTCTCTACGTGTGTATATCGTGTGTTGTGTGTTGTAACTTTATCCATTGGACCAAGTAGGCTGAAGTTAGGCTTGATTTCGACAGACCTTATATTGACTCATTAGAGCTATCAGGGACGGCCCAGCATATTTGTGATCTCCAGTGGTTATTATTATTTATATTTTTTGGTCAATTTGACTTAGACAGACATTTAAGGAATTCCAATAGCGGTGGAGATGTCAGTCAACATTGCCTAGGAATGTGATTTGCAGAACCTCAGATGAATAAAGCAATTACCATTTTTCACAAAGATTTAGAGAGTCAATTGAATCTGTTATTTAACCTTCGGGACACAGCTAGATTTGAAAGCACTTCATTAAATGTTTATTCTTTATAGCTACGCCTTTGAGATAGTTTTGTTCCTGTTTAACAGATCATAACATTCATAGTTATTGTGTTATAAACAAAAAGCCTGTACCACTCTTTCCACATTACTGACATTATTAAAAGAACACATTCCATGTTGCACTGCTGAATTTAATTGGATTCTGATGTGAAATATAATAGTGCAACTGGGTTATATTTAAGTGTGCATTTTTAGGAGTTCACAGTGCTAGATTTGTTCAATTCGCAAAGCGCACAGTGGTCTTATAATGGCCCAGATTTGATCTCTGCTGTGTGCCTCGATTAAAGATTTAGGAGATTCTGAGTTCTATAGAAGAGTGAACTGGTAACTGTTACAGGTACTAAACGACTAGTGCAATAATGAATATCTTTGAATGTTGCTAGGCTACATATTGCAAAATATATATATATATAATGGGAATGATATATTTGTATGGGAATTATATTTATGTATTATATCAATATTAAGTAGTTCCACATATGAGCTGGACATGCGTAACAATAGAGTTGCTGAGGCAGGATTCCAATGAACAGAATAATGCAGTTGTAGCATGTGAGTCGCAAAATGACCATTTCAATATTTTCTTTGCCACATTTCCTAACATGGTGATTCATGTGTGCATTACATTCCGTCTCATTCCCAGTACACCTCGGCCCCCGCCGTTCCCGATACACTTGCTCAGCGCAGATAAACCTCGGCAAAAGTTACTACCTGGAGTAATTGCCTGCCTTATAAAGGATGCCCCGCTTTATTCCCTTCCCTTTCATTTTCATCTCTCTGTACATTACCTCAGTCAAACATCCCCCCGTCAACCTTCCCCATGGTTCAATTACCGCGCAATTAACATGAGCGCAGCTGACTCGCCACCCCACCATCTGCCTGACTGAGGCATAGCTTAATAACCCCCCCCCCCCCCCCACCTCCACATCGCCCACTTCCCCACACGGTCGTTGCTGCTGCTGTGGTTGTTGTTGATGTTGTTGTTTGTTGTTGTAGTGTTCCACCTCTAATGACTAAGGGCTAATTGTTGCTGTGAACTGCAGAGGACCTACATCACCAGGGAGGTGGTGGCCACGGACGGGGGGAACCGCAGCACGTCGGTGGAGCTGGCCGTCACCATCACCAACGTCAAGAACCAGCCGCCGCGCTGGGAGAGCCCCAGCTACAGCGTGGTGGTCCCCGAGAACACCGCCAGGGACACGCCCATCGTGGTAGGGGACGCCGTCTGAGTGTGTGTGTGTGTGCGTGTGCGTGTGCGTGCGTGCGTGCGTGCGTGCGTGCGTGCGTGCGTGCGTGTGTGTCTGCGTGCGTGCGTGCGCCCGTGCGTGCGCGCGTGCGTGCGTGCGCGCGGGCTTTGGAAGGCCGAAAGGATCAAAATGACACCTTATTGTAGACATGTATCTGATGCACCTTTTGTGCTCGGATGTGCCGGATCATCCCACTTGACAATTCAATGCAAACTCTGTGGCCGCACCGGTGTCCTGATTTCACTTGCCTGCTAAAAATGTCTGCCAGGTGAAATATGTCTTCTGAAATGGCGCTGGAGGGAAGAGAAGCCCTTATGGTGTCCCTGCTGTTTAAGATGCATGCGTGCAAGAGTCTGTCTAAAATAGGTGGGTTCGTCATCACTTAATGGCTGGCTCGGGGAGACGGAGTTCCCCAAGCGTGGCACACGTTTTACTGTGATGACCGCCTGCCATGAACTTCCCGAGATCAACATTGATGATCATCACAGTGGAATGTAAAGCAGCATAGCCTGCTGTGGTGGTGTCTTCAGATAATTTTGCATCTCAATCGCAGTTTATGTAGGCCAAAAAAGACAAAAAAAAATATTTTATTTTGTTAGAAATATATTGGATAATCAACCGATATTCAAGCTCTGAATTATTGATGTGATGCAGGGAACTAAAGACTTCATCAGCAGTATGAGTCCTGTGTGTCTAGTGGTTACTAGCTGCCCAGGGGTTGGGGGAGAATCCTGGCGGGCTCAAACCTCATATTTTCTATTCACATCGCGATCGAGAGTGAGGGAATCAAATAAGTCACACTCAACTTTACTTCGGCCAGAGAAATCGAAAACGTTTGGAGGTCTAGGTTTGCAAGAAGTGGGGTTACAGGATTTGCTGAAGTTCCACACACAGCACCTGAGCTGTAACGACAGGGTAGCAAAAAAAAAAGAACGCTCTTCTACTCTAATTAATTCACAGAGTTTGTTATACATTTCACTGGGCCAATTCGGGACCCAATAAAAATGGTTCGTGACCAGAAGTTTGGTTATGGCTGCTCTAGGAGACCACATGACTGCCTGTGCTTTACAATGTGTGTCGACTAGGTGTCATCCATATGGTTTCAATTGAAAATACCCATTCTCTCCGGTAGAAGTCTAACATGAATCAACCGCAGATTAAACCCCTATTTTGAGAGGTCAAACAGTAGTACCCAGCTATTGTGCATTGAATACTCGCTAGTGGAGGTGGCTAACTCGAGAAGGAGCTTTTACAATTTGACTGAATATGTTATTTGAATAGCATTTGTAAACATCATCCCAGGGTCTTGCTTTCACAGCATGTTCTCAGAGAAGAAATATGAAATTTTAATTAACATATAATAATTTATTATCATTACATTTATGACATTAACTTCCACGCCATTACCAATGAATGAGCAACATGTGTGACTCCTCTTAAAATGGGTTTAATCTACTGACGGAGTGAATGTGAATTTTCTATCTAAAGTATTTGGATGCACCATCCTAGTAGAGCGAGTCTACGTTCATGTGAACAAAACATTTAATATAATAATCGTACATTTTATTAAGTCAATTTACATTAGATATTGATAAAACACACACACTGTAGATCAAGAACGTAGGCCTTCAATCAGACACATTCAATTGAACATAGTTGTAGAACTTTGAATCCATATGCTACTTTATGAAGTAAAGTAACCAACGCAAAACTTGGAGATCTAAGTGAAAATAATGTTGAGCCTACAGTGCACGACTGACTTGAACATGATCAGGACAGATGCCTCCGCATAGTGTCAGGAAGTAAATGAACAACAGCGTGAACAATAGAAGGATAATGAATGGACTGGTGCCGTCGGACTTTATTTATTGTTAATTGAGTGACGAAGGTTCACACTCACTAGCTTCGAGAATCAAGAGGAGGGACTCATTTCTGAAATTGAACGTGCCATTTAGCGCGTTCAATAGCGCCGTACAAAGCCAAAGCCATGCAAGTGCATTGTCGGGTTGAGTGGTGATACTAAAGATTAAATGCTGCATGTTATGTCGATTTTAATGAATACCCTTCTACAATGAGGTATCGTTTTGAGCCATACAGATCTTAACATTGGTCGATACTTGATACATATTACCTTGGACATGCCTATAGTGGTGTGTGCTGAGCATGTGTGCTCATCTATGTGTGTGTCTGTGTGTACCGGTCAATACTTGAGTTTAGAAACATTACCATACTGTTGGACTAATTAGGACAATTCTACTCAAAGCGCTTCTTATTCACTCAGTTTGAATGTTGAGCGTGTACCCTTTTGGGTATTAACCTTACTGTTTTGCAGTCACTGGATATTCTCAGTGTTCCACAGTTTTGCGATCTTGGAGAATGTGCTGACATTTTTTTAAACGTTTTTCTGCCAAGCTTTCCCGACTGAAGCCAACCTTATATTGCACATGATAGCAGGTTGCTGACCTCGGGGCAATTAAATCCATTCAAAATGTCTCCTTTGATGTGAAAAATGTAACGCTGTCAATCTGACCCGAAAATTCATTTCCCTCCCTGGGTCCTATTTAGAGGCCTTATTTAGATATAAGAGGTCCCTCCGGGAAACTATACAGTATGTTGGCTCTCATCCCACGATACTGCGTGCCATTTCTCACATGATCAATCATCGAAATTAATTCCTCAAAATCTAATCTTGCTCCCAAACCGATTCCACTGCCAAAGCGTCACGTCGGGCTGCCCTTGCTCTGAGGTCTTTCTGGGGATGAAACGTGAAGCAAACCTATTTTTGGTATCCACTTGAAACAGTTGTTTCAAGTGGATACCGAGAGGCACGTGTCATTTGACTCAATAAAATATTCACTGTTCAACTTTTGTCAATACACACATGAAGACACATCTTGGCTTCATTCATCATCTGTTTATGCAAATGTATTCATATGAAAATTTATGAAAATATATACAGTAACTAATTTCCCAAGATGTTGAGGTTGCTTAGTTAGGCTCGAGAAGATGATTTTATTCAAACCCCTAACTGCACCCCATCGCGTCTTTGCAAGCCACGTCGATTTCTTTCACGTTTCTTTTCGCTTCAAGACCATCAAGGCGACCTCCCAGCTGGGAGACCCGAGGGTGACGTACAACCTGGAGGACGGAATGGTGCCGGAGACCAACATGCCGGTACGCTTCTACCTCTCGCCCAACCGGGAAGACGGCTCTGCCTCCATCCTGGTGTCGGAACCCCTGGATTACGAGACCACCCCCCTTTTCTCTCTCCGGGTCCGGGCTCAGAACGTGGCGGCGGTGCCTCTCGCGGCGTTCACGACTGTTTACGTCAACGTGACAGGTGGGAACGTGTGGCGCTTTAAGCCAGGATTACGCCTCAGGCTTAATGTAAAGTGTTGCACAGAATGACACAGTTCATACACATTGTAGCGTACACATTCAGCCTCACTTGCTTTATTTTTTAATGACGCTGATGATAAGATAAACGAGAAAGATTACGTTTGCGATTTAAATTAACATACATTGTGTTTCATAATTGAATGTGCTTCATTAAAAAAATGGATTCGTTCATTGAATTATTCATGCATATTAGTTATTTGTCTTGATTCGGTTCCACGAGTTAATCATGGCGTCTCCCCACAGACGTGAACGACAACGTGCCGTTCTTCACCTCCTCCGTCTACGAAGCCTCGGTCACGGAGGGAGCGCAGATCGGCACCCCGGTGCTCCAGGTGTCCTCGCACGACAAGGATCTGGGACTCAACGGCCAGGTGTGTGTGTGTGTATGTGTGTGTGTGTGTCCATTCATGTTTAGTCAAGGAAATGCAATAAATAAATAGAATAGCTAGCTAGAAACCGCCATCTGCCCGTCCCTTGCTGCGTCCTGTGCAGTGTCGTGTGCGCTTGGATGACAGAAGCTCTGGTTGTGTGTTTTGTACAGCCGTCGTTGTGGTGTTGATGAAGCGGCTTATTGAACTGTATGCGTATCCCTTGATCCTGATTGATCTTAATGAGCTCAATACGTACATACGTACATACATTCATACATGCGTACATATATACTTACATACGTACGTACATTCAAACATGGGTAATTACATACATACGTACGTACGTACGTACGTACGTACGTACATACATACATACATACATACATACTTACGTACATACATACGTACATGCATACATCCTACATTACAATTCAGGCACACAAATCCCTTTTGACATTTTATCCAAAATAACAAAATTGCCTTTCTATTCTGGTGATAAATAAAAGGAAGGCCCTGTTCCACCTTTCTGTCCCTCTCAGATCACCTACTCTCTGCTGAGCGACAGCACTGGGGACCATGAGCTGTTCCGCATGGACCCCGCCCTGGGAACCATCTACACCGAGGCGGTGTTCGACCGCGAGGCGCGCAGCTCCTACCTCCTGGAGGTCCAGTCCGAGGACGGCCAGGAGTCGGCCAGGCCCGGCAAGAACAAACAGCCCAACTCAGGTGAGGTGGAGGGTTGGTGGTGGTGGTGGTGGTGGTGGTGGTGGTGGTGGTGGTGGTTATGGATGTGGTGGTGGTGGTGGTGGTGGTGGTGGTGGTGGTGGTGGTGGTGTCGTTGGAGATGGTGGTGATGATGGTGGTGGGGTCAGTGGTTGTTGTGTTTAGGGTGGTGCTGGGGGTGGAGGATGTGCTGGTGGTGGTGGAGGATGTGCTGGTGGTGGTGGAGGATGTGCTGGTGGTGGTGGAGGATGTGCTGGTGGTGATGGTGGTGGTGGTGATGTTGATACCGGGGGTGATGATGAGGGTGGGGATAATAATGATGGTGGTGGTGGAGGTGGTGATAACGATGATGAAGAGTGATGATGATGATGATGGCGCCGGTGATGACAATAATATTAACGAGTTACGATGTTTATTATTATTTAAAAGGCCTGCTGAAATATTAATAAAACCTCATCATTTTCCTCTTTGAAGCAAATTCAATAAAACATTCCAGGAACAATGTTTTTTCGTTTATCTTTATTCTCCAACCCTCCCCAGCGGTACGTCCATGAAACCCTTTTCCGTTTTTAAATTGAAACTGAAGGCCCTTCTCAGGCCAGTCTGTGGAGTGACCTGAATGTCTCCTCCTGTTAAATGGAGCTCCAGCCCCCCCCCTCCCCGGTGCCCGGGGGGCAGGACAGCGACCCAAACGGGCCCCTGCCAGTTCCTCTCCCCTGCCTGCCTGCGTGTCTCCGACAGGCGGCCGCGGTTGATACCACCTTAGCGCTCATTCACACCCTGGGAACGACTTTGAAGAGGGAATCAGCATGCAATTTATTCACACAAGTCTGCCCCGTTCCCTCCCCCCCCCCCCCCCCCCCCCCCCCCCCCCCCCCCCCACAACCCCACACCGCCCGCTCTCGCCCTTTCCATGTGTACGCCTCGAGCCCGGAGACGTCTTTGTTGCTAGACGTGGATTATTTCCTTACTTTTCCCTTCCCCCTTGTTCAATGTTTCAACCCAATGAGATGAGCCCTTGTTTATCGCGGCCTTCTCCCCACATTGTGCACGGCCCGAGCGAAGCGGCAGCAGCCGCATTTATATGGGCGACGGCGCCGGAGTTGTGTGTTCTGCCGGTCGGCATTAGCAAATGTTTGTGGAGGAGGAGGCATTAAGGGGGCTGGGGTGTGAGGGGTGTAGGATGACGTTTCAGAGCTGCAAAGCTCTCTCTCTCGGAGGGAGAGGGGAAGAGGGGGTGAGGGGTGGGCGGGGGGGGGGGGGGGGGGGGGCAGGGGCGGCTGCTTAGCATTTGCAATGAGCCCCCGGTCAGGTCTTACGCTTATGTATCTCTGGGCTCCAGAGGCGGCACATTTTATCTGCAAACACTACCCTACCCTCCTCGCCTCCTACACCCCCATCCCCTCTCCCCCCGCCAGCCCCCGAAACCATCTGAGAGAGAGCAAGGGAGAGAGACAGAGAGAGAGGGAGAGAGCGTGAGAGAGTGTAGAGCGTGAGAGAGAGACGAGGAGAGAAGAGAAAGAAATAGAGGGAGAGAGAGGGAGAGAAAGAGACAACAATTGAGAGAGAGTGTAGAGAGAGGGAGAAAGAGAGAGAGAGAGCGAAAGAGAGCGAGAGAGAGAGAGAGAGAGAGAGAGAGAGAGAGAAGTAAGGAATTAAATAAGGAGATAAATGCAGAAGGAGGCAGAGAAATAGCAATATATATTCCGCCATCATTACCACCAGCTCCAAATGAACATGTCAGCAATGTGTTTGGTCGACCGATAATTTACTCTTTCCAACGCGGTGGAATAAACAACCTAATGAGGAGTGCACAGATAACACACAAACGCACGTCAGCCTGTAAACATTTAACCTCCCCCAGTGGAGATGCTCCTTATCCACTCTGCTGTTGCCGCCGTCCGACACTGATGGATGTGAACGCCCAACATCGACTGCTAATGCCATGCAACTTCTTTTATTTGGTTCCGTATTAATAATTGATAAACTTTTACCAGATATATAGCTGAGGGATACTTTATTTCCGTGCGACATTATGTCTGGTCTGGAGAACAATATAACTAATCACAATGTGAATGTAAGCGTGTGTGGATGGGTTTGTGTACGTTCACATGTTTGTGTTCGTTCATGTGTTCATGTGCGTTCATGTGTTTGTGTGCGTTCAAGTGTTTGTGTACAGTCAGGTGTTTATGTGCGTCCCTGTGATTGTGTGCGTTCATGTGTTTGTGTGCGTTCCTGTGTTTGTGTACATTCACTCGTTGTGTGCGTTCACGTGTTGGTGTGTGTTCCTGTGTTTGTGTACATTCACATGTTTGTGTGCGCTCCTGTGTTTGCGTGCGTTAAGTTGTGTTTACATTCCTGCATTTGTTTGTTTTGCACACACGCACACACGTGTGAACGTACGTCTCGAGGCTGCGTGCTCCCCCGCTGTGCTGTCTAACGCGGGGGGTTCTGGGGCTGGGCTGCTTGCAGACACGGCCTACGTGAGGGTGTTCATCAGCGACGTCAACGACAACAAGCCGGTGTTCGCCCAGCGGCTGTACGAAGTGGGCGTGGACGAGAACGCAGACGTGGGGCTGGCCATCGTGACCGTCAGCGCTAACGACGAGGACGATGGTGAGTCCGCACGGGAACGTTGACTTCTGTGTGCAGACTAACTATGTGCCAGGAAATGTAGGTAGCATTTCAGAGCAGTGGACAGCGCTTTATTTTAGATCTACCAACCGGTCAATCTGTCATCATAAGTTCATTTAGCACGTTGTTTATTTTTGTTTGTGCTGTGGTGTGTATGTGTGTAAATGCATAAAAGCATATATATATATATATATATATATATATATATATATATATATATATATATATATATACACACATGTTTATATTTAATGCGAGCGAGAGGGTGATTGTGAGAGAGAGGGATAGAGTGTGAAAAATGTTTTCCAATAGCTGCTGTGAAATTCAGAGTAAAATATCCTACCTCATCATCTCCTCTGTTGCAGCGATCCGGGTTCAGCAGTAATCACTCACTCCCTTGTTAATTCACATTGCGCATATGTTAAAAAAAGAAGAAAAAAGGGACCGACATGCTCCCACACAGTGGGTGGGCGGGATTTGAGTGCTAAAAGCGGTTGCTCATCCTAAGAAGCCCTTTATCAGGCATGTTTGGGGTCGTTAATCAAGTATTAATGTTGAGCGTGGGCGCGCGGAGGGTCCAAGCCGATGTACTGGTGATGAATGTCTGCAGTTCGACCAACGCTAACCCCCCCCTCCACATTAAAAGCTACATCCCTGTTGTCTGAGAGTTTAAACCCATTCCAGCTGCGATAAGCTGGAAACCCCCGGGCTTGCCTACTGTAAGCCTGTCACACCCCCAAGGGGGGGCCAGCAGCACTTTGTCGGCCAGCGTCGTGTTCCTGGTCCAGATTAGTGAATTTACATGGGATTGCAGCTACTTTTAGCCCGCACATTGATTGGTTCAATGTAGTGTACCTTCCGAGAGATTATTTTTATCAATCCCCCCACTTTTAAACCAGCGGTTGGTCTCCATGGAGACCCATCAGGGGGGTAGATGTTAAGTTATTCGTCTGGTCTACATCGACTGATGTTCCTTTGGAATTGCTCCCCAGGGGGGCTCTTCCATATAGTTCCGGATTCTTGTTTTTCGCCCTCGCGGTCTCACACTGACTCTCTCGCTCCCCGTCTTTCTTTTCTCATCTGCTTTAATTAGTGTCTGATTAGAGCTGTGAGGATAACGTACAAATGTAGCATTTAATTAAGTCATCAAAAGAAGAGAGTTAAATTGGAAAATGTACCAGTATCGGGCTCCTCGGAGGAGAGAGGTTTATAAGCTTGGTATTAGGCCTCAAGGGTATTCATTTAGTTATTTGTTGCAGGTGCAATCTAGGGCGACTATATCAGCATTAATATGTGTTCCACAGAAAGATCTAGAAGGTCAATGTCCTAAACGCCTCCGGCTAAAAAGTGGCAAACAATTTTAGATTGCTACACTACCGCTGCAGCAATTTAAAATTAATTTACCCTTTCCAGTGTGTCGGGGCGCTTAAGTTTCACTTCATATCTCAGCAGTTTTATTAGCCCTGATATGGAAATAAGAGTCGTAAAATTAAGGTCCTAGAACCCTATAACTCTTTGGCATCATCCGTGTGTTTGACGTTTGCCCCCTACCCCCCCCCCCCCCCCCCCCCCCCCCCCCCCCCAGGGGCGAACGCCAAGCTGCGCTACCAGATCACCTCGGGGAACACGGGGGGCGTCTTCGACATGGAGCCGGAGGTGGGCACTGTGTTCATCGCCCAGCCGCTGGACTACGAGCTGCAGAAGAGGTACAAGCTGCTGGTGCTGGCCTCCGATGGGCGCTGGGAGGACTACGCGGCGGTGGTGGTCAACGTGGTCAACAAGAACGACGAGGCGCCCGTCTTCTCCATGAACGAGTACTACGGCTCGGTCACCGAGGAGCTGGACGGCTCCCCCGTGTTCGTGCTGCAGGTGGGTCCGTCCGAGGGGATCGGAGGCGGTTGTGGTCTGGTTGAATGCTTGCTTCTTCGTGGTTTACAATCGCATTCAAGGAAAGTCAAGGGAGATTTTTGCAGGGATTTTATTATTTTTACTTTATTGCTTTAAATCTGCTAGTTTTGCATTTTTAATGTGTGCTGCACAGGGAACACAAACAGTAAACAGTTCTAATAACAGATAACTACTTTCATCCATGGCCGTGTTTCCGCCTATTGCATGGCTTGGACGAGGGTAGTGCTGCCTACTTTGAGGGTTGCATGGGAATCCTGCACGCTTTGTGCAGAAACAGTAAATTCTTTGAGATTAGAAATACCGCTCTCTTCCTTGAAGGTGACTGCCACTGACCCGGACAAGGACGCAGACCAGGGAGCCATCCGCTACTCCATCCACGGCCAGGGCGCTGAATCCCACTTTGTGATCAACGACATCACAGGGGAGATGTACGCCCAGCGCACCATGAACCGCGAGGAGCGCGCCGTCTGGCGCTTTGTCGTCATGGCGACGGACGAGGAGGGAGAGGGCCTCACGGGCTTCACCGACGTCATCATCAACATTTGGGACATCAACGACAGCGCACCCGCCTTCTCCTGCGCCCCCGACGCCTGCCTGGGCACCGTGGCGGAGAACTCCCCGCCCGGGAGCTTCGTCATGGAGATGACCGCCGTGGACCTGGACGACGCGGCGGTGGGCCAGAACGCCATCCTCTCCTACCGCCTCGCCAGGAACTCGCGCGCAGCGGGCGGCGCCGACCTCTTCGCCATGGACTCCAGCACGGGCACCATCTCGGTGGCGGCGGAGGGGCTGGACTGGGAGGCGGCCGAGTCGCACCTGCTGATCGCCGAGGCCCGGGACGGCGGGGGCATGGTCGGCACGGCGACCGCCACCATCGCGGTGACGGACCTGAACGACCACGTGCCGCGCTTCGCCGACGGCCGCTGCGGCGGGCGCGTGTCGGAGGCCGGCGAGCCCGACGCCGCCGTGCTGGAGCTGAGGGCGGTGGACCCGGACGGCGGCGCCCACGGGCGGCTGACCTTCACGGTGGTGGCGGGCGACCCCGAGCAGCGGTTCCACGTGGTGGGCCGCCGGGGCGAGCAGACGGCCACGCTGCGGCTGAGGAAGAGGCTGGACTACGAGGCGCCCGGCGAGCGGAGGTTCAACCTCACCGTCAGGGTGGAGGACTCGGAGTTCTCCAGCGCCGTCCACTGCGTGGTGCAGGTGGACGACGCCAACGACAACGCGCCCGCCTTCACCCCCGACCGCCACCCGCCCTCGCCGCTGTCCGAGGACGTCGCCGTGGGGACCAGCGTCCTGCAGGTGACGGCGCGCGACGCCGACTCCGGGCCGAACGGCGACATCACGTACAGCATCCTCGCCGAGTCCGACCCGGAAGGACGTTTCTCCGTCAGCCAGACGGGGCTGGTCACGGTGGCCAGGCCGCTCGACCGGGAGGCGGCGGCGGCTTATGAGCTGGTCGTCATGGCAACTGACCGGGGCAGCCCGGCGCTGACCGGCAGCGTCGCGCTCCACCTGCCGCTGCTGGACGTGAATGACAACGGCCCCGAGCTGGAGGCGGCCTACGCGCCCATCCTCTGGGAGAACAGCCCGCCCCCGCAGGTGGTCTGGCTGAACCAGAGCTCCACGCTGCTGCGCGTCGTGGACAGGGACTCTGCGGCCCACGGGGGGCCCTTCTCCCTGTCCCTGCCGCCGCCCTTCACGCCCGAGTTTCACCTGCAGGACCACGGGAACGGCAGCGGCACGCTCACCGCCCTGCGGAGCTTCGACCGCGAGCGGCAGAGGGAGTTTAATCTGCCGGTGATCATGAGCGACAGCGGCCGTCCGCCGATCACAGCCACCAGCACCCTGACCATCACCATCGGCGACCAGAATGATAATGCCCACCAGGCAGGGGAGAAGGATGTGTTCATGCACAGCCGAAAGGGTATGCATGAACCCCCCCCCACCACCATGCTTCCAGACATCCCCAGCTGGGCGTCCTTGTCATTTATTTTGTGGTGCAATGCACTTTTACAGCTACACTTGAGGGAAAGGTGTAAATTGGGGTTGTAGGAAAGGAATGCACAATGGTGCTGATTTGACACCCTTATTGTGATATCAAGATTGTTCTGAGAACAGTCTCGGCGCTCCCCCTCCCCCCAATCCACCGCCCCCTCCAAGCCTTCCCAAAAGTCTTCAGCGTGCATAATTGTTCTGGCGTTGACGTGCCGGGCGTCGCCACCTCCTTGGTGTTTGATCAGGGCCTCACGCGGTGGCGGCGGAGGTAGTTGCAGCGCCGGGCGACTCATCCCGACTGCTTTGTTTAGCCGGCTGCCGCGGCGCTGCCGCCGCAGGTCGATAATAACATAATCCATACACACTCATAGTGATATAGCCATTTCCTTAAGCTACGCGCCCTTTGAAGTACTCATCCCAGCAGTGGGATGTGCCCCACACTTATGTATAATACAAATAATACAAATAAAAATGAACAGAGGAAAGAAATGATGTAGGAAAAACTAAAAATAAAAGCATGATAAAAAAAGAAAGGAAGTCAACAGAGACTCCAGGATGAGTGTTAAAGTGTTAAGAGCAGCACATTGCGTTGAACTGGGAATACATTTTGTGTGTGTGTATGTGTGTGTTCATGTGTGCGCATGTGTGTGTGTGTGTGTGCGTGTGTCTGTGTGTGTGTGTGTGTGTGTGTGTCTGTTTGTGTGTGTGTCTGTGTGTCTGCGTACGTGTGCGTGCACGCATGTGTGTGTGTGTGTGTACATGTGAATGTGGTGGGTGTGAACAGGAAGGTTCCCTGCTGCATTAGGTAAAGTGTATGCCCCGGATCCAGATGAATGGGACAACAAGACCTACACATTGGCGTCAAGTGCCAGCAAGTACGATCTCAGCTCTTCCATTCTCCCTGTTAGTCACCGCTTAGTCACTCACTGAAATGGAAAAGCACACAAATGTGTATTCTATGTTTAACTGTAAAAAAAAATTGAAAACGTTTTGTCATAACCCAAAATATATCTTCATTCAGTCAGGGAGTGATTCAGTGACTTAAGAAACACAAATGTTGAATTTGAAATCCAATCCCAGTTATCTTAGTCCTCCTGAAGGTGAAACAGATGTGGCAAGCAGATGGCCTTAGTCAGGGAGACTGGGTGGCTATTCAGTATTTACACATTCAAAATCAGATTAGGAATACCAAATGTACATTTGTTTTATTCATGTAACAAAATTCTCACAGTTACTATGACAACTATCAAGTCCCTTTTGTATTCGCTTCAGCCTGTTTTTCTTTCTCCTTGGCTAGTGTTTCTCCCCCCCCCCCCCCCCCCTCCCCTCAGACACTTTTCACAAAATGATAATTTGCCTTCTACGTCTTCTCGGTCTTAGCTGTAACTCTGACCGATTCCTGACCTGTCTCGGTGCCACCTGCTTCGCTTTATTCTTTGTTCCCACTGGCTGTTGTGTTCTGCTAGTTGTCCTCCGTATGGCCCTTCACACGTTGTCTCCCCGCTCACAGGTACTTCACTCTGAACCAGAGTTCGGGGGCGCTGACCGTCCGACAGAACACACCAGCTGGCAGTTACTGGATGAGGGTGGCCGTGTCGGACGGCGTGTGGCCTGATGTGATGTCAGAGGTCAGGGTTCACGTCCGGGATTTGGAGGACAAGGCCATCCGCTCCTCTGCGTCCCTGCGGCTGACCGGTGCGTTGCTCAGGGAGCACAGGACGTTTCCTACCGATTATTTGTTGTTGTTGTTGTTGTTAATGCCGTTTGTGTGTTTCATTATCCACTACCTCTGTGAGCAGGGTTTCTGTATGCTTTGGATGCTGCTACTGATACAGTCCACAACCAGCTCTGTCTCTGATGCCTGTATCTCTCCGGTGAAAACAGTTAGAGGATGATGGATTTTTCCATTTGATTTACGCTCTGACTTATCTTTCCCTCCGCCGCAAGCGTGGACTTTGCCTCTCCGTCAATGCTATTGTTCTGCTGACGAGTGTCTTTGTGAGTCTGATCGTTGCGAAGGCAGAAGTTGTCAAAGCCCTCATTGGATGATAGTTTGTATAGGATAATTATCAGGCTGTCAAATTTGTTAAGACTTAATTGATAGGCTGTGGGTTTTCAAGTCATAATTCATGCGGCTTGCAAATACTGCTTCTTCCTCTGGGTTAAAATGCAGATATATCCCGTGTTAAATCAGTGTCCCGCAGCCAACCGTAGTAGTAAAGGTCAATTCATCCATGTCACGATAAAGAACATGACATTTAAAAGGTCTTTTTGTAGAAAAAACACTGTTGGAAGCTCTTATGGCTGACTCAGACTGAAAGTAATTTAAATTTTTGTAATTTTTGAAGATCCCACTTTGTCTGCTGTTACTCAGTAGGGGACACGACAGATTTGATTAACTTTCATAAATCCTATCCTCATCATCACCAATTAGTTGGATTCATCTTTTGATAAAAGTAACGAACCAGTGGCGAAAATAATTCAATTACAACGATGCTACTAAACCAAGTCTGCTAATGGACTTAAAACTAAGTGGGCCTTAATCGGCCCTTCAAGCTCTCAGTGAAGGCTCTGAAGTTCACTTCTTCCAACCCTCACACTCCTTTGTCTTCCCCAGGCGTCGAAGCCAGAGAGTTTATCGATTCCCGTGTCACGGGGAAGAGTCGGCTGGAGATATTCTGGGACTTCCTGTCCAAATCCCTGTCCGTCAGACCCGGGAGAGTCAACATCTTCGGCATCGTGGACGGAGGCGAGGCAAAGACGGTGGACCTGCACTTCTCCGTGCTGACGGACAGCGGCTACGTGCGTCCTGAGAAGCTGCATGGCATCCTCTCGGCTCACAAGAAGAAGGTGGGTGGACTCGGCTCCTCTTAACGGCCATCATTAGGCTGGGTTTGTTTAGAATTAACTTACAGTACAACGAGATATGATGTAACGCTAGTAACAAGGAGCTGGGATCATCACTAATGATGGGTTGGGGGTGGCTGTATGTACCTACCTACTGAATCTTTGTGGCTATCTCCCCGTTCCCCCTCTCAAACGTGACATTGCAACGGTTTTAGACTTGAAGAAAGGACATTGTCGGCGGACGCTTTGTTTCGAACTGTACACTGTGATTACATGCGTTATACATATGATAATTAAAGAAAGGGTATAGGTGCATGAAGTGAAGCAGGTGGTGAAAAGCCAATAATTGGAGGTTTAATTGTTGTTCGTTGCGTTCCAGTGCTGCATGGATTTGTTCGAGCCAGCCGCCCTGACCTACTTGCTAATTGCATCTGTTCTTTTCTACTGAGACAATGCCTGCAGATTAATCGAATAATAGAGAGTCCCATTAAACTTGTTTAAATGAACTGGATGTAACTGTTAGTAGCTAGTATTAGGAGTAGTCGTAGTGAGTGTTTCTGAACAACCAAACATAACACCATGCAGGAAACCATGAGAAATGTTGTTTTTTATGTAAATATACAAATCTAAATAATCACCACTCTAACGATTACCACTTTGGTACAATTACACCTGACCTTCTCCTTCTGATTGCAATCCAGGCTTTCTCTGAACAATTTAAATGAATGCTTTACGGTGGAAATGGCAGACTCTCAAATTAAGGATTGATCTTATGTACACATAGGCCGCTATTCTATTTTGTGTATGTGTGCCTGCATGTTGGTGTGTGTGTGTGTGTGTGTGTGTGTGTGTGTGTGTGTGTGTGTGTGCGTGTGTGTGTGTGTGTGTGTGTGCGTGTACATAGGCTTCTGTGTCTGTGTGTGTGTGTGTGTGTGTGTGTGTGTGTGTGTGTGTGTGTGTGTGTGTGTGTGTGTGTGTGTGTGTGTGCGTGTACATGGGCTTCTGTGTGCGTGCGTGTACATGGGCTTCTGTGTGCGTGCGTGTACATGGGCTTCTGTGTGTGTGTGTGCGTATCTGTGAACGCGCACCAGCTCGGTAACCACCGAAGCGTGGCGATCCACGTCTCCGACCACATTACCGAGGGCTGCCAAAAAACCCTTACACCCACGTAAAAAATCTGCTGATTGAACCCCATCATTCTCTCCCTCTCTCCCTCTCCCTCTCTCCCTCTCCCTCTCCCCCTCTCTCCCTCCCCCTCTCGCCCTTCCCCTCTCTCCCTCTTCCCGTTCTCGCTCACCCTCTTGCCCTCTCTCCCTCTTCCCTTTCTCCCTCTCCCTCTCCCTCCCCTCTCTCCCCCCCTCTGTCGCCCGTCGCTCCGTCCCCCCTCCGGCAGCTGCAGTCCATGCTGAGAGCCAACCTCAGCCAGGTGGAGGTGGACAGGTGCGCGGCGCGCGCCGACTGCAAGGCGGCGGGCGGCTGCTCCACGCGGCTCAGCGTGGACGACACGCCCACCCTGGTGGACGCCGGCGGGGGCTTCTCCCTGGCGTCCGTGACCCTGGTCACCGCGGCCACGTGCGGCTGCTCGGCGCGCGACCTGCTCCGCCGGCCCTGCTCCTCCTACTACCCAGGGAGCCCCTGCCTGCACGGGGGCACCTGCCTCGACACGCAGGACGGCTACAGGTGAGCCCGGAGCCAGGACCCTGGGGTCGTCGGCGGGGCGCGGGGGTTGGATGGGGGGGCGAGGGGGTTGGATGGGGGGGCGAGGGGTGTGGAAGGTTATGGCGCTGGAATTAGGGAGACTTAGGCCCAATCCCATTTCTACCCCTTACCCCTTCCCCTTACCCCTCCCCCTTGTTTTGAAGGGGAAAGGGTAAGGGGTAAGGGGTAGAAATGGGATTGGGCCTTAGTCTTTTATCGGCAAGACCTGTGTTGTGGGCGGGTGTGCATACTCGTGGTTTTAGTCATAGGCGGTTTGTAACGTCGCGTACGGCGTGTGGAAATGATTTGAGCGGAAGGTAGCCTTGGTTAATGGAGTAGGATGAGCAAATAGAAGAATAGGTGTAGAAGGTGAGCAAATGTTTCAAATTAGGAGTTAACAATTACCCATTCTCTGAATCATATGTATCATTAGGTTATTGGTTTATTATAAATATATGACAGTGTTTAATATAGGGATATGACTAAAATCGCCATGTTCCTGATGTTTTATTTATTATTTGATATTGTGTAATATTTTCTTTTAAACTATCAAGGTAACCAAGCTTATTAGCTGAGGGACCTTGAAAAATTGACTTAATGCTAGCGATCAATAGGAAGGCCTTCACCTGGGGTAAATAGGGTCCTTAGGGAGGGGAGAAGAAGTAGCATCTGGCTAATTTGATCTCACACGTCACGCCTAGATGAGTGAAGGACAGAAGGCTAACTTATACCTACTTCACACTGTTAAATAACTCTTCCTCCATTCTTGATTATTTCCATTCAATCACATAAACCTAAGAGATTGAGCTTAAGTGGTGACCTTATGGTCACTGTGATGGTTACTGTGATGGTTACTGTGATGGTCCCTGTGATGGTCACTGTGATGGTCACTGTGATGGTCCCTGTGTTGGTCCCTGGGATGGTCACTGTGATGGTCCCTGTGATGGTCACTACGTTGGTCACTGTGATGGTCCCTGTGATGGTCACTACGTTGGTGACTGTGATGGTCACTACGTTGGTCACTGTGATGGTTGTAGGATGTCCTCTGTGTGGTTGTAGGATGTTCACCGGTACGGTCACTGTTGTGGTCACTGTGATGGTGTTAATGGTTGAAGGATTGTCACTGTTGTGATCATTGTGATGGTGGTGTTAATGGTTGTAGAATGATCATGAGCTGGTCCAGGGCTGATAACTGGTAGTCATCATTTGTTATTGGTGATGGTAATGGATGGTCTCAATAATCAACCTTTAACAAAACAAAGAAAGGACAACTGGGCACATGTGCCTTTTTAAATGGTCAAATTAAAAAGTGGCAAAACTACAGTTTGCCTGTAGCTGACCGGTTTCATGGGCTTCCACCTTTGTTGTAGTAACTGTGATGGGGTTATATACCAAAGAGTTTAGCGGACTGGAAGATCAACTTCAAGAAGTGCTGTCAGTGGAAGACACAGAGCCGCTGTGAGGAGTCCCTTTGAGTCCCTGACCGAAGGCAGAGATGCTTCCTTCATCCAAAGGAAGTGTCAGGAACTCTTGGAAAATCCAAAGGAATCCACTTAAATCAAGATCCCTCTCCATCTCTCCAGAGTTGAGATTGTTTGGTTCTCAGGATTAGGTTTAAAGCACTTTTCAGCTGTGCTTGTCAATCGTTTAATGATCACGAACTGAAAAATTGAACACGTGGTGGTTGGCTTCCAGTAGGTAGATGAATATGTTGTCAAAGTGGCACTCCAATGTATTTCACAAAGGTATGACAGCCCTCAAATAAATTCATAGCTTTTTTATAATAGCTTTGAATTCACCTCTTTGAAATTCTAATATTGCATTTCAAGTTGAACCTTTTCAAAAACAAAAATACAAAAATTCACGTTTCAGATATTCATAATACAGTATTCATTACTCATATTCAAGAATACGGACTGGATAATTCAAGCCATGAAAATTCAAACTGCAGACCAGGGCATTCCAAGGACAAGACCCAGCAATCGAGGCTGAATGCATTCAAATCTACTGCCGTCTTTTCATTCAAAATCATTTTTGAAATGGTACTTCTGGAAATCTTGTTTTCAAGGCAAGATTGTCACAAAAGAGTGTCTAACACATTGTTGACACATTGTTAACACTTTCTAAAGAGTTAATTACTAAGTTACACTTGAAAATAGTCTTAAATAAATGGTCTTATATAGACCAAACCGTTACCTGATTATCTTCTTAATCTTTAAACAGATTAGGAGTTTCTTACTTGTAATTATTTGCGTAGGAATAATGTTTTATCAATTTTGAAATCACTGTGATACACAAGTTAATTAATGCTTCAAAATTGCAGTTATTTGAAAGTGCTTTCATAATTTGTGTGGTATCCCGGAGGGAAGGAATAGGGATGCAACTATACATTTATCTGTCATGTGTGTCCTCACACCATTACAGTATAAGTACAAATAATCGATCTTTGAGGGTGGGTTTCAGAGGGCTCAGAACCATGCATGCCACGGATAACAGGAAGTCTTACACAGCATCTGATTGAAATTGTCCATCAGGAATAGGAGGGGAGGGCGGGGTGTGGGAGAGAGAGAGAAACACCCACAGCCGCAGCAGCACTCTCATTGGGATTGTCACGGTTCACCCTAACTCGGATGAAAAGAACAGCGCGGAATAAGGTGGCGGTGTGCACTCGGTCCGTCTGTCTTAGTGTCTGTCCGTTCGTCTTTTTCGCCGTTCTTCTCCCTGCCTGTCTGTCTGCCTGTCTGTCTACATATGTATGCGCGGTGCAGAGGCATCCCAGCACGTCCCGGCGGTGGGACTGGCAGGATCAGGATTCCTGACATGTGTAGCCCTGTCTCTGCAGAATAAACAGCGTGGTGGGGAGAAACAGCCCTTGACGGCTTTCGGCGTACACAGAGCTTTCTCTCCCCCTCCTCAGACGCTGCATGAAAATAGATGGGTTTGACATTATCAGTAAAGCCAGCCCGTTGCCTCTCATGCCTCACCCGGTAATGGGGGACAGGAGCCCCCCCCCCCCCCCCCCCCCCCCCCCCTTTCTACCCGTACACCCCCCCCCACCGCAACCCCCACAGCTCCCCCCATTTCATGATTGAAAGGGACGTTTTTCGTCACTGGCATGGATCTCGCACTGTGTTTCTCCATCTGCCAATTGTTAATGCCCGCAGTTATGAGGATACATACAAATGGGAAAGGTGGATGCATAGTGACACTGGAGGTGGGGGGGGGGGGGGGGGGGGTTATGTGGTTAATCTGTGACAGCTGTGATCCTTAACGCTGTTTCCGATTATAGTAGATAAGTGAGAGAAGGAAATAAGGTGGGGGGAAAAAAGCAATTGCATTTATCTTGAGGAGAGAGAGAGAGAGAGAGAGAGAGAGAGAGAGAGATTCAAATACGAGGAGCTCAGGAGGGAGAGACAAAGATAAACAAAGAGAGAGAGAGAGAGAGAGAGAGAGAGAGAGAGAGAGAGAGAGAGAGAGAGAGAGAGAGAGAGAGAAACAAATAGAACCAGACAGAGCATAGAGAGAGACACGGACTGTAAAAATCAGCATGGCTATGGTGAGCGTCTGAACGTAAGAGGAATTGAATTAATTATGTCCTGACAATGGAGACAAGACGTGCAGAGCTGGATTCGTCTCCAGTGGCTTCAGCACTGCTAGATAAGAACTTAGCGGAGAAACACTGTGTTCATACTTAATTGACGTAGTGGCACAGGGAATATTCCGCTCTTTGTGACTAATTCAATAGAGAAGGAAAAAAAATAAGAAAAAGGTAGCCGTTTTGTCACAGTTTTCGAGCGTAAAGGGGGAACTGCCCTGGCATACAACCCACCGGCATCACCCCCTTTACGTTGAACCCATGGCTCGAAAAGAGAGACCGATACACTGTCAGCTAAAAACGGAGAGATAATCCATGCCTATTCTCCCCACATTTAATAGGGTTCTGTTACTTCGTGTGCTCCAGGTGCCGATGCCCCCTGCAGTTTGAGGGTCCTGATTGCCAGCAGACTGGAATTAGTTTCCTGGGCAACGGCTACGCCTGGTTCCCTCCCATGAAGCCCTGCTTTGATAGCCACCTCTCTGTGGAGTTCATGACCGAGGAGGAAAACGGAGTGCTGCTGTACGCCGGCCCACTGGCTACGCTGCTGCCCGGGGAGCCCGAGGACTACATGGCCATAGGTATGGGAATAAAGAGGCTCCAGACACAAAAACACACACGCAAACACACACACACAAACACTATCCCCCCACTGAACTCCTCACTGGGCTTCAGTGTGTGTGTGTGTGTGTGTGTGTGTGTGTGTGTGTGTGTGTGTGTGTGTGTGTGTGTGTGTGTGTGTGTGTGTGTGTTTTTGTGTCTGTTTGTCTGTCTGTTTGGGTGTGTCTGTGTGTGGGCGTGGGTGTGTGTGGGTTTGTTTGTGTTTGTTCGTGTGCTCTGGTATTTTTGTGCTCCAGTGTGCGTGTGTTTATTCTCCAGTGTGTGTGTTGGTGTGTCTGTGTTTGTGTGTGTGTGTGTGTGTCTGTCTTTGTCCATTTGTATTTGTGTATTTCTGCATGTGCTCTAGTATATTTGTGCTCTAGTTTGCCTGTGTATTTTCTCCATTGTGCGTTTGTGTGTGTGTCTGTGTGTGTGTGTGTGTGTGTGTGTGTGTGTGTGTGTGTGTGTGTGTGTGTGTGTGTGTGTGTGTGTGTGTGTGTGTGTGTGTGTGTGTGTGTGTGTGTGTGTGTGTGTGTGTGTGTCTGTGTGTGAAACCGTGCCTTAGGAGATGTATGGGAATAATTAGCTATGCCAACAGAAGCACAACCTTGGGATAGTATCATGAGACAATACTTCTTTGCTTTAATGTGTTGCTGCACGTGCACCATTCTACGTGTTTTCCTTTCTGTGATTTCCTAATGAACCCTTTGGGGTAGCGCGTCTCAGTGCAGTCACTTGTTTTTTGTTCAAATGTATTTACTGCTCTGAATAAACTGTCTGTTGAAGAGTACCTCGGGGATTTCTCCACCTAGTCGCTATCTTCTCATAATTTTTGGTAGTGTTAAGGACAACAATTTTTGAAATTGCTTCAGTATGGAGCCAGAACTCTGCAGCAGTTATCTGTGAAATGAGCTGCAAAGTAACCCTGAGGGGCAATAGCGCCCCAGCCAGTTACGTCCACTAAACTGACAGGCTCAGATTGTTATTATTAAGTGTATGACAACATTATGGAAAGGATCCCTACTCCAACTTTTACTCTTCACATTGTGTTTGTTATTGCCGGCCAAGTCTCGCTCAAGGTAAGGTCTCCCTCTAAAGTGTGGTTGTAGCTTTGTTGCAGGAATGACAATAGGGACAGGAATGTCCCCATTGTCATTACAGCCTCAACTCTCCTTCACGCAAATCTTTTAGATAAGTGTTATTGCAACCAAATACTGCAGGTGATTTGATCATTGGTTATCTCTTTTAATTTGTGATAGCTTAATAAACACCACGGGAGCATAAGGCAGCGTCGCAGACTATTTTTCCTCCGCAGTTTTTCCTCTGGCAATTGCCTTCTTGCAGTAATTATTTTCTGTGAGTTTATCAATTTTCTACCGTTTGCATATGGGATGGTCCGCGAAAGGTCTTGACAACAATTAAGGGGTACACCTCCAGTCAAAGGTTGGGAACCACTGTTTTAGATAACAAGTCACTAAGCTACCCTTTCTGTAGTCCAACACAGCAAACCCTCCTCTCTCTCCAGCACTCTATCACGTTTCCACCGTTCTCCTCCAGCAACTCCACTCCTCTTTAAGCCAGCCTTGGTAAAACACGGTGTTCATAGCTGTATTTCTCTTTCGGGATCCTTTCCATAAAGTTGTCAGACTCTGATAATAACAGTCCGAGCCTGTCAGTGGCAACAACAGGCACTTTGAGAGGACCTACATTGACGGGCGCTATTGCCTCAAAGATTTAAATTGCAGCCCGTCTCACAGATTACGGCTTCAGCGTTTTCGCTCAATACTAAACCAATTCCAAAAATTGTTGTCCGCATTAGTCTCTCAGAACCAAAATGATAGGCGAAACTGGGTCCAGGCTGAAAACCCCCGCAAAGTCATCCTTTGCATTTTGAATGGCACCAGGTTAGAGCTAAAGATGAAAAGAAAACCTGCGGTGTGCACATATACATCATTGACCCACTTTGCTGATAGAATCACACATACCAAAGAAGCACCTTCTAAGAAAACATTATATGTTGCACATAAATTATTTCTCGCTCACTCACATCACATGTTGGGACTGACTTAAAGCTGAACTTTGAAGGCTATTGCTGCTATAGCTATTGATTTCTCTCTCTCGTCTCCTTCTTTCTGGCTTTTCTCTCTTACTCTCCCCTCCTCCGTCTCACATGCATAAAAGCGCACACAGAGTCATACAGGCGTACACACAGGCATCCATGGTGCAATCTTCCATTCCTTCCCAGGCTCCACTCCCCTGATGATTTCATTTTCAACATTAGGGCTGGCGGCTAGATGTAATTATCATTTGGTTTTTTAATTTAATTTTGCTTTATTATTTGATGTGCTTCTGCTCTATACTCTGTCTCTCTCTCACTCTGTTACGTCCTGTCTAGTCGGGGGATTGTCTATCAGTGGTTAATGTTTTCTGCTCCTTTTTGTTGGTTTGTTGTTCCAAGGTTACCTATTTTTAGCCCCCATCAAAAGTTTTCATACTATTGCCGGAAAAAGAGTGTGTTAGTTTGGATCTTTCCAATGGCATACTGTTGTACATTATTTATCTTTGGTTTAATTGCACATAGATAAAAGCCTAATGCTAACCTAGTTATGAGCCGTGTTCCAAAGCCTAATTATCAAATTCAGCTTTCTTTTATTAATTCAAAATACTTTTCTCTAGGACGAATTAGTGAGCTGACAACTCTCTTGCTCTGTTCTCTCTCTCCCTCTCTCTCTCTCTCTCTCTCTATATATATATATATATATATATATATATATATATATATATATATATATATATATATATATGTTTCTCTATGTCTCTCACCCTCTGCCCACAGAGCTCATCGGTGGAACGCCCAGTTTAAAAGTCAACCACGGCTCAGGGACGCTGGTCCTTCAGCTGCCCAACAACGTGGGGGTGGCCGACCGACGCTGGCATCGCCTGGATGTACGCAGCAACAGCAAAGTAAGATGGCCGCGCTCTATGTCCTCTACAGCGCTAAGCTGGTCCCCGGTATGGTTGCACTTCTCACAGGCTCAATGTGAAACACCTGAGCGGGCCACGGGTCCCTGACTTCCACCACCTCTCTCTCCACTTCCGCCCAATTTAAAGGAGGTGCGCTTTACCCTGGACCGATGCTCCAGCGCCATCGTCATGGAGACGGAGGGTGTGGACTCGTGGGCCATGACCGAGGACCGGTCTTCCTGTGAGATAAGGGGCATCACCCCTAATCGTGACAGGTAGACGATGCAGAGTGATTACAGCCTTCTCAGGGTCCTTCAGAAGGGAATATATATATATATATATATATATATATATATATATATGCTGTATATATATTTTATATACATATACACCCTGGTTCTCGGGAATAGACAATTGCAATTGCACACAATTGCACACAACCTACACCCAACTTTTGATTCATAGAAGAGTGAGAGCTTGAATTACAGTCCCTGCTTCCAATGGATTCTCTACGCCGGTGCTGGCATTTACGGTTCCATTTCCCCTTCTATTTCTGGAAAAAATAAAAGTGCAGGTTAGAGCTATACAGTCACCTCTGGCCACTTCAGACCAAAGGTCATGCGCTTTGAATACACGTGCACGGTTTGTGTTGCCACAGGTACGTGGATGGGAGTACGGTGCTGCAGCTGGGAGGGGTGGACCAGAACCTCACCGGCTACGAGTTCCCACAGCTCCGGTACAAGCACTTCACGGGCTGCATGAGGAACTTGGCCGTGGACAGCAGGGTACGGCGCTGGTCACAAAAGCTCCCAATCTCAGGGCTCTAACGAGATCCTCATGGGTAGAACTCCTCCAAAAAAAGGTGGTGAATTGATTGCAAGAAAAAAAGCGAGTGTGTTTCTCTCCGAAGTGTTTGCTCTTGACCTGTTTGGATAGCGGGCTGCAAGGTTGCCAGAGGATTCCACTTCAATAGGAATATAAATTTGCGCTCAAGGCTACACTGGAAGATTTAGTACATGCTGAGGTCTCATGCACACTTCACTCTCTCTCTCTCTCTCTCAATCGCTCCCCGACAATTCCCCAGTACTACCTTTTGAGCTGAAGGCAAACAGAGGAGGTCGTAGGCAAAGATGAACACAATTTAAAGAATGTGTTGGCTCACATTCTTCTCCTACACCTTCAATCCCTCCTTTCACGTATTTTCTGCCATTCAGTCGAGGGACCATTCCATGTCATAACTCTGGAAAGGAAGTCACTGAATAAACGTGATGAACTATTTATACAATGGACTCGCAGAGCAATTTGACAAAGAATTAGATACCAGAATGAGGCTATTTGATAATGGGCCTATTAAGTTTGACAGTGCTAAGTTATTCTAAACTCTCTCTCTCTGTCTCTCTCTCTCTCTCTCTCTCTCTCTCTCTCTCTCTCTCTCTCTCTGTCTCTGTCTCTGTCTCTGTCTCTCTCTCTCTCTCTCTCTGTCTCTCTCTCTCTGTGTGTGTCTCTCTCTCTCTCTCTCTCTCTCTCTCTCTCTCTCTCTCTCTCTCTCTCTCTCTCTCTCTCTCTCTCTCTCTCTCTCTCTCCCTCCCGCTCTCTCTCTCTCTCTCTCTCTCTCTCTCTCTCTCTCTCTCCCTCCCACTCTCTCTCTCTCTCTCTCTCTCTCACCCCCCTTGTTGACCTCACCTCGTCCCTCTTGCCCGTGTCTCTCCCTGCCTGTCTTGCCGTCTGTCTTGCCGTCTGTCTTGCCGTCTGCCTTGCCACAGATGTATGACCTTGGCTCTCCGGCGGCGGCCGTCCACACCGTCCCCGGCTGCAGTCTGACGGACGGACCCTGCGCCCGCGCCGAGCAGCCCGCCCTCTGTGGCGAGAAGGGCCGCTGTCACGGAGAGAGGGGAGAGAGGGGAGAGAGGGGAGAGAGGGGCTCCTCCGTGTGCCAGTGTGGGCCCGGCTACACGGGGCCCCGCTGTAAACAAGGTGGGCCGGGGGACTGCTCTCGCCGTCCCCTCTGTAACGGCATCTGTGTGTCTGTGTCTGCTTATTCTTTCATTTTATGAAACTTGACGCAGCATTGTTTGTTTAGCACACGTAGTACTTGCTTGTGTGTATGTGTGTGTGTGTGTGTGTATGTTTTTATGTGTTTTATGTGTCTCTCTTTAATACACATGCTCTCTAGCACTCTCTCTCTCTCTCTCTCTCTCTCTCTCTCTCTCTCTCTCTCTCTCTCTCTCTCTCTCTGACTCTCTCTCCCTGTCTCTGTCTCTCTCACTCTCTCTCTCTCTATGTGTCTCTCTCTCTCTCTCTTTAATCAACATGTGTGCTCTAACCCTCTCTCTCTCTCTCTCTCTCTCTCTCTCTCTCTCTCTCTCTCTCTCTCTCTCTCTCTCTCTCTATGTGTCTCTCTCTCTCTCTCTCTTTAATCAACATGTGTGCTCTAACCCTCTCTCTCTCTCTCTCTCTCTCTCTCTCTCTCTCTCACTCTCTCTCTCTCTCTCTCTCTCACTCTCTCTCTCTCTCTCTCTCTCTCTCTCTCTCTCTCTCTCTCTCTCTCCTCCTACCAGCCGTGCCCGAGTTGTCCTTCGGCGGCCGGAGCCACGTGCAGCTGCAGCTCCTGGGCTCGCTGCCCGCCAGGCAGACGCGGCTGCAGGTGGGCGTGCGGACGCGCTCCTCCAGCGGGGTGTTGGTCAGCCTGATCTCCCCGCAGCAGAACGAGTACCTGCGCCTGGAGGTGGGTAATGGCTTACCCCGCCCCCCCCTGCCGCCTCTGAAAGCTCTCGCTGGTGTGTTATTTGCGGGGCTCTCATTATGGTGATTAAGGCCCAGGCAATCAAAGCCCAGTGTGATGTGCCTGTCATTTTCTAAAAACGGTGACTAATATCTCAGGGTTAAATACACAGCGGTGTGCTTCGCGGATGGAGGGGCTGTCTCAGCAACGGGGTGATGACATCTTTATGTGCTCTCTGAAAGGTCCCTCGGCGGGTGTGGGACTGGGCTGGGACGGAGCGGAGTGTGTGTGCACCGGCGTGCGGCGTCGTAGCCGTCCTCCCGCCACCACAACTCACTCTGAAGTGGCGGTGCTGGCAGCCGCTTCCCTTGTCGTTAAGCAGGGCTTAAGTGAGGCAGAGGAAAAAAGCACACCCCCTGTAATTCAGCTTTAATGTGTAGGGTGGGGGTTGGGGGCTTGGGGCTGGGGGGGGGGTGATTACCTCTGGTGATTATCTCATACACGAAATGAAAGCAGTTGTTGGTTTTTTCCAACAGACGACAGGTGGTTGTTTTGCCTCGTTGCCAAGTAAATCTCAACAAGAGGTTACCCCATCTTGGCGCAGGGTGTGGCGACGACTTTCAAATTAGAGGGCTCTGGGTGTGGCCCCTTGAACCTGCCCGCAGCCCACATTTAGGAGGCGGTGAGGCAGGATGCCTGACACCCTTGCCTGCACCGACACAGTTCACACAGGGAGCTCTGGTAGGCGCTGCTATCCTGTTAGCCAATAGACTTTGAGGTGTCGGCTCTTGATGCCAACTGTCACTCTTTACTAGCTCAGGGCTCTGTCTGCATCTGTCCGGCTGTCTTCCAGTGACCCGTTTTTCAAACATATACTTGGGTGAGATGAGGGAGGGGGGCGATGTTCAAGCACCATACTTGTCAATCATGTCTTGAACATTTGAGCTTGCTCGTATATGGAAGATATAGAATGAAAGTTTGGGAGGATAAGAACTCTGGTGTCTTTATTTCTTTGAGCCAGTTTCACCATGAGGGCAAAGGAGGTCCTGTGGTCTTCACTGTCACGGGCAGTTCTTTCAGAAACCACTCCAGTTCTGTAGAATAGCATGTGATGTCGGTCGTGCGGCAGCAGACTGAAGCCTTTCAGCTTCCTTGTCCTCTCTAAGCTCTTAGAAACACTTGTCCGTCTGGTGGGCCTGCTAAAATCCTGCAATCATTTAACGCACCGTATCTCCCAACTCTTGTCCCCACTGAAGGACGAAAAAAAAAATTGCCCGAGCACACGCTGAATAAATCGCCAGACTTTGTTTGTCGGTTTTTTCTGCATTTAACGTATTTCCTTTATGAACTATATTTATATATACATATTTACACTACTGTTCAAAGGCTTGGGGTCACCCAGACAATTTCCTGTCGTCCATGAAAACTCCCACTTTTATTCAAACATTTTCACGGTGCTAACATAATTGTACCATTGGAAAAAAAAAAAAAGTGCTTTTCTTTCAAAATAAGGACATTTCGAAGTGACCCCAAACTTTTGAACAGTAGTGCATGTAGGCATTTCCATTTATTTATTAGTTATTTTATCTTTGTAGAACACTTCCCACAAATCATGCAATCCCATTGCGACTCCCATTGTGGTAACCCTTCATCACTATAAAACGCCTGATTGAGAGACCAATTGAGGAGGTTCTGTTGGATGAACTGAAGGACAGACCCGCCGTTTTAAGGTGGTATCGCTGAGTGCCCAACAGACATCACGCGTTGGGTTATCTTCCCCCTAGTCTTTCCAATTAGGACCGGGGCAGGTGCTTGGTGCTGCGGTGTGGGCCTCAGCCCACAGTCGGAGACTATTGCCTTCGCTCATCCTTAACTGCTGCAGATAATTGTAGCTCCCTTTTAGACGCTCCCATCGGGCCGACCGTTACAAGCAATGTTTATGTCAGGTTAGCACCGCGGTCACAGAGTTACTTAATTAATTCCCAGTGCTAAATTGTTAAACGTTTGTTTCACAGGCAGATTCCCTGTTAGTCATTTTGAAAAGCATTTTCTGTTTTCTGTTGGCTTCCTGAAGTCAACGTGGGAGACGGCCTACTTCGGGGGATTGTTCGGTTCACTTCAAGAAATGTTCGCTTGTCAACAAAATTAGCAAAATGTTTTCCCCTCTACCGTTTTTTAAACAATGATGCCAATCTGACAAGGAGACCAGACGTGATAACAACCCTAATGACAAATGAGGACAGCTCAACGTCGATTTATTTTCAATCAACGTTGCAATCAAAGTAAATAATATACACATCAGACTAATCAAGAGATGAAACATGAAACAACGTTAAACAAGTGATTGCATTGATTATTAATTGCACTCCGTTTCTGTGTACGGTCTGATAAACGGAAAGCTTGGACGTGTGGACCACATGGACCAAAGTTCCGCTCTGTGTCTCAGGTGTTCCAGGGCCTGCTGTCGGTCCTCTTTAACCTGGGCGACGGAGACTACAACCTCACGCTGCCCCACCACCGCGTGGACAACGGGGACTGGCACGAGGTGGAGCTGGATCGCTACGGCAAAGAGTTCACGCTGCGCTTGGACGGGGGCGGAGGACAGAGAGAGGTCACCGCGTCGCCCGGGCGCAGTCAAGAGCTCATCATCGACCAATCAGCGGTCATGATTGGGAACGCCCTCCCCTCCGGACATAACCGCAGCTTCCTCGGTATAACTGATGAATGATTGATGACATTCATTACGTTTATGATTGTATTACATTACTGCGCTGTAGGATGTCTTTGCTTTTTACAAAGCTCAGAGCACCAGAGCTGTTCTGTATTCCATGACACAATAGTGTATCTGAATCTCACTGAATAATGAACCCAATAATTATTTGAAATGATAATAAATTGGCATGGTATTTATGATCTGATAGGTTTATACATAGGTGAGTTTTTAGGTAGGAGAGGAATTTATTACAGATCAATGCAACTACGTAAACATGTTTATGATGATTAATTTGGTGTGTGTGTGTGTGTGTGTGTGTGTGTGTTTTCTGTATTTCTGTTTGTTTCCATGAGCCTCTCTGAGTTTGTTCCAGCCTTAGCCTTAGCATACGGTACCCCTTTAGCGTTTTTTCTGACGCAATCCCAGGCTTTATGTATCCTGTTTAGATAAATAATTTATTTAGCAGAGAGAATGAACTGCCTTACATCGGCTTGTGTCCTGGACAACCAAAACCAACCAGCCTTTACCATAGATCAAAGAATTAGGCCTGTTTGACGGTGATGGCAACGCCATGTAAATCCGTGCACGGACAAGACGTGTAGCCTAAGGACAAGTGCCCTAATGGCTCTATTGCTGGTGCAAATTGAAAGAATTTAACGACTTTAAGAATTCCCTTTCTTCTCTCTTATCATCTCCATGAATCATCTTCTGATCGGTTCTCCTCCTCGTGGCTCTCCTCCTCTTGTCAGTGCTCGCTATTCATTTGCCCTCTATGATGTATTTCTCTCTCTTTCTCTCTCCCTCTCTCTCTGTCTGTCTGTCTGTCTGTCCGTCTCTATCTCTCTCTGTCTCTCTGTCGCTCTATGTCTCTCTCTCTCTCTCACTCTCTGTTGCTCTCTATGTCTCTCTCTCTCTCTCTCTCTCTCTCCCTCTCTCTCTCTCTCTCTCTCTCTCTCTCTCTATGTCTTTCTCTCTCTCTCGCGCTCTCTCTCTCTCTCTCGCTCTCTCTCTCTCTCTCTCTCTCTCTCTCTCGCTCTCCCTCTCAGGCTGTCTTCGGCACCTGCGGCTGAACGGGCGGACGATGCCCCTGGACGGCCAGCAGCCCTCGGAGGGGGTCCAGCTGGTCAGCTCCCAGGGCGTCTCCCCGGGCTGCCCCTCGGACGCCTGCAGGAAGCACCACTGTTCGGCCCCCTTCGTCTGCGTGGACCTCTGGAGGCACCACGACTGCAGGTAGGCTGCGGAGCACCAGTTCCCTTTTGATGCTAATCCTTTCCTGTGCATCTGGAAGCAGATGCACACACGTGTCAATTAAGGTTGATGTACGAGTCTGAAAGCATGTATAGTGCCCTCAACGTTGACAACGACAGCATTACCCTCTGAGGAATAATAGGGTTAGGGTTATATAAGTTCTAACTGATGACATGCAGAAGGGGACTTAGACACTACTAAGTAGTTTGGTGCAATCTCTACATTATGGTGCGTTGTTCAGACAGAACATCGATTTCCAATCGTGTGTGTGTGTGTGTGTGTGTGTGTGTGTGTGTGTGTGTGTGTGTGTGTGTGTGTGTGTGTGTGTGTGTGTGTGTGTGTGTGTGTGTGTGTGTGTGTGTGTGTGTGTGTCTGCATGTGTGCGTCGAGCGCACATAACCACAATTAATGGCGTCCACCGGGAACAGTAGCATGTTCATGTTATTCCCACTCAGGCCGCATAATGCATTAGTCCCTGATTGAATACTGATATCGTTCAGGATTAAACATTCATGCGCTCGGAAACTAGGATGCTCCTCGGAGGAGCAGCGGAGGGTATGTGAGCAGACAGATACGCATAGAGGGGGCCACATATTCACCAGCAATTAAGAAGCCAGAGTCTGGGCTATTTTTGTGGTGCATCATCCCGGGTTGCCGACAGAGCAACACGCAGTTCAAGTGGGGACTGTATTGGCGTTGAACGCACCCCGGCTCTGTCCCCCCCCCCCCCCCACACACACACTGTGATCTGAGGGACAGAAAGAGCTCAGGGCGAAATGGGATGGGGCAGATGTCCATGTGTTTGCTT
Source organism: Gadus morhua (assembly GCF_902167405.1). Lineage (NCBI taxonomy): Eukaryota > Metazoa > Chordata > Actinopteri > Gadiformes > Gadidae > Gadus > Gadus morhua. The sequence continues at coordinate 15,125,856 of NC_044056.1, read as the reverse complement.
CGTGCCCCCCCCCCCCCCCCCGGGTTGCCTCTCTGTAGCCGCAGCGTGTAGGTGTGAGGGATACGGCGGTGTGAGGGATACGGCGGTGTGCTACATACCGCGTGTACCCACAATGATACATCATTGAGGAATGGCGCACCGCCGACGGCAAAGCCGACCCTTAGAAATGTCAGCGTCCCCTTTTTCTTTCCTCCGGCATTTCTCTGCCGGAGTACAATAGCCTTTCTTCTGACGGCGGAAATCCCGCACTCTTCTTCTCTTCTATATAAGTGCTGTAACACCTTGGGGGGTTGGCTTTTATGGTGTCAGCTTAGCTCTGCCAGCCCCTAGGATTCATTTTCCCTTTCATCCGACACGGTTTCCCGAGTGTCCTCCAGCACCATCTCTACTGTCTCACATTGGCTGTGTTTCTTTTTCTCCCCTTCTGTTTTACCTCCCTCTTCTTTTCTTTATTTGTCTTCGTCCTCTCTCACCGATCGATATCAGATGCCCCCCGGGACACCTGACTAAAGATGGCGCCGCCGGCAAGGCGTGCGTCTACACGCTGTGCGCGAGCCGACCTTGCCGCCACGGCACCTGCGTCCCGCACTCCCCCTCCCGCTACTCGTGCCAGTGTGCGGAGGGCTACCGGGGGCGCCACTGCGAGCAGACGCCGTCCATGTCGCACAACCCGGACGGCAGCAGCCTCAGTATCAGCTCCATGTTCGCCATCTGCATCTGCATCCTGGCCTTCTTAGGTAGCTATGTCGACTATGTCCTCTTCTACCTGTGGTGACAGAACAAACCTCCAGAACGAACCCCCAAAACACGCTCCAACCTTCATGCGTCGGGGATCGTTTGTGTTTGAACGTCACAACAATCACGGGCCCGCTCCGACGTTATGCTGTTCAAACTCCTCTCCCCTTCATCTCACCACATCTGTGCAAATAAAGAGGGAATAATCTGGGTTGTTTACCGACGCTACACTGTTTGTCTTGGCAACTCGCTAACCGCAGTCCTTTTAGAAAAGGCAGTTGTATTTGATTTTCTATCCCTTTATTTTTTGTGGGGCTGAGAATCGATTGATGCTACGGATGTATTGATCTCTGAAATATGTTATCATTTTGTTTTTCGTTTTTCATTTTTTTTAACCTTCCTGACTTTGATGTGAAACATGGAGCAGAGACGTACATTGAGGGGGGGGGGGGGGGAATACAGGGCATTTTATCAATCATAGGAGTTTTATTCACGTTCACATCTCTTTCCAGCACTTTAACAATCCCTGTCTCCTCCCATATTCCACTTTGGATTCTCACCACACGCTCAAACCTTCAAGTCGTATTTTTCATCTGTCCGGCTGACTTTAGATTCTTCTGTCTTTTTACTTTTACTGCCATGACGTGGTTGTTTTCATCTCTCCATCCGCTTGTCTCTGCAATTTTCTTTTTGCCCTTTTTGCCCTAACCCACCTACATTTATCACAATCACTGTTGACACATCCCCCCGGTTCGGATTGTGTGCATATGTTCGTGTCGGTTTGACCGTGTGTGTGCCTGTCTATCTGCGCCTGTGTGTGCGTGTGCGTGTGCGTGTGCGTGTGCGTGTGTGTGTGTGTGTGCGTGCGTGCGTGCGTGCGTGCGTGCGTGTGTGTAGTTGTGTATGTCTGCGTGCCTGCTTGGATTTATCCATGTCTGTGTCTGTGGGTTGGTGTATTCGGGTTTGTGCCTGGGTTTGTGTGTGTGTGTGTGAGTTTGTGTGCATGTGTGTGTGTGTGTGTGTGTCTGTGTGTGTGCGCATGTGTGTTTGTGTGTGTGCGTGTGTGTGTGTGTGTTCCTGCTTAGATGTATCTGTTTGTATGTGTGTGTGTGTGTGTGTGTGTGTGTGTCTCGTGTGTGTGTGTGATTGTGTCTTCTTGTTGTCCTCTTATGTGAGCATGGGGTGTGGGGTCCTCACAAGAAACAAGGCGGTTTATGAGTCCCCGTTTGTCACCGGAAGCCATTAAAACCACCAGGTGATCCAATACACTGTCCCCACCTCTAAAAGCGCCTCAGCAGTTCCCTGAGGTCTGTCGCCAGTATTGGGCCATCAGTTATGCTGACACTTTTGAGTGAAACTTATAAAGCACCCTTCGATTTGTTAATGAGCCGATAAAGTGCGGCCATCGCATCATTTATTTAAGTCCATGTGTCGCATGCTTAATAAAACTGTGGACATGTCATTGAAGTCGCCCCGGCCATGATCCCTGATTTACTGAATAATAAAAACGGACCTTTCCAGTCAGAGGAGATTCCCGGGTTAATCCTTGGTGTGATTCATATTAGCAATAGGAGGCTTCGGAGACAGACGTCAGCACTTGATCACAGGTCGTTAAAACGTCCTGAGATCTACAACCAAGAGAGGAAGATCTCACAGACCTGTTTTGTTATATGACTCCTTCCTCAGCCACACTAATCATAATTCTTCCCCAAAGTTAGTCTTAGTTATCCCCAAGACAGCACCACAATAACAGCCCCTGACAGCCCCGCACCACACACACACACACGCACACACACATTAGACACACACATTGAGCACTAAGAGGGGCTGCTGGTCGGTTTCTAAATTAATGTGGGACTCCTGCGCCGTCTCTCCCTGCATTAAAAGTTAAAACGATCATCCATTATTAAGCTCTACACAAGCCATCCCATGCTAGCCCAATTGTGTGTGTTCAGCATGTGCCAATTACAAAACCATAGAGGGTGATCTGGTCCGGCTTCATTAGGGTCTATACAGGATGTGACGTGGGTGGGCTCACACTCCAAAATAATAGCGTGGCATTTGGCCTGCCCATTTCATGGACGTGTTAGTCTATGCAGTGAGGTTGCAACATATTTGTACGTGCCGTTTTTTAATGAAAATAAACATTTCATCTGCTCTTACCCAACTGTCCATGCATCATGTCATTCTGTTTGTCCTCCACTGCCTTCCTCGCCCCATTCCATCGACCCATCGATTGTACGTTGTTTGTTCTCGTAATACAATAGCCCTGAGTCCGTTAACACAGGGATTAACTGCAGCCAATCGAAAACCAGAAAGTTTAAAGTAAGTGATTCTTATTTTGTTTTATCTTTTGGGCTAAGGAAAGTTAATACCCAGACTAAAAACTGAGACGGTACAAATTATTTTCCTGTTGTATTCGTTCCAGCGTATTCAATCACGGTGCGCAGCGGGCTAACATCATAATGCCCGCTTGGTAGCAGGAGTGTGAAAGCTAGAAGGCAGGCACATTATGGATTGATGAATGACTGCTATGTTTGCCTTCCCCTCTGAGTGATATTGATCTTAGTGAAGGAACTGGGCTCTGTGCGCTGTTGAACATGAACGCTACGCAGCAGCCAAGGCAGCAGCAGCATCAACAGCAGCTCAGGCCATCAGGGCCTAGTTTCTCTGTAATCACGATGTTTATGGCGTGTGTGTGTCTGTCGTGTACTGTTTTATGACAGTGAGTCAGGGAAGGGAGTGTTGTCCTCTCCTCTAAGTGTGCGTTCTGCTTGGGTTTGCTTATTTTCGGGCTTATGTGTTTTCATGTGCTGCATGAGTGAAGGGTGTCTTGAGGTATTTTATTTGTTATCGTTCTCTGTAGTGAGCATTCCACTGTCTCTAGTTTGTAAACACTGCCACTTATTCTGCAGGCTTGTGTGTTTGCCGGTGTGTCTGTGTTGGTGCCTGTGTGTGTGTATGTCTGTGTGATAATGGGCTTGAGGGAATACACCGGGGGTCTCTGCATTGGAACTCCGGCTCAGGTGAAGTCGGGGGTGGGAAGAGGTGAGTTCTGAGTCAGAGGGGATTCCTGGGGGTGGAGGTGGGAGCTGGACCGGCTATAACCAGGGGTGAGAAGGGAGATCTGGGCTCAGCTTTCATCAGGAGTCTGGCCTTTCCTCCGTGGCGTCGCGGCACAGCAGGGACGGAGACGGGTCAGCTCATCCATTGTTCTGGGCTCCGGCCCACACGGAGGCAACACAGGGTTAGAGCGTGGAGAACAAGCTTAGGTTCGGCGAAATCTCTGCTCAGCAATGCGGCCACATAGGAATAGCCTCCAACAATTAGGGGAGTGGCCGGTGCTCACAACAATATAGCTCTCACTGCAGTGGCAGCATAGAGGGTAAACACCAGGCTGTTATAGACATTGATTTAACTTGATACTTATTAGACTTTATTTCTGGGATCATATTTTCTGAATGAACCCTCCTTCCCTCTCGCTCTTTTAATCCATTGTCGCTTGAATGTTCCCGCACCTCAACCATCTGCTCATGTGTAACATTTTTCTAACATTTGCTTAGTTACTAATTCAGTCGTTGGTTTCAATCGAGTTTTTCTTGCTGGATTAATGTCATCACCCCTAAGCTTCTCCAAGGTCCCCCAATTAAGACGACGCGTACGAGACGGCAAATAAATCTTTCTGGGCTGTAATGGAGCCCGTCGAGTGTGAAGGATAAAAGCGGAGGCCAGGCAAAGGCCAGGCGGGGACTGAGCAAGAGAGACACACGGCGAAGGGATTTAACAAGGGCTCGGTGAGAGAGAGAGAGCTAGAAACAGACACCGAGGGAGAGACAGACAGAGAGGGAGCTAGAGAGAGAGAGAGAGAGAGAGAGAGAGAGAGAGAGAGAGAGAGAGAGAGAGAGAGAGAGAGAGAGAGAGAGAGAGAGAGAGAGAGAGAGAGAGAGAGAGAGAGAGAGAGAGAGAGAGAGAGAGAGAGAGAGAGAGAGAGCTAGAGAGAGAGAGAGAGAGAGAGAGAGAGAGAGAGAGAGAGAGAGAGAGAGAGAGAGAGAGAGAGAGAGAGAGAGGGAGCTAGAGACATACCGAGAGAGAGAGAGACAGAGAGAGAGAGAGAGAGAGAGAGAGAGAGAGAGAGACAGAGAGGGAGCTAGAGAGATACCGAGAGATAGAGAGAGAGAGACAGAGGGAGAGAGAGAGAGAGAGAGTTCCCACTATAGATGTGGGGAAGAGAATTGAAGAGATAAAACAAAGGAAAGCTATAGAGTAAGAACTTGTAAAAACAGATAGCACAAAGAAAGTGTAGGATCAAAAAAAAAAGAAAGAAAGAAAAGAGCAGCCTGGCAGATGGTAGAGAAAATATTGGTTGAGATTAATGGACTTTAAAGGTCAGTCCAGCGTGTTGTATAATTCAGCACACAATAGCTGTGATTGATGTGTGTGCTTTAGGATATTCCTACGACGCTCGAAGGCACACACACACACACACACACACGCACACACACACACACAGAAACACCACCATACACCATTCCTGCCTGCCCCTGCCCAGACAACGAGGCTTTGAGTTCGGGCCAGGATGGAGCACAAAATCCAAGTTAATAGGTTTCCAAGGAGCTGGGGTCTCCGAAAACAGGAAACAGAGAGGCAACTTCAAAGGGAATAGGTGGGGAGGTGGTTGCGTTTGTGCAAGTGCGTACCTTCACGGTGTGTTCAAACTGTCGAGTAAGTAGGCCTAGTACTAAGAGATCTCTTAAGACAAGAGCGCGAAGAATGCGGTCGAAAGTTAAGACGGTCTCATGCTGACTATATTGTTTCGTGGCATCTGCTACAGGCATATATGCATGATTGTACTGGAGCCGCCTACCGTAGGTCTGCAGGGGTGTGATAAAAAAAAAGAAATACTCAGAAGAGAGATCATAAGGAAAAAAAACTCATTATGTCTCGCTATATGTAATCATTTTCCACTCACGTCCCTCATTCAATTTCACAGCGAATGTGTGATGCGGTTTTGTTCTCTGCCGATGTCATTTTAATTATGTGCGAGTCGGTTCCACCTCGCACTCACCGCTCTTACCTGCTCTCTGGTGCCCCCCAGTGTTGATGCTGGGCCTGTTCATGTACTCGTGCTGGAGACGGCACAAGGGCCTGGAGGAGGGGGTGTACCACGTGTCTGCGCACCACGGGGAGTGGGAGGACATCCGGGAAAACGTGCTTAACTACGACGAGGAAGGTGGCGGCGAGCAGGATCAGGTATGATGACAAATGGCCCTGTCTGGGCGGGTGGATGTCTGGGTGTGTGTGCGTGTGCACGCACGCGCGTGTGTGCGTGTGCACGCGCGCGTGTGTGTGCGTGTGCACGCGCGCGTGTGTGTGCGTGCGTGTGTTTTTGGGTTTCAGACCTGTAAAAACATTCACGTTGTCTCTACTTGGTGCGGTGGAACCCATAGAAAAACGACCAGCTCCCCATAGGCTGAGTAAACCAACACATTGCTGTGTAGATATCCAATACCCTTTTCCACTGAAATACACCTGGTGACTTTAGTAGACCAGCGCTAAACGAATAAGCATCCTGTGGGACTAGAAGGTGTCCGGCAGCCAAAATGAAAACCTGTTATTGATACCATCGCCTGATTGTTTCCCCGGGGACCCGAAGTGGACGGTTTAATTAGCTGTCAATTAGACCCAGTGCACACCAATGGCTGACAATGCCTCTGTTTGTTTAGTGCTGCTAAAAGCAGTTAACTCCACGCTCCAATCAGATAATTAATTATTTGCATAATCAATGCTTCCTTTGTTGCAGATAACTCTCCGGGCACGCACTTGTGTTGGCTTTGTTAAAATGAGAGACAACCTAATCTGCCTGCAAAAGCACATGAACTGCATTGTTCTATGCATGTTATAGAGTTGAATGTAAAATTGCTTTAATATAAGGAGCTGATTGGCAACGATTTCTACATCTCTACACCTCTCTCTCTCTTTCTCTCTCTCTTTTTCTCTCTCTCTCTCTCTCTCTCTCTCTCTCTCTCTCTCTCTCTCTCTCTCTCTCTCTCTCTCTCTCTCTCTCTCTCTCTCTCTCTCTCTCTCTCTCTCTCTCTCTCTGTCTCAGAATGCCTTTAACATGGTGGAGCTGCAGCGCTCTCTGCAGCCCAGTCCGGCCCAGTCCCTGAGGTACAGCTACCCACAATGCATTATCTCCTACCCGCAGACCAAGCCCTCGCTGGACGGCGGCAGCCGGAGCACCATGCCCAACGGCAGCGGCAGCGCGGCCATCGCCCTGCGGCTGGCCGTGCCGCCCTCCGAGACGCAGGCCCTGCCCTCCCCCCTCACCTTTAGGCGCTCGGGCCACAGCCTGTCCTTCTCCAGCCAGGACCTGGCCCGCTACCTGTGCGAGGTCATCCGGGACATGGAGCAACCGGGCGGGGCCGCTGGCGGCGGCAGCGGCGGGGACCACCATGTAGCGGGCGCCATGACAACGCCGCGCCGCAAGGACCGCGGCCTGGTGTCCGTGCGCTCCCTCAGCTCCCTGAGCGACGGCCAGGGAGCGGCGGCGGCGGAGGAGGAGGAGGGGTCCTCGGAGGGCGGGGCCGCCGCGGGGGCCCGGGGCGGGGCCAAGCAGCAGCAGAGCCTGGGCAAGCTGGACAGGTTCAAGACCCTGAGGGCCGTGGTGGGGGAGCTGAGGGGAGGGGCCGCCGAGGGGCCCGGCCGCTGCAGGAGCCCCGGGGGCCCCAAGGAGAAGCAGAGGGAGAGCAGAGCGCAGCCGAACTGTGAAAAGAGCGGCTGAGCGGGAGACGGGAGGAGGTGCCAAAGGCTATGTTAATCAAGGCGCCGCCAGTCGAGGCGGAGCGCGGGGATGATGTAGTGCGAGGCTTGAGAACGCCAGGCTGCCCTGGATGAATGTCAAGTCTGCCATTATTGTACTTTATCGATAAACCTGACCAGGAACTCTTTATATGAAGTGTTTACCCATGAAGGATCTGGTGTGATGTATTGTTTACTTGGCACTGCACTGTACAGTATGTAATCCACAGGAAGCACATTCCTGAGATTCTAAACAAAATGTCTGGTTTACAGAAGAAATGTCTGGCATTGAGTGCGAAATGTATTTCCCTTAAGATGTTTTTTTTGTTGTAAACAATCAATATGATGAAACCATTTCTGTGATGATATTGTTTCATTTGTAAATCTCTATTTCATTGAATGAAATAAATGAATATCTTTGATAATATCTGTGTTATGATCTTATGAGAAAACCATGAAATCGAATCCACCATCTGCCAAGGGAATTAAATGCAAACTAAAAAAAACTGAACACTTTTAAGACATGCCTTCATAGTATTCCCAAAATGGTTTTCGTACTGGGGTACCTCTATTTTGGAGTGAACTTGGAAAGGCTTCAGAATTCATTAGCACCCCGGCAAATGACAAGACCCTGATGTGGATGACGTTAATATCCAAATCAATAATTCATGTTGAGGATCCAAGGATTCTGAGTTCTTCCATGCCGGCTCCCATGCAGGCGGTCTCCCGCCTGGTCCGATACTTGATTACTTTAGTCAAACAGCTGTGACATTGGAGAACGCCATTGGGGAGTCCGCTGATCTATGCAGCTGGTGGACGTGTGTTGCTTGTCTATTTTTCCCACAGTGCATTATGCCTCGAGGAGAATCCCAGACCAGAAAATCCCTTGGAATTCAACCGTGATTTTGCAGGCTGTATAAATATATTGATCAAGCAATTGGAAATGTTTTTTAGTGGTGGATTATTAATGATTTGTTTCAATTGATTATAACTGTTTTATATATCAGACATTTTAGATGTTTACTTATCATCCAGTAGCTTTTAGGCCCATTAGATAGGCGTAAAAAAAGTAGCTCGTCTCGAAAACTAAGGAATGTCATTATTATAGGTATGGAGACGATTTCGTCAAACCCTTTAAATGAGACAATACGATGTAATGTGAGCAAATCACTGCTTACGTCGCCTCGGTGCACGGTGTTTGTCATCAGCCCTGGAGAACTGAAGTATCGCGCAGGGGGCTCTACTGAAACCGGAGGTCATTTTGGGAACCTGAAGTTTCCAGTAATGTGGATTGTAATTATAACAACCGAGCAGCTGCGTCTCTGTGGCACTGCCAAAGAAGACTAACATAATGATCTTTTGTAGGCGAAACGCTGCCATCCAGTCGTCCAGATCATTAAATCAAGGTGACATGGAGCGCCCCCCCGGCGGGACATGACACCATGAGTCACCGGACATGATGACCCACCGCCATCTCCGCTGCGCCACTGAGACACAGATTTGGCCGCACGTAATAATTAACTTTACATTTCATTAGCCTACGTTGTGTTTCCATGGAGAAAAAAATGAACGACAAAATCTACAAGAGAGCGCGGGTGTTCGAAAAGTTGGAGAGAATGTGAACGTTTAAAAAAAAAAGAGAGAGGATGACAAATAGAGAAAAAGATTTGAGAGGATGAGAAAAAAAGGGAATGAGAAGATTGTGGAAAAGAGATAAAAAAATATAAAGAAATTAAGAGATGGACAAAATTGAAAGAACGAGAAAATACAATTATATTTTATTATATATATATATATATATATATATATATATATATATATATATATATATATATATATATATATATATATAATATCTTTTATTTATAAATACAATATTTTTTATTTAATTGTTTCATTATTTTTTAAGTGTTCTCAATTATCCCCATATTCTTTTCTTGGGAAAACAAAAAGACACAATCACTGTGGACTGCCCATTTATCTTAAAGAAGCTTGCTTGTCAAACGAGATTAGTCTGCCATTTGAATTTTGTATACACTGGCGCACATAAAGCCTACAGAGAAGATACAATTATATTGTGAATACATGCTGCCATCTATTGTAAATTCGACTGAATTGCTACTTAGCCTACCTCACTAGCTGCAGATCAATGGTGGGCGTTTCTTAAAGAAAGTGGGCCTTTATATTGACTGACGCTGTAACCATGCCAAAATGGCAATTAGGAGTGGCTAATCCAAAAATCTTTCAGAGAAAATGTTGCATATTATCATCGATATGTATCTGTTTATCAGGAGTCTAGACATCACACACAGCATACACATAAAACATAAACAAGATGATGAAATATCCACATGAATAATATGGACAATAAGTATACTAAAATATCCACAAGAATCTAGATTTAGATTTGTTGGGGGAGAAGATGGGTTGTTTTGAGATTCTGTTTATTAACAGTAGTCAAAATAATAATGAGAGAATAATGTAAATGTGAACAATAATATGAATAATAATTAGAATAATCCATCTAATGTTCTTTTTCCGGAATCCATAGGCCTTCCTGGGGTCTGTGTTCATGGGGTCTGTTTTCATGGGGTCTGTGTTCATGGGGTCTGTGGTCTCAGGCCATCATGGTGTTACTTTTAAGTAACTTGGAACCGCGAGAAGCACTTCCTGTCCAAGGCCCTCATGAAGACTTTTTTGGGAAACCACAACAGGAGGACCTTACTTGTCCTAAATATGACTGCTCTTCTCAGGGCCTCCCATCTACTGGTCCACTCCTGCTGAGTGAGGTCTCCATAGAGACCTTGTGTAATGTACACGTTTGAAAGGTAATAATGTCATGTGTATTGTATTGTTAGTTAAAACTTCAGACAATCGCAGGTTCCTAGTCGTTGGCACAGTCTATAAAGCTTTTATCAGTTCTGGAGACGTGGCTTCAATTGTGCGTCTCCGAAACTGCTGTGATGTGCGCGACGTGGAGGGGAATGCAATGGAAATACAATTTAAAAAATGAAAAAATATCACGTGAATTGCAATGTCAATTCAGATCATATGTGATCCAGTGCAGGGTGATGATAAACAATGACCAGATCATAGCCCCAGTCTCTTAACGCAGTAGAAAGAGATATTGGGGACGTTCTTCCCTCAGCCTCCATTGACTCCCATTCATTTCTCCAAAAGTGTTGGCGGCCGGTGAATAACATGGGGTTCAATGTGTGACTAGCTAAGGGATCTGGATCGCGCCAGAGTGATAACAGAGTGGCGACACTTCCATTGGACTCCGTTGTAGCGCCTACTTCCGGGGTATGGAGCCTCGCATAGTTCCAAACATCTATTCCACGGCGTTGGACATCATTAATTTCCATTGCTGGCCGCCCAGTAACTTCTGAGGTAAGTTGATTAAATAGCTACCTCTTTTGAATTGTCAATTCTCTATATTATATCAGAGGGCCTTTATGATGCATATATTGATCTTTATTTGTATTTGCACAGCGTAATTACATATTTATCGACGACAGGTTTTCAGTCATTGCCTGCTTGTTAGTCAGCTCGATTTCGCCAGCTGTGAAGGTATCACTACACCAGAAGATCAGTAGTGAATCTCTGACAACATTTATTTAGTTAGTAATTGATATAGGATTACTAGGATCATTAACGTTGATTAACAACGGGTTTTATTTAGGTTTAATCTGCTGAACCTGACGGTGTTAGCTAGTCAGCTGAGTACTGTATGTCTTATGCTATATGATTGATTGATTGATTGATTGATTGATTGATTGATTGATTGATTGATTGATTGATTGATTGATTGATTGATTGATTGAAATTCTTTATTGACACACATGTACAAAGGTAAGTGTACAAATGTACATCAGGTCAAAAGGATGACATTTCCATTGTGGTCCCTTTGTAGTGTCAGCATGTTGATAGGTGTAATGTGTGTGTTAAATGTAATGACATGACAGTGTGGGAACAAAGTAAAAAATGACATTCCAATCACACATTCACAATTCATGAAATATGACATTCCAATCACATTCAAAATTCATATAAATATACATTATTACAAATTACATAACAATCTATAAAAGAGACACCATAATAAATATCCCTATGACTGTCCCTATGACTGTCTGCTGCTCAACCATTTCTTCAAGGCTGTTTTTGAAGAGAAAAAATTGTCTTCATACTAGCAGGTAACCCATTCCATAAAACTGCAGCTGAATATAAAAAAGAGCCCTTTCCCATACAACTTCTTAATCTGAACAACACCAGATCAGTTGCACTTCCCCTTGTGGAGTAGCTATGTGTGTTTAGTATCCTAGAGAAATAATTGCAAAAATATTTAGGTACCTCGTTTTTAATTCTATGCACCATACACAGTTGTATATAGTTTACTCTATCCTCTATTTTCAACCACTTCAGGCTACTAAAATGAGCAGGAGTGAGAGGTTGTAGCTTAAGGATCAGCCTTGCTAGTTTATTTTGAGATGTTTGTAACTTATTTTTGAGGATTTTTGGGAGGTTTGTAAACCATGAAGTGCATGCATAATCAAAGTGGCCTTGTACTAGGGCCCCAGCCAGTATCTCCAGAGCTTTCCTATCAATTAGGTGGGATATTCTAGGCAGAAATTGTATTCTCAGATTTATTTTGGAAATAACCTTCACAGCCATACCCTCCCCAGTTAATGTATTGTCCAGAATGCAACCTAAGTATGTCACAGTTTGTTTGGCTGTGATCTCAGAATCACCCACTACCACCTTGAATCCCGGTGACTTCCTCAAATTTGAATTTGAGCCAAAGAGTATTGATTCAGTTTTACCTTAATGGAGGGACAGCTTGTTTTCAGACAGCCATGTACAGACCTTCTGAAGTTCTGAACTTAGTAAACTCTCCACCACAGCTTCATCATGATGAGAGACTAAGAGGGCTGAATCATCTGCATAAAGATAGAGGTTGCAGGTACAAGCTGACTCCATGTCATTGATATAAAACAGAAAAAATAGAGGCCCTAGGATGCTTCCTCGGGGGACACCACATGACAGTGGGAGTGGGTTTGATACAATCCCATTTGCATCCACTACTTGTTCTCTGCCTTCCAAATAGGACTGAACCCACTGAAGTGATGTATTGTTGAAACCCAATGCCCTGAGTTTAGCTAACAGAATAGTGTGGTTAACTGTGTCAAAAGCTTTTTGAAGATCTAACATAACCATACCACAATATTTTCCTTCATCCACTTCTTTCTTGATGTGATCCGTCAAATAAAGCAGACAAGTATCAGTGGAGTGCGACTTTCTAAAACCAGATTGAAATTCATAAAGGAGATTTTGCGAGGAAGTAGTTTTCTATCTGCTCATAAACAACCCTTTCTATTATTTTTGAGAGGCAACATAGTATGGATACAGGGCGATAGTTTCCCTGCTCTAATTTACTTCCTTTTTTGTATCAGTGGGTTACCCTCGCCCTTTTAAATTCGGTTGGAAATGTGCTTTGTTCAATGGACAAATTGGTTATATGGGTTATGCATGGAGCAATAACTCTGCAGCATCTTGAATGAACCTTGTGGGAATATTATCCAAACCTGTTGCTTTGTTTGGATTTAGACTGTTAAGCTTTTGAAAAATTGAATCATTGAATACTTTCATCAGGGAAAATGTGTCTGCCTGGACTCCCTTCTGCTGATAAAACTGTTGAACATGATTGTCACCATAGAGCCCTGCTTGGTTGGGAAACTTTTTCACCAGTGTGTTTGCGATGGTTGTAAAATTATTATTTTAACTGTTTGCCACCTTTCATTTATCAGATATAACTGTGCCTTCAAAATCTAGATTGAGGTTAAAAGATTTAGTCTTGACTGTTTTGCTGTACCCTAAAAGCTTCAAGGTCTTCCATAACTTCATTGGGTCATTCCTATTTTCTGCTGTTTTTATCATTAAAAAATCCTACCTTGGCCTTCCTAATCAATCGGTGTACCTCATTCCTTTGTTTCTTATACTCCATGAAAAAATTCTCATCTTTACTCTTCCTAGATTAATTAAAAAGACCATTTCTTTTCTTAATGGCTTTGAAAATGTCAGCATTTATCCAGGGCTCTGTTCTGACTTTAATTCTGAAGTTTTTTACTGGAGCAAGAGTGTCAACCGCTACCAGAAACAATGATTTCAAATATACCCAAGCTTTATCCACCTCTGCACATGAATACTGGAGACCAATCTGTATCCCTTCAAAGTGTAAACAAAGCATCCTTGCTGTAGTTTTTCAGAGATCTGGCTTTAATTGTATTATGACAATTGTATTATTAATTGTATTATTAACTGCACTTTTTTGATTTTGCGTGTACAGAAAATCATAGAAGGATCACTGAGGCCATAGTCAATTACTCCACTTTTCAATATTTTGGATTGATCTGTTACAAGTATTAAATCAATGATGGTTTGAGTGTCAGCACAAACCCTTGTGAATTGTGTAATCAACTGGTGTAAATAAAATAGGTTGCAGAAAGACCTCAGGGCTTTACATATTGAGGAATCTTTCTTCAAGATGTCTGTATTTAAATCACCAATTATCATTACCTCAGATTTAACAAAGTCCACAGATTTTGCACAAATTTCTTCCAGTAGTTCATAAAAATTATGTTGATCCGGTGGCCGGTAACAGGCTCTTACCAAAATGGGTTTGGATTTGGGTAATAAGATGTCAAGCCATACGGCTTCTACATCAGCATGGTCTAATTCTGGTCTTAACATTAAACTCTTTGTCTGCTCAAATGTAAACACAGACACCTCCTCCTTTCCTGTTTCTGTCCTTTCTGACAACGGTGTAGTTTTCTACTTCTATCTCAGAATATCTTATGGAGCTATCTAGCCATGCTTCAGAAAAACCCAACACTGCGATCTTACTTTTGCAGAAAAGTAGCCTGATTTCATCAAGTTTGTTGAAAAGACTTCTTACGTTGAGGTGAAGATATGTTGTCCTGTTTTTGCGAAGACCGTGTCCATGAATTGTCTATCTGTCAAGGAGGATTCATTGACAGCGTGCGATGATCTTGGTCCATTTTTGCTATTGTCCAACAGCACTTTTTCCGCGTTTGGGGTAGATTCACTACCACCGTTCACCGCCGGCGCATTGACGCTGGATAGACTGGATAGGCCGACAGGTGGAAACCTATCTGTAATCCCAGTGCCGTTGTCAACGGGAGTTAGCAGGTCATGATGGCGTGTGCCACCACGTCCGGCAGTAGACCCGATCTGACCCCGTCCTCCGCCAGTGCCCCGACAACGAACGAGACCTCCGCTTGCGACCCCCGTTGAAGTTCCTGTTGCGATCATGGACCCAAATGGATGGGGCATCGGTGCGCGTTGAGAGGGAAGCTTTTTGTCACGTGGTCGTTCCTTGGGAGGAATGATGATTCCGCCATAGCAGTCCACGAAACAACTTCAATTCCTCGCGTTTGTTTGCGTCTTCTCCCAAAGGTCATACATCCATCACCCATGCCAGCCGCTGCAGGCACAACCGAAGTTGGAGACACAGCCGGGGAAAGTTGCCCGTCAGTGTAAGCACTCAGCTGAGGCCCAGGGTTTGGTTGAATATCCCCGTTCTTCAGAAGGGTTGATGTTAGGTATACGATCATTTTGTAAGGTCGATTTTCTCTCTCCTTTCCGCAATAGACTGGCGGTGTAGCTTGTCCTTTGCTTGGAAGACCGGTGTGGATGGCATGCTGGCTCCGTAAATTAAGTGTGTAACTTTGGTTATGTCCATGGTCCGTTTGGTTTATGAAGCAGCAGCGCACGGAAATTAACATTAACATGAGCACGTAACTTATGATAAACAGTCTTTGTGCAATATTCGGCGCATTTAAATGCACAACCCGACGTTGCAAAGTGTTGACATAGCAAGTAAAATTTGCGGTTCTGGTAAAGTTTGTGGAGACCGCCACTGAACCTGCCTGTCGTCGGATCTGCGCCGCTGCCAATCCCTGTCAGGCCTCAGTGGGGGAACAAAAGTCCCCTTGAAAAGGCTGTTGGATTACATATATGAATACAAATTGTTCCTCACAGAAAATATAAGCCATAATGAGCTTTCAAATGCTATTACACAGACAGTAGTGTCATTCTTTTTTTCATAAAGCAAGCTTCTGTCCACCCCTTCCCCAACTTGGCAGCAATTTGGCCATGTGGAGGGAAACTCATTGACCTACAGGCTATTCAAGGTCTTGTCTGGTTATTTTCATTCTCCTGCAGGTGGCGGCGGCTGGTGCTGGTGCTGGTGGATGCTGCTGATGGTGGATGCTGATGGCGGTGGCTGCTGCTGATGGCGGTGGATGCTGATGGCGGTGGCTGTTGCTGATGGCGGTGGATGCTGCTAGCGGTTGCTGGTGGCTTGAGCTGGCTGGTGCCGGCAAACACTGCTAGTGCAGGTGGCTGATGCTTGAGGCGATGGCTGCTTGAGCTGGCGAAGGATGGTGGTGTTGACTTCTGCTGCTAGTGGTGGCGTCTTGTGCTGACGACGGCTGTTGGTGGTGGCGACTGCTGGTGGCGGCTGGTGGTGGTGACGGCTGCTGGCTGCGATTGTAATCCTTCCTTTTGACCTGATGCACTTTGCTATCCTTGACCTCAGCCTGAGTATTTTGTTTGTTTATTAATAACTTTTAATATTCCTCCCTGTTCCTTCACTTTGTTCTTGTTTTTCAAGTTAGATATACACGCACACCTGTTCACACATTTGTTGTTCTTGTTCCACACATGACTAACTTTGTTTTATTTATTCTTTATTGTGTTATATTGAAATGTGTGCCAATTTTTGCAATATCTGGCAACCCGGGATGCTCAGAGAACAGCGAATCACAGCACGCAAGCCAAAACAAAAACAAACGTTCAGACCTGGAACGGAACTTGCGAAGTATAACATTCTGGCTGTTGAATTGTTGAAGGAGTAGCCGCAGTACATGGATGCATATAGCTCCTTTAATGTTTGTTAATCAGGTATCAGCTACACCATTAACTAATTATCTTATTGGGTATTTATTACTGATTATGAATTCATTTTGAATGAGTATGTATACATGTAGTAATTGCTTTAGAACTTATGAATTCCCAATTAATCTAGCCTACGACTTGAGTAATGCTTCAAAGTGTCAGTACCTAAAATCTGATACTGGAATATCAGCAGATAGATTTTACGATGATGTAACGCATCATGCCTCTTATGTTTACACGCTGTAATTCAATATTAAGCCACAAGATGTCACTGCAATTTCACCAGCACCCTGGCAATAGTGTGTGTGCGTGTGTGTGTGTGTGTGCGCATGTTTGCCTGTGTGTGCGTGTGTGCGTACGTGCCTGTGTGTATGTATCCTCTCATGAGAGGGTGTGCGTGCGTGTATGTGCAGCTCAAGAGGCGATTGAGGACGTGAATGTTTGATGTGACAGCTGGAGATTGTAAGAATGAGCGGTGACACCGAGTCTTGCCATCCTCACCGCAAGTCAGACAATCAGTCAGTCAGTCAGTCAGTCAACGAGAGAACGAGAAAGAGAGGGCGTGTGTACGTGTGTTCATGCGTGTGTGTGTGTGTGTGTGTGTGTGTGTGTGTGTGTGTGTGTGTGTGTGTGTGTGTGTGTGTGTGTGTGTGTGTGTGTGTGTGTGTGTGTGTGTGTGTGTTTGCGTGTGTTTGCGTGCTTGTGTGCGTATGTGTGTGTGTCCTTGTTTGTCCTCAGGCTATAGATATGGGGGGGAAGTGACACTGTGGCGCGGACCTCTGTCAGTTGCCCGGTAAAGTGGCACGCGTGTCACGTCGACTGACAACTGCTCGCATCCCGCTTGTCCGACGACGGCGGTCCACAAATGTGGGACATGTCTCGTGACAGAGCGACACAGCCTACACGACAACTTGGCATTCAGACAGGACATGAGCAGTCGAGTTTGATGCGAAGGGAGGCGAGGGGGGCTGCAGATGAAGGCCAGTGTGGTGGTTCTCCTGCTGCTTGAGTGAGAGCCACGGCGATCTCAGTCAGCACAGCT